>NW_024724368.1:5172544-5772544 GCF_018991925.1 Homarus americanus | reverse complement strand
GCTTCAGCTTGAAATCGCCAACAGCGTTTGCGCCAAGCAGCAGCGTCAAGCAGTCTTTTGCCACTTTAAAACCTAGCGCTCTTTTCTTCTCCTTGGAGATAAAGGTCCTCTCAGGCATCCTCTTCCAAAAGAGACCAGTCTCATCCACATTGAAGACTTGCTTCAAAGAGTAGCCTCCTTGCTGGATAATCCGTTTGAATTCTGGCAGGAATTTCTCAGCAGCAACCGTATCTGAACTGGGAGCTTCATCAGTCATCTAATATTGTGGAAGTTATACCTGCGCTTAAATCGTTGAAACCAGCCTCGGCTGGTCGTAAAGATCTCTTCCTTCGATCTTTCACCCTCTTCGGCCTTCAAATCGTCAAACAAGGATCTGGCCTTATGCTGGATAACCATAAGGCTCACAGGGACATTGTGTTGATTCTGGTCCTCCATCCACATTGCCAGCATCTTTTCCACTTTTTCTATCACAGTGCTTCTAGTACGAGTTGTCTTAGTAGCACCCAGGGAAGAACCACTTCCAACACTAACCTTATTCTTGTCAGCGTTGGTCTGGATAGTACGCACCGTTGCGGGGGTTAGACCAAGCATAAAGCGGCTATTTCCACAGCACGTTCCCCCTTTTCAAATCGGGTTAATACATCCATTTTCGTAGCAAGGGTAATGGTCTTATGTTGCCTCTTCACTACACTAGCATCAGTAGCACTTGATGGGCGCTTGGAAGCCATTTCGAATGGTTAGAGTACAGTTTTAGACCAAAAGCACACATGAATGATGTGAAATCGTAACAGAGACTGGCATGGCGTCGCTTGGGGACACTGTGACCTTTCACGAGTGAGGGCAGCACGCCTGCCGAGAGAGGGTAGTGCAGCCAGACAAGAGCAGGAGATGCTCCATAGAAAGTAGTCTGTGATGACGCAAAACGACGTAGCATCGGATCACCGGGATGTTAAACGAATTTTTGGTCTCTAAAATTCAGCGATGTAGTACCGAAACAGTGTTAAGCAAGACGACGTTAAGCGAGGACTTACTGTAGAAGAGTCATGGAAATTTTTTTTTAGAAAGATACAATATGACTTAGGCCCATTCCAGAACACATCTTTGGTTGACAGCCATGCTGATCATACTTTTCACAATCTATTCCTAAACAAATCACATTCAATGTCATTTCTGTTGCATCTAATTATTTGTTCCTTGATGATGATGATGGTTTATTAATATTATAGGTATGTATTTGTGCCAAATATATACTGTACAGTACAAATGAAGAGACTAAATCAGGGGTGCTCCAACCTCTTCTGGAAAAGAACTGAACTTTACATATAGGAGTACAGTCATCCCGTGTTTTTTGCGTTTTTTTTTTCACGGTTTTGACCATTCGCGATTTTTTTTACTAAAAAATTATATACAGTATACTGTATATATAAAATATCCTTTAAATTATTGTTTTAAATTTCACACCATTTTTTATATTCCCCTGTGCGGTGCGGCACACAGACGCCACCCATTCACGCCTCAGACACCCGCTGCTCCGAGAAGCCTCAGTCCAAAAATGCCTACCGTACTGTGAACCCTACTGTGATTACCTCTTCTGTTTGTCCTCCCACATGCATTCCACATGGCTCCGGGATGTAAGCCAGCCTCATCAAAGGCAAATATTACTAGCAAAGACTCTAAAGTGACTAAGAGATCAAGAATAGTGATGACCTTAACGGAAAAAGCTGTTTCATTGGACAAACTCAGAGGTGGTATGAGCTATGGCTCAAGATGTGGTGAAGACTGACAATTCATTTGTGTCTTTTGTCATAATACAGTGGGGTATGCTATAACGAATGGATTCTACTACGAATATTCCTATAATGAACGGTTTTACCTATAAAATTGAGAATGCTACAACGAACGAAATTCCTACAACGAACAATTTTTTTTTTTTAACTAATTTATTGTTTTTTTATTACAAGTATTAATGATATTCTTTATTTCAGGGGTTTAGATGCATATTCATGCACTTTTTTAAAATTTTTACAAATTTATATTATATTTTTCAGTGTTAAGTGGTTGTATTTGGGGGCCTGGAACGGATTAATCCTATAACGAACGAATGCTATAACGAACAAGGTTCTAGAACCAATTAGATTCGTTATAGACTTCAAGTGGAGGAATGTGGGTGGAAGAGGACTGGCTGGCTGGCGTGACTGCATGAGGGCAGGCAGATGCCAGGACAGCAAGGAGAGGCTGGCAATGCGGGTGTTGCCGACCTCAGCGAAATGTAAATTTTTTATTTACTTGTAAATAATTTTGTTTGTATATAACTGTGTTTACATTTTTCCATTATTATATAATATGATTAGTTTCAAATAATGATGTTAGTAAATGCCGGTACAGTGCATCAGCGATCAGTGTGACCACTGGGCCGTGAGTGGAGAGCATGGCGTGGTTAAGTGCATGACCTGCCTGAGCTGTTTGGTGGCCACAGGTACAGTAATTCCTAAAAGAGTATTCGCGGTTTTGGCTTTTCGCGGGGGTTTCAGGAATGTAATTCCTGCGAAAAACACGGGATTTCTGTACTAGGGTTGGAGGCCAATGACATAATCAATGGTGGATAAATTTACTAGATTCAGTGGGAAAACAGTTAAAATGGCAACACTGGTAGCATTTTCTGCAAGTAACAAAAGCTTAAAGGCCTGTCCAAGAACTGTGTAGCTCATGTTCTGTTGCATTGCTAGCCTACCCATAATCAGTTATTGAATCCTGGTTGATCTTAACAACAATAATGAAGTGTGAATCATTACACATTACTGGCTAAACTTTACATACCTGCATCTCTGAAAACCATACACATATTGTAGGGGCCATATAGAAATTGATGGAGGGTCAAGTTTGGTCCACAGGCTGCTAGTTGGGCATACCTGGACTAAACCAATCAGAAAAACTTGTGCTATTGACATCACTAGTGACTCTTAGTGAGGGAAAAATAAAAAGACTATATTTTGAGCTCGTGCTGCAACAAAATACTGTAATGTAAAACAGTCATATAAAAAACTTACCTAACTACCAGCTGACCTCTTAGTATATCAAGCGCTGATGCGGGTGGTAACCTTATCACTTCTCGAGCATTATAATGAATTTCTGAAATAAGATATAAAATTTACACACAAAAAGTTAGAGAGTGAAAAATAAAACAATAATGAGCCATGTCAGGGAGAGGTGTGATGAAGTGATCTTCAAACACCCTTTTATAACAGAGAGCAGGCAAAGGGATGTGTTTCATTACACCAGTTACATAATGAGTGATCAATAATCATAAGACTGCTAATATCTTTCTTTTATAATCAAACTACTGTACTGAAAAATGGTTCTTTGGACATAAGAGCTATCATTTGAAGCAGAAGGCTGTCAGATCATGTCAGTATCCTTTCCTGTATCAAAAACATCACACTGGATGTTTCAAGATACACTAGGCCCCCACGTTACGGAAAGGACATGTTCTTGAAAAAATGACCATATCGCCAACCATTTTTTCCCATATACAGTACTCCCATGTCAAAAGTAAAGATGTGTTCACACTTATAAATAGAGATATTCATTTTTTAACACATTCCTGTATTAATTATGTTTTAGAAATATTTTAATTTTACTTATCACAAATAATAGTAAATACTGTACATAAGGTTTAGCAATGACGTTAAGTGATTCCCCAGCATTAAACCTCCACAAAACATCGAGTTTTATCAGTGTAATTCCTTTACATACTAATTTTAGAGTATTACATGCACTTGAACTTGCTGGCCTTTTTTCAGATATCTTGAGGGGAAATATACTTCAGGATGAGGAAAAATCTTGAAAGAGCAACAGCTATATGTGGAGGCAAACTGTAATCGATGCACTCCCAGATTCAAAACAAAGCCTGTCACCAATGTCATCGACACATACAAATGAGATTTGAATTTCTTATAATATAAAGTTTCGGTAATTGTCTTTTTATTGCATTTAATAATTTAAATTTTTTTGTACTTATTGCAAAATTTCCGAAGGTGGAATTTACATTCCATATCCTGATTTTTAGTGGTAGTGATATACAATGTCCATAAGAGCAAATTTCTGTAACACAGGGTCCAGTGTATGTTTAACCCTTACCCCATGGAATACTTAATTGGCTTTCTGGATCCAA
This sequence comes from Homarus americanus, assembly GCF_018991925.1. NCBI lineage: Eukaryota > Metazoa > Arthropoda > Malacostraca > Decapoda > Nephropidae > Homarus > Homarus americanus. The sequence continues at coordinate 5,768,373 of NW_024724368.1, read as the reverse complement.
CTTACAATTTTTCATGTACCATAAATGATGATTGAGCTTTTATATTCCCTTTTACAGTAGGAAAAGGTCAGTTCTAGATTAAATTTTCCTGTTTAAGATGGAGTATTTTAAAGAAACTGTTTGAAATGTACAGGCAACCGCCGAGATACGATGGTGAAATATCATAAATAAGGAGCATTATAACATGGGGTTTAATGGGATACGTTCCCAGCCAGACCCCAAACACACATGTATCACCAACAAAAAATTTCCTACACTACTATTATCAGTAAAGAACAAGTAAACAACACTCACCACATCATATTTAACAAGTCTGGTCATCATCACATGTCCCCTACGAGGCTAAGGGGACTCATGCAGGTGGAGTGGAGACGTCACTCTGATTTGACTCTCACACAGCCTCTGGGGAGTGTCATGCTGCTTAGCAATGTAAAGCTTCTGGGATGCCTTGGCCTTCCCAGATATTTTCAAAGTTACACTGCCCACTTCAGTCACAAAACAGAGCAAAAGCACTTGTCACACAAACAGAGCAAACAATGATAACAAAAACAATGATAGTGGCCGACACCTCTCACATTTTCAAAACAACAAAGTTGACACACTTTACAATCACAAAAATACAGAAACTGTCACTTCACAGTCACCCTCTCACAATATAAAAAAAAAAAAAAAAAAATGTATGATGCTCGCCAATAATCATGGAGCCATGCGATGGTGGGTTTTACAATCGACAAAGAACCAGACAGAGGGCTGTAGTGCGCGGTTTGGTCGTGGGTAGGTTGACAAGTGAAGGTAGAGATGCTTGGTGTATAGGGTTAAATATTGTTTCCTTAACACATGTCACTGACTTGATGTAGAAAATATATAACTTGCATTGCTGGAATCCTTGCAAGAGGGCAATTATTTTGAGTATAAACAACCCATAGTTTGCACTTGAAAAAAAAAAATCTGACCAATGGCTATCGATAGCTATTCGATGGATATCGTTAAAGCGAGTTGTTTTGATCGAATTCTATATAGGGAGATGATGTTAATTTATAACCATCCTTAAAGTGAAATATAGCATCTAGGGATATCGTATCTCGGGGTTTACCTGCATAGCCTACTTTAACTTGCACATATAAAATACTTCTCTGAGGATCTTAATTCTTATGGTCATCTGTAAGAGATTCCTGTTTAAAAGACTTACCGTGATCAACAAGCTGTCGTGAAGCAAATGTCTGAGACAATTCCAACTCTGCAGGAATGTCTAGCTCAGGCAGATTTATGTCCAAGGTTGTTAAGTAACACACACGGCTGCGATGCATCACCCGAACACCTAACAAATACATTATTTAGTTTAAAATGCATAACCTATACAGCATAAAAATAAATGCCAGTTGAAACCATTACAATTTAACAGTAAGAACTCATCTGCTTACCTGGAATTTCTTCATGATTCCATCTATAATGCTAGAAATGCAACTGAATAGTTGGAACAAACTGTACTATTATTCTTCCTTGTCTCATGAGTAGCTAGGCAATTTTGTAATAAGCCGTGCACCCCACCCGCCAATTTTTTTTTTTTTTTTTTACAGGGAATAGCTTACCTGGGCACAGGTCATTGACCCACAATGGGGCCTAGGGGACAAAAAATAAAGAATAAAAAGAAATTAAAATAGAAAAGAAAAAATTATATTAATCTACACCACACAGACGCCGGAAAACCAGCTTTTTGAAGCGAGACATTGTATGAGTATGGAAACACAAAAGAAAGCAGTTTGGTTGTGTGAGGAAAAAAGGATGTACTATAACAGGTTATTCTAGTGTGACTGACATCCACAGAGAAACGGTGGGCACCGCGATACACAGGATGCCAAATCCACCGAACATTGCCCGTTAAAGTACCCGTAAAAGAGAGAGTGAAGCAGCATTGCGGCAAAGATAAAAGGAAGAAAGATTATCAACTAAAGGAGGAGAGTTAATAAGACGAAATGCCTTTGATTCCACCCTATCTAACAGTTGGACAGAAGAAGAGCAGTACTCCAAGTACTGTAGTAGGTAGCTATCAAACAGGGAGGTGCTACCGCCTGGGAAGATATTGGAAGCATAATGTGTTTTCTAATGGTAGACCCTGCTGCCATATGGCATCACAAAAATTGTGACCAAGTCCAAGGTTTCTGATCTGACTTTCTGCCTCATTTACACACAATTGCAGGGTTTCAATTGTTTCTCTTATTATTGACAACACAATATGCTGTATATCATTTCCCACTCTTGATTTATTTTTTCGTTTGTCTATTTATTTATGGTGATTATTCGTATTTTTATTTTGGGGTTATAATTTTTATCTATTTTTATTAATTATTATTAACTACTATTATTATTATTATTATTATTATTATAATATTTTTGCCCCCTAGGCCTTGATGTGGGTCAGTGACCTGTGCTCGGGTGGGCTAATCCCCATTAAAAAAAAAGTTAGGACAAATGAATCCCTTATAAAGTTGAAGCAACTGCTCTGGAGTGAAGTAACTACGGCATCTGTACAGCATTCCCAGCTTTCGGAAGGCAGTTTTAGCAATGTTGCGGATGTGTGGTTTCCATGACTTTTTAGAGGAAATGGTGAGGCCTTGCGTATATATTTTAAAATTTGGCAGAATGATTGCATCCTAAAATGTGATCGATGGGAGATAATCTAATTTGGAAAGTGTAATTGGTAAACACCGAGTTTTATTACTATCAAATTTAATCAAGTTTCTACCTCCCCATTTGGAGATGCTGCATAGATCCGCATTGATAGATGAAATGATATCAGCTCTAGAAACAGATCTAGTTTGAGAATTAAGGGGAAGGGAAAAATGTGAAGAGTGAAGAGTAGAATCATCAACGTAAGAATGGATAGAATTAGTCGTAGTGTGAAGGAAATCATTGATAAAAAGAAGGAAGAGAGCAGGTAAAAGAACAGAACCCTGTGGAACACAGCTATTGGTAGAGAAAGAGTGAGATCGGTCCCTTGACAACAACTGGCATGGATAGGTTCTCAAGAAAGCTAGAAATTGGAGAACAAAGTGAGGGAGAGAAACCATAAGAGGGAAGTTTGGAAAGCAAAAACAAGTGCCATACCCTGTCATATACTTTGAGATGTCGAGGGCAATGGCGAAAGTTCCCATAATCCCTAAGTGAGGATGACCAGAGATGGGTGCAGTAGGAGAGCAGATCACTAGTAGATCTTGCCTGGTGAAAGCTAAACTGGTGATCCGACAAAGGAGAAAGGTGTTCAAGGTGACGGAGAAAATGAGAGTTTAGGATAGTTTCGAAAATCTTAGAGACGGATGACGTTAGGGCAATGGGGCGATAGTTAGAAGGATCAGAATGGCCACCTTTCTTCAGGATGGGGTGAACCGAGATATGCTTCCAAGAAGAAGGAAAAGTTTGGGTTTTGAGGCAAAGGCAAAAGAGGCGAGCAAGCACAGGGGCTAATCATTAGACAACTAATTCTAATGTAAAAAGGTAATTTTTCCTTTCATTCTACAGAATTTCTATTGTAATACTGGATTTATTCTTTAACCACTTTATTTCATGTTTAAAACTTGTGTGTTCAGCATATATATTGTATCCATAAATTACTTGTATATACACAAGCAAATGCTGTGGAGACATCTGGATACAATATCTGTAAAAATAACCATTCCAAAAGGCATCAGGAACAGGGATAATACAGTACAGTGAGTTTTTCCTAGAAATAGATAAAATTTAATCTACAATATAATGAAGTACCATCACAGCATTTCTTGAGCCAACATATAGCAAGGAGAAACCTTAGGGTATGCTATATATTGTAGAGCATTCCATGTACAATTATCAGAAATTTTACTACAACCTAAAACGAAGGTAAATTATTTCTTCACTAAATGGATTCAACAACCATGAGAAAAATTTATGAAGAGACCTTGTACAGTAGGTCTGCCAAGAGTAGCAAATATTGTGACTACAATATTACAAAGGTACCTGTACTTAAATGGGAAAGTGTGAAATGGTTAATGATCTGGATGTGTGTAAGAAATTCTGAATAGGAAACTGAGAAATCTCTAGCCAACCACGTTTTGAGTACAGTTTAATACTGTATATGTGTTTTACATTTTGTACACCATTTTACCAATCAAAGTACAGTATCTAGTGTTAACCCATTCCCGACTGGAAGTCACTTTTTAATATTTTATTTGGCTAACATTGGATGGTTTTATTCAGCGCAGAGAGACCCAACATACCCAAGGAGTTAAGTATCCACGGAATTTAAAGGCCAGCGCAAGAGATTTCTAGCCAAGTGCAGCGAGAATGTTTGCTGAATCAATTCTATCAAGTACCGGGTATTTCATATTGTTCACTTCACCATATATCATCTACCATACCCAGGTCCTCTTCTTTCTCTAACCCCTTTAAATCAATTTCCTTATTTTCATCCTTCAATTACACCTGAGTATATTATCAGAAATCCGAAAATCTATTTTTTTTTTAAATAAATATTTTCCATACAGTACTAGTATTTTCCAAATAAAAATTACCCCTAAATCTCATCAGCTGAACTAGCCTGGGCTGGTGAGCTGATGGCAAGATGCTGCCCTTAAAGTGTCTTAAGACAACCAAAAAGTGCTAAGTGCAGAAGTGCATCAAGAAAACATTAGGAACCAATCAGAAAGTAAACTTTGACCTTTGTGGCCAATATGGTGTAAGAATCTTAACAATTCATGGCTTACATATGTTTTATGCTGATAGCGAGTCAGATAAACCATGTGCAAACGAAAAACTTCATTGATGCCAAATCAGTTTACATGAATAAATTACAGTATGTATTATACAAGTATGGTTATTCAAACAAGAATCACCAAAATTGGTCTGCCTCCAAGATGCTCTTAGCTGCCAGCTGACTCGATCCTCCGCTTTTTCATCCTAATGTTGCATTTTGTTTTCCATACAAAACTTCATATGAAATAAGGGAAAACTGGGTTTTGGGTGCTAAGTGGACTAGCAGTGCATGGTAAAGCAAGTGACACACTCACTGGATGACTGTATAATTACAGCACTATAAATTAACCTCTTGTACTGTGACAATACATGTCTATATGGTACAGAACTTACCATGCATGCCCTCACTTGCACTTACACATCTGTTCTTAAACATTTTACATTGTCTGAGCTTTGCTGTGGGCAATTATGGCCACCAACTGTTTCTTTCAAAGCCAGCATGTCATCTGGTTGGAGCGGGGTCTTACTGACTTGGGCATCAGTGATATTCTTCTGTCTATTGAAACAAGAGAGAAAGAAAAGTACTGTAACTGCTTTCAAAATGATCTGATTTGGAAGATAGCACTGAAAGTGAAGAGCCTTGGAATGATTCAGACAAAACATATTATGAGAGAAGGTATCAAAAAGTTCCCTTTGGAGGCTCCACTAAGAATTCCATTATAAAAAAGCTGATATCAAGCCACTCAACAAATACTTTCAACCTGACTTACCAGACATGTTTTCTGTTTTATTTGGGGGCTTGGCAGGTAGCAATGGAGGTGCCAGAGTCAGGGTTCTGACGTCAACCACCAGTACTGACCCTTCATCTGTAAATTGAGTTAATAAGCCGAGTATCAAGTATATAATATAAACAACAAGAAAAAAATCCACTGAGCCTTCACAATTTGAAATTTAGGGATAATTCAAATCATCTTGTTGAGGTAGAATTTGCAAGATTTTGTGATTTTGGGAAAAATATCCAAATACCTGTAGTCTGAAAATCTCATGACTTCCATCATATAATGGGAGATACACTCCTATGGGAAGGGGGTGTAAGGTCCAGCCAAGTCATATCATATAAGTATAAAGGGTGTCCAGCAGCAGGTCAATGGTCACTATAGTTTTGCTGGTGACAAGGACTGGTAGTGTGATTCAGTGCATACAGTACAGTATTTTACTTGGTATTTATCCATAAAATCATAATGACAGGACAGCCATTTGATATTGTTCAGTCTGATTATGTTTCAATTTTGTCTATCAAAATGAGTAAAGTTAGTAATGAGTTTACATTACCTCCTGAATTGATTGTACAGCTCCTCCCCGACTTACGATGGGGTTAGGGACCCAAATCCAGGTCGTAAGTCGAAATGGTCGTAAGTCGAAAATGCTTAAATAATACATAGATTATCTAAAATGGGGGTCTCTTTTTCTTCTCAGCACCACAAAACTCTCAATTTTAAGCTTGCCAGCCATTTTAAAGTGAATTACAAAAAAAATTTTGTCTGTGTACTGACGTTGGGACTCGAAAATACGTAATTTGAAAAAATTTTGGTGCGACTGAGGCAGGTCGTAAGTCGGGGAGGAGCTGTATATACAATGTTGTTCAAAATTTAATTAGTGGATGACAGCTTGAATATACAGGGACAATAATTCTTCAAGAAAACCCCCATTTGATGCCACTACTTACTGTCCAATCTACCATTATATTTGGAAGATGTGACTAACAGGCAGAAAAGCGAGATTTTTTTTTTAATTTCATGATTAGTACAATAAATACATTACTAAGGATTAACCTGAAAATTCTTTTGTAATTATTTCAAATATCAGCAAAACCATAAAAATATATTAATGGTATGTATAATATTTGTCAAGCAATACAGGATATAGATATTCTACAGATCAGAATTTGTCTCCTAGTACAGTGTAGAAAATCATAAAAGTTAAGGATGAATTAATGTACATACCTTCTAATCCATATTTACTTGGAATTGTCTTCTCAGTCTTTAAACTTTCCTCACTTTCATTTAGATTTGCAGATGAATCCTTAACTGGGGAAGGAGGTTTCTTCTCTGACACTGTACGTGAGGAGAGTGTTCGACAGGCTTTCGTAGGAGTTCTACCAGCTTGTGACATTGGAATTTTTGTGCGAACATTTATCCCTTGCTGACCTCTTCGGGGAGAATCAAACTTTTGGTTATCATGGCAAGGTATCTTATCTATAGCTGTTATGGAATCTAGAATTCTGTTTTTTTCTTCAGTTTTTCTTTCCTGCAATGGCCATACTCCTGAAGTCATAGATACTCCTGAAAAATCAATACTGTCCTTTTGAATACCCTTTAAGACACTATACGTGGGTTTTTTTGCTTTTCCTGATGTGCTTTCGGTGCCAGACTCCCGAATGTGTGTTATGCTTTTTCCTGAAGGATCAATATTTATACCGGAGAAGCTCATGGAGAGATCAAGGCCATCAAGAAGCTTCTGGGTCTCAGGGTCTAAGTTAGAGAGATCAAGGTTTGGTGATCGTCCTTCTAAGACTTGCAAAAAGATAGGAAGGTCCTCAGCCTTGACTGCACCTGAATCTGTTAATTATTAAAAAAGTATTTCGTAACTGACTCTGGATCGAGCAACTCCTATTACCATCTAAAGGGAACAGATTAAAAAAACCCAAGTCCCATGATCATAGTAGATGGAACTATCAGAATACTAAAATTAAATCCTTCCTGTCATAAATAAGATCCTTCAAAATAGGGGTATTAGAGGTGACAGATGCCACTGAAGGGTGAAGAATTTTCCATCACACTAGCTCCACTGGTTTGCTTGCAAACTGTCACCACTGTGTCAATACCTAGGCATTACTCAATGAGGAAAAGGATGGGTAGCTGAGCTGCTCAGTCTGGATTCAGTTTTACATGAAGAAATGATATTGGAATTCCATTTTTAACAATCATGAGTGAACAAATCTAAATAGCCAACAAGTCTATGGGTAAAAATCCAAGATCTTCGAGCCATAATTTGTGCAACTGAGATCCAAAACTGAGAAAATTAGAGATAATATATATACTGTATCACCTTCATAACAGGCCTTTGAAGGGAATGAAAAAGAAAGAGGGATCCAAGTACTGTACTATAACAGTACAGTGGTCCCTCGGTTAACGAACACAATTCGTTCCAGAGTCGTTCGTGAACCGAATCTATTATTTCAATGGGATATTGGGTAATTCGTTCCAACTCACAGAAAAATTACATACAAAGCACTGTATACCAGTAATAGAATTAACAAAACATTAAATATAAACTAAATACAGTACTGTACAGTATAATGTACAATACAGTAATAAATAAAAAACAATAGAATACTGTATTTTAACTTACTTTGAGGTGTGTATGTCGTATTACCGGCAGCTTTATTTACATATCACAGTTGATTGTAGAGGCAATTCAATGATGATGCCATTCTTTACAGAGTGCATTGGTTCTAATGCCTTCTTCATGTTTCATAATAATTTCTGCGCTGTATATTATCAATATCTTAACTAAATTTCAGAATGACCAATGATTTTAATGTAAAAATGCAAAAATATTCAAGAGACCAAATTTCTTGATATTTGCTTCACTTGAAACGAATGTAAACATTGAACCAATTACTGTATTGGCGGACTAACCGATCAGCTGATGAAAACAACAAAACGTGTTTGTCGTAAGGATTTCGTTAATCGAAGTTTTGTTCGTTAATCGAACCGAAAATCCTTATGGGAGCTAATTCGTTAACCAAACTTTCGTTAATCAAACCGTTCAATAACCAAGGGACCACTGTAGTACAGTACTTCCCTGTGTGAATGCCTATAGTCTGCTGCTTACCATTACTTTGTGGGTTACAGACTAATATTGTAAACTTAAATACTTTCATTGAATGAACCAATCCTGCATCAGCTGGCTATCAGACTCCCAGATAAGTTTCTATAATCTCGAAACAGAAAATGTTATGAGCAGGACCAACTTTCCCTCAACAAACTTCCCAACAAAGATCTGAAACGGAACCTCCCTAATAATCCACATCACAAAACATCAGAGTATCTCCTTCTGAGCCTGGACCAGACACTAGTATTTGGTACAAAAAGTGCTATCATACAACCGACTCAGCTACACATTGTGAAATAACTAGTTTTCCTTGACATTGCATTGAGTTGTGTGGTCCTGCATACCCATATGCTAGTTAACCTCAAACAAACATGCAATGTAATATAGTGAACCCTCGAATATGCAGATTAAAAGAGGGGACCACCTGTCCGGATTTTCCGGCGAATAATGAATATAAGAAACACCAAAAATACAGTACTAGTGTAGTGATAAACAAATTACTGCATGTAAAACATGCATTTATCTATGATAAAATAATAAGAAACATTGTGTCATTACTAGAGTGAATGAAATAATATTCCCACAAACAACAATTGTCAACTTTGTTTATGTTTCCCACCTCCTCGGGCACATGTGTCCAAGCAACTGACAACTGATGGGTCAAGCAGCGTCCACGGGCCTAAAATGTTCTTTGCTCTGGATTGGGAACGATTCTTAGGGAAACTTCTAGGAGGCTTCTTAGCCCAGAACCCCCAAATTTTTTGTCCGGATCTTCTGAAATCCGGATTTCCCGGGTCCAGATCTTCGAGGGTTTACTGTATCATTTTTGTTTTCAAAAAGCTTTTGAAATTACGGTAATATTGGTTATGTTAAATAAAAATTTTTTTAGTAACTTATACCAGATGCTGCCTATTCTCATATGGATCACGTGACAACTAGTAGCATTTTTGGAGCTATTTACATAATAATTACAAATTCAGCTCTATCTTAAAAAATGTTACAATGCATAGCAAAAAAAAAAAAAAAAAAGAAAAATAGATGTGTTTTTAATGAAAAAGTTCCACCTTTTGGGGTAGTGGCCAACCACCGGGATCAAGTGCTAAAATTTCATCATTGTAACACTTCTGGGGGAGCTGAAACACATGACACAAAGAAGTGATTCTCAGAAGATTATACAATAAATATTCCTTGTAACTGTAGGTATAAGAATACACTTAACTAACTGACTTTAGCTGAAACACAATAACAATATTCAAGTGAATTTGTCTGGTATTTCAGTGAGTGTCTGTATAATAACTTCTATTTTGTTTGTTTTTCCAGTGTTTTTATGGTTGTTTATCTGTTTTTTAATGCTATTTGGATTATATTGTTATTTTGTGAAAGTTTTAACTCGCAATGGGATTTGGGCCAACTCCCTAAAATTCCACCTTCTGGGGTGTGTGGGCATTTCCATGCCAACTTAAGCTCTCTGTTGTCAAAACTGCAGCCATGCACAGCAAACAAAAGGACACTATGTCTTACCGTATATAGTTGATTCAATGGCAGCTTCATGGTCCCTAATTCTCATACCAAGATCTCTACCAGTTTGATCCATGGTAAAACTATGTTACCACACTCAGATTAGATTACTACCATGCAGAGTCAGACTGACCATTGTGCCTTTGTGCCATAGCACTGTATAAGTGATATGAACCAAAAGTAAGTCATACATTCATGGCATATAATATAAATCTATAAAATAAGAAAACTGTGGAGTGGGAAGTTAATTGTGTGGGAGAGAAGGTAGGAAAGGCTGGACTAAGCAGAAAATTTCAACCTCTGGTCCCACAAACCCCTTAAAGCAACAATATCCAGCTTCACCATAATTCCCACATTGTTTAGGTTCATTTTATGCTGGGTTAATAAAAAATTATCATAAAGCAATTAGTTTTCCCCCAAAATGAAAATACACCTGTAGTCACATTAAATTCCTGTTTATGTAATACTATGTAACTACTTTTTGTTCAATATTTATGTGTTACTGTAATTTCTGATGTATTCTGTATGATATTTAGTGTCAATATTAAAGTCATGCATTCCCAAACTACATTTTATAAAGTGTATATATAAAAAAAAAAAAAATCCGGTATTGTGTCAATTCATCTGGACTAAAAATACAGAACTTTTTCATACACTGAACAAAGTTAAGTATTGGACAAGTTTTTCGGATTTATTCTATACCGAATAACTCCCTTTACAAAAGCGGCTGCTCACCCATTATTTCAGTATAGAGGTAATACTGTATTAAGGGACCCTTTTATTTCTCTACTCTCATGTCCATGATGGGCATAAAGAATAATGTACATATAAATTATTATACTACAAACTGTGTTATGATGATTTGAATACAGTACTATAATTGGGGAATTAAGGCAATAGATTATAACATAAGTAAAGACCTTTAACCATTTGAAAAGAAATGAAGAACTAAAACCAATGGACGTACCAATTAAAGAATGTGGATCAGTTCTGTTTAACATTGGATACAGGCCCCAGCTTGCAGGTCGTTCTCTGTTGTAACTACCATCTTGGGGTTTTCTTTCTCGGTGTACTATCTGTGGGCTGTCTTGCTGTATCATCTGTGAATTCTTCTGAGGAGTTAACTGCGGTATACCCCGACGTCCTACCCGAGGGCTATCATGTGGCCCCACTTGCAAATTTTTTTGATGTCCAGCTTCTGAATGAACTTGCTGCCTCAACTGCGAAGCTTGATCATGGCCCACTTGAAAACTTTCTAGTCGGGTCCCTTGAAAACTTTGTTGACTCCATGGAAAACTTTCTGTCTGATTCTCTTGAAAACTTTCTTCCAGATTCACTTGAATACTTTCTGACCTATTCTCTTGAAAACTTTCACGCCGGCTCCCTGGAGAACTTTCTTGCTGTCCACAGTGAGAATTTTCTCTTTGTCTAAATTGTGGGCTACCTTGATGCCTAACTTGCAGGAAATCATGTCTCCTAGCCTGCTGTTTATCATGCTGCACTGACACATCTCTTCCCAGCTGAGAAAAGCTACCAGCTCTCTTCCTCTGTGGAGCTTGGTTTTCTTTCTCCTGAGCTGCAATATCAATAGCGCTCTGTTGCTGCTTCTTCGGAGATTTTAGTCTGTCACACTTTTGTTTGAGTGACTCCCTGAAGCTACTACTACGGCTTCTTGGTCTATAACCTTCTTGTGGTGGAGTTTTCAGTGACTTACTACCATGTGACCCCAAAACTGGAATCCCAGACATACGATGTTTGGACCTGTTTTCATCTGCCTTTTCATGTGCATTGTTTTCATGCTGAAAAGTTTGTTCTTCCCTTTGAATCTTTATTTGTTGAAAAGCTTCAAGGGTACCCTCCATGAAGACCATGGTAACAATAACTGTGCCTATTATGTCAGCTGAAGTGTCAATTATTCGTCCCTCATGAACATATTCACCTCGTGAATTTAGTTTTAAATCTGGGAGTATTAATGTCCCTATTGTGTCACCATCTTGCCAACCTTTCTTAAGCCTTAACTGCCGTCTGAGTAACTTTTGCCGAGGTGTATCACCTTCTATTCTTCTTGGGCTTTGTATCTGTCTCCCAAATAATGTTCTATCATCCTCTGTTATTTCCATATTCTCTCCCCCACCTATCTTGATATTAATATGTAAACTTTTGCTGTCACACAGATACTGTCGAAATGACTGTGAACTGCAGGTGACATAGTAAGTGATTCTTGCTTCACTCTTCTCTGGTGGAAGCCTGTAACAAAAAATTATATCTTAATACTCTCACAGAAGACCTTACAAGACACTTTACCTGTGTTACTAATAATAAAGTTTATCAAATCTTGAACCAGGAAAAATTTTAAAATTATGTACTGTATTCAGTAGACCCTTCCCATTTGCGGGTTTACGATTCGTGATTTCAACGATTCACGGTAAGCAGCTGGTGGCTCGGGTGGCTAGCATGCGAGCCTTCTCCCGCAGCACAACAAGTCACCCCACGCACCCGCAGCGTCTCATCCCGCTCTGTTTGCCCTTACCCAGTACCCGTGACCTAGCATCCCGTGTCATACTCTCAAAACCTTTGTGTTTCTTCGTGAAAATGGCCCCAAAAAGACTGCCTAGTGTCAATGCTAGTGATGCTAGTGGATTGAAACATAAAAGGCAAAAGTCAATGATGACCCTGGCAAGGAATATTGAATTATTAGACAAGTTAAAAGAGGGAATGAGTGATGCCGTGGTTGGTCAGTTGTTAGGTGTGAACGAATCCACAGTGTGGTACATAAGAAAGAATGAACAAGCAATTCGTCATTCTGTTCAAGCAAGTACTCCTGCAAGTGCTAAAGTGACGCAGGTTGTTCATAACAAGAAAAGAGTGAAAGCTGTAAAAGCAATGAACATTTGGATTGAGGACCAGCACCGCAAAAATGTTCCCAACGATAGTAACGTGATTCGTGAAAAGGCGAAAAGTCTTTATGCTCATTTTTACGAGTCAACAGGTGGTGAAAGGTGCTAGTGCAGTGACTGAACCAAGTTTTAGTGCCAGGTTGATTCGAGAATTTTAAGAAAAGATTCTCGCTCTATAATGTGAAGCTGACTGGGGAGGCCGCATCAGCTGACCACACAGCCGCAGGTGCATTTCCCGCCAAGATAAAGAAAACAATAGAAGAGAAAGGCTATGAACCAGAACAAGTGTTTAATGCTGATGAAACTGGTCTATATTGGAAAAAATGCCTGGTAGAACATACATAAACAGACAGGAGAGGCATGCCTCTGGGTTCAAGGCAGCCAAGGACAGAGTGACGCTCATCTGTGGCAAAGCGGTTGGCCACATGAACAAACCTGGCTCGCTTTACCGCTCAGCAAACCCCAGGGCTTTAAAGGGAAAAAACAAGAACCTTTTGCCAGTGTTTTGGCAGTCCAACAAAAAGGCATGGGTAACTGTGCAAGCAATCCTGGACTGGTTCCATAAATACTTCGCCGTGGAAGTGGAAAAATACCTTGCTTCCAAGTACTATACCTGTAGATGGAATTAAAGGTGTTATTATTGATTGACAATGCACCAGGTCGCCCAGAAAGTTTACAGTATAGCCATCCAGGTGTAAAGGTGGTGTTCCTACCCTCTAACACCACTGCTCTTATCCAGTGCCATGGACGAAGACCCTGACCTTGATGTTAGCAAGTGTTGGAAGGAGTACAGTATTGCGGACTGCTTTACCAACATCAGTGAAGCATTCAATGAACTCAAACCAGAGACAGTGAATGCCTGTTGGCACACCTTATGGCCTGAGTGTGTGAATAACTTTCAGGGATTTCCGTCCATAGTAAAGTATGTGAATGAAATTGTGAGTGTTGCATGGCAGTTGGGTGGTGAGGGGTTTGTGGACATGGCTGCTGAAGATGTGGAAAAGCTGATTGATGGGCATGGAGAGTAACTTACAGAAGAAAATTTGGAAGAGTTGGTAACAAGTGCTGAGGAAGAGGAGGACATTATGGAATTACAAAAAGGTTGGAACTTGGAAAATTTTGGTGAACTACTTCGTCAGGTAAAGATGGTGAATGGTTTCATTGTTGACCATGACCCTTCCAAGAGGAAACAACTACCAAACACCATGTTTTTCAAGAAAGAACCAGCTACTACTGCTGCCGCTCCACCCTCCTCCTCCCAGCCACCCGCCACCTCACCACGCTCTACCTCCCGGTCGCGCGTCACTTCACCACCTGCCTCTCCACCAACCACCACTGATTCACCCTCTTCCACCAGTGATCCTGATGATCCATCTCTGCTTCAGTAACCAGATGTCTCCTTATGTACAGTGCACCACTTCATCAAGCTCCAGACTTTCACATACGAATGTAAGTACAGCATTGTGACTTAAGATTCTCATACACAGTACAATATAGGTATACAGTACCTGTATATTAGTGCACTAAGTGGCTATTCACGGTTTTGCCAATTCGAGCCATTTCTTGGAACCTATCCCTCGCGAATGGCAAGGGTCTACTGTACAATATTTGTTAATTTAGAGGAAAAAATATGAAAATGTAAGATAGGTGAAAGTCATGGAAGATTTAGAAGAGGTATGGGTATATACAGTACACAATATTCTTAATAAGATTGCTTGCATAAAAATGCATTTGTAAAATCTGGAACTGTATAAAGCATTTAAGAGCCTGGAAAAAGTAAATGCCAATGTAGATCAAAAGGCACTGTGCGAGGTGAAGAAGATCACTGTAATGGAGTTGGAGGAATACTACCTGATGCAGTGAAAGTATTCTTCAAGAGCAGTGAAGCGTGTGTGAGAGCAAAAATAGAGTACTAAATGAGTTCTGACATGAAAATTGGATTAAAGCAGGATGTGAGATGTCCCCATAGAGTGATAAGGGAAATGAAGGTAAGATGATTAGAACAGGAACAAAACCAGAGTTGGGAGATATGAAGTAGTCACTAGTAACATGTCTACACAAGAGATGCAGCGATTTTTGTGTTCGATAAACATGAAATGAACAAATTGGTGCAAGACTTTGACAGAATGTGTGATAGAAAGAAATTGAAAGTACAGTATACTGTATATTAGGTGGAGTACAGTAAAGGTTTTCAGGAGGAAGGAGTTTTACTTAGTGGATTCTGGTAAACCAGAGAGAACAGACACTAAAGAAAATTATTTGTTAAAATTATGATGACGAATGAGATACTGGTAAAGTCAAAGGATTTCAAGTGCTTTGAAATAAATATGTAAGACTAGTAAAATAGAGAGTAACTTTACGGAGAGACCAATACATGGAAGGAAGGTAACCTGAGAACTGCAAAACATCACCAAACGAAGGAATGTTAGCCTGAAGGTAAAGGAAATCAGGGATAGCCTAATGCTTCCTACCTTAACTTTCAGCAGAGAAACATAGACTTGAAATGGAATATTTTAAAATTAAATCCACAAAGGCAAATTACAGTACCTGAGGACTGTATCTGGGGTTACCAGAATGAAAGAGATAAAAAAAAAGTGTAAGGGGTATTTGAAAAGTCAGAAAAGAAATAAGGTGTAAACTGTAATGAAATTGGTTAAAAGGCTTCATGAAAAGGATAGAGGAGAGAAAACACAGTGGGTGGATTGAGGAAATGTAGGTAGCACACTAGGTAGAAGGACCCCACTCACATTAAGAGAAGGAAAAGTGGAACAGTACATTAAGTATATAATGGCAAAGGATATGGGGATTAGAGGCAAAAAAATCTTCCATTATAATCATCCCCTCTGAGGGAAGCTCCCTGATAGAGTGAATGTTGTGAACAGGGAGGTTGAGTAAGTGTATGATTGTCTACCTTACTACAGTTAATGTTTTCCTCTCTTATTCCTGTATTCTTCTATTGTCTTTTGTTTTTTATAATTCTAAAAAAAAATAATAAAACCCAGTACAATCATAACTTCTTCCAATGTTCACTTCCATAACCATATAAATAATATTCATAACTAAACATTAACATACCTGTATACATAAATCATATTGTTCTACTAATTCTGAAATGTAATAATACCATACTAGAGCTCTGGTGCCTAAATTCCTTCAGGTTCTGCCATTGTGGGGATAATCAATACAAAAAAGCAATTACACCACTCTATGTGCATATGGTATATCTCTTGCCTACGTCATTTTGAGTACACTTGGAAGACACCTTTCCCTTGAGTATGCACCCATTTGTATCAAGGCCAAAAATATCTAAATACCTGTAATGCATTTCAGACACAGCTGATGTATGGTACACATCAATTATTCATTCATTTTCCACTGACACCCTAATTTCCCAAATTGAAATTTCTCCATTTCTCAGAAGAACTACTGAATTTAGAGTAAAATGCAATGATCTTTCTGCTCTCCTATAAGAATTGATAATCGTGTAATAATATATAATTCCTTCATACTTTCAAGTACTGTACCTGTTTTCATATTTCCTGTGAACTATAGTAATGAGTTTATTACCTTAGAAGACAAGGTCGTATATCGCCCCACCAACGGAATGTGAAGATGAATGACTGTGTAGCTTTGGCAGGTGGGAACAAAACAGGACGCCCAAAAATGAGATCAAGACGGCCCTGTGAAGGAATTTTTTTTAGTTACAGTATATTGAAAATATAATAACAACAACAACAATAATTATAATAATAATAATAACAATAATAATAAAAAATGCTTTTGTATCTCAAAAGTACCAGTTCTTCTAAAAAATTAACTAACGCTCGAAACACTAAAGAGTCAAAGACTTGACAATAAAAAGAAATACTGTACTTCAATAAAACATCACAAAAAGTGAAAGTTCAACTTCTATCATTCAAATACCCTAAAGCTTTAATATTTCCTAAACCCTGTAATTCTTCAGAATCAAAAGCTATAAAAAAGTAAGGCCTTAAGTTGTTTTTTAAAGGCCTTCACAGAAGTCAGCTGCTTCATGGATGCAGGCAACCAATTGTACAATCTGGGTGCTGCACAGGAAAAGGATCGGGCAGCAAAAGAACATTCCCGTACTGCTCTAGGCTCCTCAAGGCGTGAAGGATCATCACTACTATGCAAAATCATTTCAGAATGTGTAGTCAGAGGAATTAGTAGGTTGGCCAGATACTTAGGCTCACCAAATAAAAGTCATTAGACAGTTTGAACTCTATCCTCGCTTTAATTGGAAGCCAATGTAATTCGATCAAGACTTGGGTAGTCGGAGTCCTTGATGGAAGAGCAAAAATAAGCCTGGCAACCATGTTCAACACTGTTTGAACTTTCTTCAGTAGATAATTAGGAAGGCAAACCCATTAAGTTACAATAGTGAACCCAAGACAAAATTAGTGAATGTAAGTGTCACAAGACAATGTCTATCCAAAAACTGTTTAACTTGCACAGCTAAAGCTTTTGAATATAAAAGTTGCAACTCTTAACTAGAATTTATATGTTCTTAACCATTAAATTTTAAGTCTAAGTACTATACACTCCAAAATTACAAACAGAATAGACCAGACTGAGCTGTACTTCCCCGAAGTTTAAAGAGCAGGGATGTAATTGAGTCTTGAAAAAAATAAAATAATAATAATAAATAAATAAAGCAAATTTGAGCTAGGGGGTTTGGGGAAACACCTACCTGGGAAGTTTTCACCGTATTTAACTTAATTTCTCACATTGTTACTCATTTTGCGGGACACACACATGCCCTACAGCCCTGACCTCCTGGGGGACACACACACATGCCTTACAGCCCTGACTTCCTGGGGGACACACACATGCCCTACAGCCCTGACCTCCTGGGGGACACACACATGCCCTACAGCCCTGACCTCCTGGGGGACACACACATGCCCTACAGCCCTGACCTCCTGGGGGACACACACATGCCCTACAGCCCTGACCTCCTGGTGGACACACACATGCCCTACAGCTCTGACCTCCTAAGGGACACACACACACACATAGCCTACAGCCCTGACTTCCTGGGGGACACACACATGCCCTACTGAGTTGTCTATACAACTATGAAATATTGCATGGATTATAGAATAAATTATGATCATCAGAAAGTGTAAAATGATTATTGAAACTTAGTTATAGTGAAAAATCCTTAGCCCTTCCCCCGCATCAAGTGGATAGGTTGGAGAGGCATATTATAAAGCTTCTAACAGTGGCGCTGTATGACGTCATTGATCTTTGGTCAATGAAATACTAAAGAATCGAAGAATGGAAAGCAAAACAAGCAATACTGTACTTAGCCAAAGAGACCTAGAGTATATGATGTAATGCATGAAGATGTACAGTGTGGCCACTATACTCAGTATACTGGCTCATCGTCCTCGCAAGACAGACCCATCAACCCTTGAGGGTCAATTACGTATTGTTATTTATTGTTGCCTAAAACGATGGAAAAAAAACGGAAAACCAGAAAAAATGGAGAAATCACATCCCTGAAAGAGCCAAAATTATTTATGCCGTCTCCCCTCCTATTTCTTTGGATGTCAATATTCTCGGTTTTGCCGTCATTCAATTTTCTCCTAGCTATCCAAATCTTATTATTCATACTGACACTTGACAAATGAATAAGGTTACAATTAAATATGAAATGATTCATCTATAATTTTCAACTACCCTGATGTGTGTTAAATTCATCATGGTCATTTACAATACTGTACATTACTATAAAAAATCTTTTTGCCTTCGGGATCAAGTTCTGGAAATAAAGTTGATTATTACAAGTACTGTACTACTGTATTACCAGTACTGTTATCACCAATATCAATCTTAACAAAATATTATTAACTCATGTGAAAATAAAGAGCATGTTATGAGTGTTACACAGAACTGTACTAAGTCCAGCACAAATACTTTTAAGAATTTTGTGTGTAAAATTTGCAAAGAGTACTGTACACACCTGTGGATGTCCATCCACCTGCGGAGGTAGACTTCGGTCGCCCATGGTCAGTCAAGTTTTCTTGCCACTACGAAATCTGTCAAATATTTTTATCATACAGCCATACAGTATATATCATATGACAAATACATGTACAGTGCACTCTTTTTCTGGGTATTAAATGACTGAAATACTAGGTGGTATGAGAAGCACTGTAAACACAAAATTTAAAATTGTACCTGTAACATAAATTGTCATAGTAAGCAGAGGGAAAGCACCACCACAAGTAGGTCCATATGAGTTGAAGAATAGAAGTGAAAGGGGAGAAATTTTAGCTAACTTTTAAAAACAAAATGATGACAATGGCAGATATATTGTTCACCATCGCTTGAAACACTATCATATGATAATAAAGGTGTCAGAACCAAAAAGAGATTACATCTCAAGAAATTTACAAGAATTAAAAAATCATGTGGTAGAGATTTCTTGGCAATAAATGAGTTGTGGATTAGTAAAAAAATCTGCAGATTCCTTCGTAGGCTGAGTGCAGGTGTTGGTGGCCCTATTGAATGTAGCTCCCAAAAACAGTTACTGGGTACTGGACACACTTTTTTTTTAAATGTAATCTTAAATAGCTACTACAGTACAATACTGTATTTGCATGATGTATGGTACTTCAAGAAAAAAATTATAATTACTGTACACAAGCACAAAGTACACCACTGTATGTACCCAATATTGCATTGTATCTCACTATACAGTACAGTATTACTGTACTTTCACTCTGAAATATTTTAACTAATCTACTATATCTTCTAAATTTTTTAAATGTTCACCTATTTAGCAAAGTTAAGTGGATTTTTTAAAAATAAATATAATCTTCCAAGTTGTACAGTTTTTTGTTACAGCACAGTACCTGGATATAGTCCATCGTTTATTACAAAGTTGTCAGGTATTATTCCCCTTATTCAAACAGTACATTATTAAAGGTCAGGGGAAAAATTCCAGAGGAACTCTCTCAACCTGCTAATTTCCTAAGAAAATTACCATAAAGGAAGTTATTCATAATTGTTTAAGCTATTCACAATTGTTTTAACCCATTTACTATGGGGATGCCACTTTTAATATTTTATTTGGCTACCATCAAATGATTTTATTCAGCAAAGAGTGGAACACATACAGAAGGGGTTAAAAGTCTATTTATGCCGGCAATCTGGCATAGATGGAATCATACAAATACACTGTACAGTACGAATAATTGGATCACTTGAAGATTAAGCACCCTGAATTATTTCACCTGATGATTAAACATGAATACCAACCCTTCGTAATCTTGGTTAGGTTGTTTAGTCATCAGGTAAAATATGCTGGATGCATAATCTTCACATGATCAAAATAATTCGTTATTTTCCTTCACATGACTATAGAGGTCTGGTGATTTAAATAAATTAGTGAACTACTGTATGCCAGTTCTCAGAGGTACATTTGAGCTCAAGTCAGACATATTGTAAACCACTTATTCTTTTTCATAATACTGGATGATGTTATTGCATGCTAAACAGGAACATTAGGAATTTATTTTTACAAAAGGTAAATGCTTTCTTACCTTGTGAAAATCCCACAAAATGACAGGAATTTACAATATGTCAAACATTATTCTTGCAATTATTTTTCATTTTTAACATTTCCCGGTACTGTATGGTACAGTACAGTACAGTACAGTATACAGTCTTTTCCCGAGTTATAAATGCCTAACTTATAAACATGAACCTATTCTTATTGTTCTCCATCAAGAGGGCGCTTAATCTCTTACGCTATTATGGCACCATTTTCCATTAGTTATAGCACCCCTCGCCACGCCGCTTCCCGCCAATGGTCAAGAATGGACCGCGTGAGTAAAAAATGGCGCGGCGTGTCTGGACCTCTCCAGCCGCTCGCCGCGTAAATGATGAAATTTGCCGCATAATTAAAACATTTCATTCTGGCAAGGCACCGCGCAAATGACCAAACGCGTAAACAAAACCGCATAAATCCAGAATATACTGTACGTACTTGAATTTAGTGGGGCATTCCAAAAATAAACGCGATATTCGCGATTTATTTGTTGCAATAATAAAACAATTTTCTAAGTCCCAATTTGATGTTATGGTGATACGCAACGTCGCTCCCTTTCATTCGTTTGTGTGTTAGCATGCCTTGATGCGTGGGTGGATGGAAATTTCATAATACTGCGCAGCCGTCATTTTTATTTTGAAAACACACTGGCAGTGACTTCATCCCCATGGCTAAGGAACACAGCATCACTGGGGGCCGTTAGGTTAGGTTAGGATGTGCCTGTTAGGTTAGGTCAGGTAAGGTTAGGTTAGTACGGGTTAGGGTCATTTCGTACCCAAGACAACTCGTACCCAACTCACGAAATAAGTCGTACACTAGATAACTTACACCCAATTCAAGAGATAATTCATACCTATTAGTATATGTACCATGCAATTCGGCTTTATCTATGATTACAAAAAAAAGATTATGTAAATCTTGGAGGAAAGTGCAGTGAAATAGGGAAATGTAATGCAGGCTTTAAAATGGTTGCATCTCATTAATTAAGTATTCCGTCACACATACATTGCACTACAAGTACCTATTTCACACTATGTGATTTAGAATAACTTTATTGCAATTTACATATTTCAGGCGGATAGATATGGCAGTTTCAATTTATAAACTGGGCGATGTAAACGTTTAAAATGGTCATAAGTCAACAAAATATAGACATGCATAAAAACAGACTGATTTTCCAGGTCCAGCTTTTGTAAACAAATCAGTTAGCATACAGCATATAATTCGGGACTCCTCTCTGGTACTTCTTCTGGTATAACGAGTTTGTTCTATGGAGTGGCTGACATCGTGACATCGTCAGGAATTTTTTCTTCTGACATGTCAACGTCAAGAATAAAATATAGTAGTAATAAGGATATAAAAGAACGAAGAGTGAGGATATTGGCCAACGCATATACAATTAGTTATGTTATTGTATGTTAATCATTCTCTGGATAGATTTGTTTAAAAATTCCCGACCACACGGAACAAGACCAGTATGAGTAACGTAACTACTTGATTATGTGTCACCCGATATTCACACTCTTCCTATTTAGAGAGAGAGAGAGAGAGAGCAGACGTATTTACTCTTAATTTGTTAAAGTTAAGGTCAAATAAACACTTTTTTAAAAACACATTGCTACCGGTATTCATATACAGTATTAAAATCTCGTAATTGGGTATGAGTTGACATGTTCTTATGTGGGTACGATTTGCCTGGGTATGAGTAGTCCACCACCAGGTTAGTACGTAGACCTAGTTTAGTTTTAACCTTTCTTCCCATGAAAATGTTATTTTTTTGCTAGTTTTCTTGGAGTTTTAGATAATTCTGACATTTATTTTTGGTGAAAAGCAATCGTTTTCAACCTCCAGCCCCCCCCACTCAAAACCCCACATTCCCACCATGGCCCACTATGTTGTTGGGGTGGCAGGGATAGGGGGGGGGGGGGATAACTATATAAAAAAAAGTGATTTGCCCCAAAGATAAATGTCAGAATCATGTAAAGCAGCAAGAAAACTAACGAAAAAATATATTTTCATATGAAGAAAGGTGATAGGTGGTTAACGAAAAATGACCAGGTTAGGTTAGGTTAAGTTAGGAACAGCACATTTCCACAAGAAACAAATGTTAAATCGATTAAAAACACCAAACTACACAAGGAAAATGTCATACTAGTTGGGAAGATTGGGATAATATATAGTATTATACTAAACCTTTTTCCGGAAATAAGGTTGTCCTTGAAGTATCATTAGAATAAAACTGAAGTTCTAAAATACGTGTCAAGAATGCCAAACGTGTTTATATTTATCTCTTCTTAAAAAAAATATACAGTCAGTTTCACCTGTTTTAAAAGGGAGATGAACAATAATCGAACACAAATACATGCACCATAAAACGCCACACCCGTTTCCTCTTCAAATCGTTAATCCTTCAAAGAGGTCAAATCCACAAATCCATATTTTACCTGAACAAACATTTCTTTCACACACTGTAATACCTTCAATGGGTAATAACTTGTCCCAATCAAAGTACTAACCAGGTACTCGTGTGAAGGGTCAGCTGGGGTCAGTAGTTGATGGGTCATGTTAGGTTGCGTTCAAAACCTGCGCGGGTGTAGCCTTTGTTTACATCTATAGTTGCCATGTCACCCGCTAGGTGTCTCCTCGGTACAGCTCCCTCTCCGGGTTCTCGAAGACTCATTCAAATTTTCCCCCAATGAAATTTGAAAAACGCATGCAATGATGTTTCAATTGTAGGAACAAATAAATAAATAATAATAATAATAATAATAATAAATTAAAGGCAGACATTATAGTTTGAACACTAGTCTAGCTTTAATGGAAAGCCAATGTAATTCCATCACGATTAGGGTAGTGCACTCCAGAGGATCAGGACAAAATCATGCACTTTTTATACAAGTATGGGACTGACCCACAAGGGTGAATTTGAAGATTGTACTCCAAGTCCCCAACTGAATTGAGGTGTGGACAGCGGTGGCGGCCATTTTTCAAAATGGCCACTTCGCCCAAATGTAATTGGCAATATCTCGCTTAATATGTGAGCTACAGACAACAGAGTCGAGGAGGAACGGGGACGGGTGTACATGGGTTATATTCAGGGGGAGGATAGTGGAAGCAAGTGTGCCGACACAGGCAGGGCCGGATTCAGGAGCGGGCAAAGTGGGCAGCTGCCCAGGGACTTCCACATATTACAATTTGTACACTATCAATAAATATACAGTTAATTAAAAATTTCTCAATGTTCTAATTTCCTCAATATAACTGCATATGGCTTCAAAATTCTCCAAAGAAGTGTTCAAATTTCAAAATTTTCCCGGGGGGCTTACAGCGCCCCCCGGAACTCCCAGATGTTTAGGCTCCCTTCACTAGCCACCCCACCCTCTTGGGTAGTTATAATGAGGGGGGCCTCCACAAAGAGGCTGCCCATGGCCTCCACAGGTCTAAATCCAGCACTGCTGACACGTTCCTTGATAAGAGAGAGGAGTTTGAAATACTACGGAAGGTCCACCAACCAGACATTGTAGGAGTTGTAGAACTGTTGTACAAGAACAGGAGAATCGACCCAGAGGAACGAGTTCAGTATTGCTGGATATGACTCATTTTCGAACCTTTCTCAAGAAACTTGCAAGAGGGATGTGGTTATCTATGCTAGGCAAGACCTTAGAGCCAGCCAGGCGTTTGAGGACAGACTGTTCGACACAGCACTGACCCACATTGTGTTCACAGAAGAGGGTATTAGAAATAAACTGTCAAAGCTAAAGGTCCATAAGTGTCCCGGCCCTAACATGGTGCATCCTAGAGTGCTAAGAGAGTTGAGCAACGAGCTTGCAGAGCCTCTGAAGATCCTGTTTTGTAAATGCCTTGATGAACAAAAGGTCCCCAGTGAATGGAAAGTGGCTCATGTGAGCCCTATTTTCAAGAAGGGCAATCGTCACTCCACATATAACTATAGACGGATGAGATGCCGCAATGGAACATCTACTATGAAACAACCTTGTAAAGGATCGCCTAGATTTTGCCAAAGCCTTCGACAGTGTACCCCACGAAAGGCTGAAAATCAAACTGGAAGGGTACGGAATTCGGGGAAATGTCCTAGCGTGGATAGAAGACTTTCTACATGACCGCAAGCAGTGTGTGGTGATTAATGGCACGAAATCCTCATCCGTACCTGTCACAAGCGGGATACCACAGGGCAGTCTATTGGGCTCGCTGTTGTTTGCTTGTTTCATAAATGACATGCCTGATTTTGTACACTCCTCCATACAAATGTTTGCTCATGACGCCAAGTTATTTCTGGAAATCAAGAACCAAGCGGACTGTGAAAAGCTGTAGAAGGACCTCTATGGGCTTCAAGAATTGTCGAAGAAATGGCTGCTGAAATTTAATGTCACGAAGTATAAGAGGATGCACCTGGTGCATACCAATGGTAAGGAGGCGTAGCATATGTCCCAACGGGATGAAGAAACTGCACTATTTGAGACTGAATGTGAGAAGGGCCTAGGTGTGTATGTTGACAATGAGCTGAAGTTCTCGGGCCATTACGAGAAGAAGGTAAATCAGACATATAAATTATTGGGTCTTATAACCCTCATAACGATCTTCAAGAGTGAAGTGCTTCCCCATCTGGAGTACTATCACCCATCTGGTCCCCGAGATATGCTAGGGACTGTCAGTTGGTTGAAAATGTTCAAAGGAGGGCCACCAGACTGGTGCCTGCACTTCGGCACCTCAGCTACCCAGAGAGATTGGAGCGCCTGAACTTGCCTTGCTTATACTACAGACGGGCAAGGGGTGACCTAATTGAGGTGTATAAGCATCTCAAGGGGCACTACTCAGTCGCGTGTCCTTACTTGGAGCTGGCGGACGCTCGCCCCACAAGGGGTCACAGCTCAAGATTGAAGAAGCAGCAGGTCCAGAAAACTGTGAGGGCAAACTTTTTCGGAGTGAGAGCTGTGAACTCTTGGAACAATCTACCAGAAAGTGTTGTGATGGCACCGAGTGTGAACTCTTTCAAGATAAGACTTGACCAACACTGGAGCAGGTACAGGTACATTCAGGAGCCGGTGCATGCACGGGTACTTGTCAACAATGCGTAACAGAGACATGACCGATCGCCCAAACGGCTCATGAGCCAATCATTTGGTGAAGAGGATAAAAGAAAAGGAAAAGTAACAGAGACGTGACCAATCGCCCAAGTGGCTAACGAGCCGATCAGTGGTGAAGAGAATAAAAGTAAAAATAAGTTGAACTGCCAGCTGCCACCACTTAAAAAAAAAATTCACATTGCACCTTCAGGTATTTGTCTTTTCTTTAGCTTTTGCAGACGTCTTACTTGCTTTAGCAATTGAACAACTATAGCACAATCCTGCAAGGCCTCATCTGTGGTGATGGGATCCATGGCAAACCTCATCTAGACGCTTTGTTGTTGTTTTCGTTGCATTGGGCAGATGTGCTTACAAAACATCCCAGTGTGATGCAAAAGTCTCTATATTTTGCTGGCCGGACTGTTTGCCAAACATATTTGGAGGAAAGTGCCCAGTTTGCTGCCGCCTCTAGTTTCAAACGGCTTGAGAGTTGTGACCACCCTGCAGGTCATAACTTTGAACCACTTTTAAGTATCCAATGCCTGGTCTGCAGATGCATGGATAAGCAAATGGTCCCCAGCAACATTACCAACACGGTTTTATGCTTAGATGCTCCAGCTTGACACAATTACTTAAGATGCGGGATGTATGGACTCAGGTTCTGAAGCTTGGTGGAAATATTGGCAATACTGCATATGCCTTGACTTTGCTAAGCCTTTCAGCAGCGTACCTAATGAATGGCTGAAAATTAAACTGAAAGGGTACTAAACTTAGGAGAACGTCCTGGCATAAATCAGAGATTTTCTTCATGACCACAAATTGCAATGTGTGGTGAATGGCACGAAATCGTCATATGTACCTGTGACAAGCGAGGTACCATAGGACAGTGTCACTGTGACTGTTGTTTGTTTGTTTCATAAATTAAATGCCAGAGGCTATAAAATCCTCCATACAAATGTTTGCGAATGACGATAAGTTTTTCAAGGAAATTAAGGTTCAAATGGACTGTGAAGTGCTACAGGAAGATCCCTACCAGCTTCAAGAGTGGGCAACAGAATGGCTGTATCAATAGCAAGGAGGCGAATTACATATTCCAATATGATGAAGAAACATTAACCGAGACCAAATATGTAAAGGACATGGATGTGCATGTTCGACCTTCATAATACAGTTATCTTCAAAAATGAGGTGCCTCCCAATTTGGAGTATTGTCAACCCATCTGGTCCCTAAGATATGCTAGATTCGGTTGACTAAGAATGTCCACAGGAGGGCCACCAGATCAGTGCCTGCACTCCCCTCAGGTACCTAAAGATTAGAACACCTGCAGTTGCCTAGCTGATACTAATGTATAGATAGACAAGGGATGACTTAAAGTAAGTCTATAAGCACCTTAGAGGGCATTACTCATTCGAGTAGTCTTACCTGGAACTAGCGCATGCCCGCCACACTAGAGTGAGAGTTGTGAAGTCTTTGAATAATCTGCCAGAGCATGTTGTGACAGCATCGAGTGTTAGCACATTCAAGACCAGACTGTAGATACACCTGAAGCCAGTACATACCCAGTACTTGCCAACAGTGTGTAACAGAGACATGGCCAATCAGTGGGGAACAGGATAAAGTAAAGTAAAGTACACTAGCTGTGGGATATTTGTGAGGCAGTGCCGGAGTCATTGGACATCATGAGGCAGTGCCGGAGACGTAAGATGTTGGTAACTTCAGAGCTAGAATTGTGGACATGGAGATCTGGGAGATGTCCGGACGTGGAATTACAAGATTGCTTTTGTAAAGGTAACCACTATAGGAGTTTTTGAGAATCCAGTAATTGCAGTTTGGTATGAGCCTAATCTCTTTCTTTAAACGATATACAGTAGCAACAAATTATGTGAAGGATCATAGCAACCAAAACAGTGAGCCATACATTTTCCTGTATAACTTGGACATCAAGGAACTGTACAGTATCTCAAAAGAGTATCTGCCAGGATGGGTCCGATGACTTTCGAAAGGCTACATACAACTCGTGATGTCCTGGGAGGGTTGGTATGCGTGGCTCTGTGTCATACTGATCCCACTACGTTTGGAAATCAAACATCATATTAATGATGCCAAATTAAATACAGATTGCATTACTTGTTAATATATATATAACAAAGTATACTAAATACATGTCCTAATATCTATCATCTGTGGTCTCATAATGTTTCACACAGAGTATGGACAGATACTTTTGTGAGTTACTGTATATTGATGTACAGTATGTACAAATAGGAAAATAATAAAAAGCAGATTTTTCGAAAATCAATTTATGATACAAAACAAATTTTAAGAGATTATATTATAATATTAATTAAACAAGATTAACTGTTAATTTTTTTATATTTAAACAAGATTTGCATCCAAGATTGCAAACATTTCTGTATACACTCTGTACTGTATATAAATGACTCATCCTATTATTCAGAGTAAATAATTCTATTAATAAACAAGATTCACAATGCACAACCTCATGAAAAATATATTAAACATTATTACAGTACAGTAGTTACAAAAAGAACTTAAATCCAAGAACTCACAGTAAACAATTACATATTTTAACAGGATTCAGTCATACACTCAATAGTCAACAACTTAATTAAAATTCAATGTACACATTCAAGCTTTCACAGTAAACAATCATTTACTTTTACTTTTTTACTTTTATCCTCTTCGCCACTGATCGGCTTGTTAGCCGCTTGGGCGATCGGTCACGTCTCTTTTCATTTACAGTATTATTATTTTTCGTTACTTAAAAACAATAATCAAGGAGTCAGTTCAGTCTATCCTGTGGATGAAGGATGGTGTGAAATGACAACATAATGGAGCCCTTTAAATGCATTGCTTCATTTGATGCACTATTGGATACATGCAGTGTATGTAAAGGTGTGGGACATTATATTTGTCAATGTAAAATTTCTTGTAAAGTGTTTGTATAGCCTCAAGGAAAATGCTCTTAGAATTTAAAAATTTTCCAGGTGGAGATGAAAATTTTAATTTGAAGGGAGATACACGACTTAATAATGCACAAGAGAGAGTACTGTACTGTACAGATATGGCAACATTAAAAAAAGAAGTTCCAAACATGAGCAGACAGTATATCAGTGTGGGATGTGATGATAGGTGTGGGAAGGATGATGGTTAGCTTTTACATTTGGTTAGGTTAGGTTCACTTTGAACGTAGGAGTGAGGATATTTGTCCCTTGGAAGTTGTTGGGTGGTAATGTCGAGATAGAGAGGCAGATATTTTATTTTACATGCACTTTCGTAGGAAAGTTTTATTCATCCATTTCAGTGGTATACGTACTTCAAGGACTATGTTGTCACATAAATGTACAACCAAAAAGAGACAATGTTTTCCAAGTTTGTATGTGAGTGACCTACTAATCTTTTTTTTTAATTCATTTACATTTAGAACTTTGGATGAAGTGTATGATGTTGTTTTTTTAGCTGTTCACATCAGCTTCCATCCACAAGATCTCATCCACATCAACATAAAATAATATCCATAAGAGTCTATCCACATGAGAACACATCCTCCATTCCTTCCAAAACCCAAGAGAGAAAAGATAGAGAGAGAAATTCTGAGAAGCATGAAACATATGGGTAAGGTTAAGTAAATTAGAAACAAAAGGACAAATTAATACAGTATTATGTTGTCTGGCACATCAAGCTGCAGTGAGAGAAGTGTTAGTGACACATTAATACAGTATATCAAATGGATAAATCTTGTAAGATATTCTTTGACAAATTACTTAGATTTAAACTTCAAGGATCAGCAGGCAAAACTGGTAACAAATATCCTGAAAGGAAGTCACATAATGTAGAGTTAAAAATATAGAAAAGTTTTATAATACTTAAATTATGATATGGTATACTGTATTGTAGTATATAGTATTAAGAGATTAATTAATTTAACTGTTAAATGTACTGTACTTTTCATTTCTTAATTATAAAACATTAAAGACCATAAATTCATTTGCAAAATTTAATTACTCTGTTGACTTTCATTCAATTATGAAGGCAGAAAGTATGCAAATATTTACAGATACAGTACTGTATATGGAAAGGTTGCAGTGGAGCATTTTATGATTAAGTGAAGTAAGATGGACATGTTCAAATAACAAAATTGATGAAGAATATCACCACATATTATAGTGGTGAAAAGTATGAGAAGCGAATATATTCTCATACAGCAAAGTTGGGTAGCAATGTAAATGTACAGTACAGTATACTGAACAATGGGTAGTTAAGTAAAAGTAGTAATAAGGCATTACAAAAAACAATTCAACACATTCATGAAAAAAGTGGAGTCTATCAACTTAAAAGAGTTGACCCAGTAAAAACGGATGTAATGGTTATTTCTTAATTAAATAATATATCCAAAAGTAAAATTTTAGTGGGCAACAAGAAATTTAAACAGGTGTAAAATCTGCGATGCTTGACATAGAAATTAAAACAGTCAAGAAAATACAGTACTGTACTGTATACAACATTCAATAATCTTAAAGTCCTGTTAAAATTAGATTTTAATTTTGGTTAAAGGAAAATACTACTGAAATGTAACGTATGATCAGTTTTATTCTACGGGTCTGAGGTGTGGACGCTCAAACACACCAGTCGGAGGCGAGACCTTCATAATGTGGTGCTACAAGAAAATGCTGAAGGTAAGTCAAACATATTATTAAAATCATATGAAAAGCAAGAAAAGATGAAAAATTAGAGACAGGTATTTTGGTTATATATTCAGACAGGAGGGGAAAATAGTTTTGATTTTAATGGGTAAAACTGAGTGTAGGAGGCTAGGGATGGGCAGAGACTATTATGAATGAATGAAATTAAAATCTGGGTCCTCAAATAGAAGTAAAATGTGGGAGAATTAGTAAAGATATCCCCAAAACGTTAGGAAGGGAGAGCCACGGTTGCCAACCCTAAGACAGGAGAATAGCATCTTGCTTGATTGATTGTTACATTAAATAATAATTAAAGGACTGAAATTAATTGAAAATTTAAATTATACTGTCTATTTGTTGAATTAAGTATGCATAGTATGTTTAAAAAAAAATCACTGAATTTGATTGCATAATGAAATTACTGTAGTGGATTTCTCCCCTACAAATGCTTTTGTCGCTGAGTAGCCGACCCCGTGAATTCCCCAGTGTATGCCTCGTGGTCTGGGTCAACCAGCGCCGCCTTACACGACAGAGGTCAACTACTAAGCCACGCCTACCTCCGCTATTTAAGACCTGACCTCGTGGTGACCACTCTCTCTTTTCTACCTACACCAACCAGCAAGCAACACCACCTCCTCCGCCGCTGCCTGGCAGCCCTCGCTCCCGACGGCAAGCATGGCGACCCACAAGCTGTCCTCCTCTGAGCATCCTCACCAACCAGCTCTCTCTACTCAACGCTTGCAACCAACCCACCCCACATTACTATACAGGTATTCACTTTTTTATTTAATGTCAATGTAAAAATTAATAAAAGGAATTCATTCAATTATAAACTAAGAATCCAAGTCTAGCATATTAACTCCTGCTGTCAAATGGAGAATTTATGAAGAATTATTGTACAACATAAATGTATGAGGTTACTCGAGACAACTGTCATCGTAAAAAAACAATATTATACGTTTGAAAATACTGTAGCTCATAATTTTGATCTACTTTACCTGATCTGGAATACTTTGAAAATTTGATATTTATTTACTTACTGAGGCAAGCATTCTTTTTATGAGAAAATAACTGTACGATATTGTATATATACTTACAGAAAACACAGGTGGTGGAGTTATCCCAGCCCTCACTGGTACAGGGGATAGTATAGGAGATAGTGCCCCAGTGGACGTGGTGTTGTTCATTACAAATGGCAGTTACCTTCTCCCCTTCCAGCCATATCCCTTCTACCCAGCTCACGTTAGCATTCACCACACTTGGATTTCCTTCACAGGCTGACAAAAACACATGCACAAATGAAAGAACATGTATGTGTGTGTGTGTGTGTGTGTCATCATCATACATACTGTACTTTCTCTTAAAAGTATTACTTGTGAGCTCTCACTACTAACCTAAATGAAGATGATGTCTTAAATCCTAAAGTTGCCAAAAAGCAGGTAAAATAAAACTAGATACTGTTTACAATGGATGTCTTGGCTGTGTGTATAATTCCCACCTACTTTTGTAAAGTACCAATAACCAACTTTGGCAAAATGTCATAACCATACATCAACAACAATTGGTTGAGAACATAAAATGTGAGAAGTTTTAGCTTAAATCGTTTAGAAGAAAATGTTAGTTCAGGAAAACTAATTAATTATTGGAGATTTAGAACAAGAACTAGAGGCCATAACACACATACCCCCCCCCCCCCAGTAATTAGTATACATGTACTGTACAATAACCATAATACAGTACTGTACTGCAAAACCTTGAGTAATATCTTACTCCTTCAAGAACCCACAACATCACACACTATCAAGTAATATCATACACTCAATAATCCACAACAACACATACCATTAAGTACAAAGTAACATGCTATACATTTTAACTCACCTTTAATGCAAGGATAGTCAATCACCCAGCCATCTGAGGTGCATGTGAAGCTTGTGTTTTCCAATCTGTCTCTGGTAAAATGTTGGTCAGGGCAGGAGACCGTCACATTCTCATTTGTCTTCCATGCCTTTGCTACCCAGTTTGAGGTAACATTACCAAAGTCGGGCTTATCTACACACCCTAGGATAGTGGTAAATGATTGAGGTTGGTTAAATGTACATGATAACAACCAACTTTTCTATGAGACTTTACTGAAGATCAAAATACTTTGGGTGATCTTTAATTCTCCTTGGTCCATCACTACTTACCTTCTTGGATTAACTCAAAAATGCTTTTGTTGAATATAGCGCATCATTTCAAAGCAAGGTAAAAATTCAATCCTACATTTTAGAACCACTTGCCAAATTTTGAATACATGGGTCTCATAAATATGGTAGAGAGAATAACTGTAATGAATAATGGATGGGAATCTGGATGACATATTCTGTAATACGTATTACCAGACCCAAAAATATAAATCTTAACATTCATTTTTCTTGTTACA
The DNA here is from genome assembly GCF_018991925.1 of Homarus americanus. NCBI lineage: Eukaryota > Metazoa > Arthropoda > Malacostraca > Decapoda > Nephropidae > Homarus > Homarus americanus. The sequence continues at coordinate 5,735,541 of NW_024724368.1, read as the reverse complement.
CTCTTGCACAAACTAAAGAAATTAACACTCTTGTGACTAAAGAAAAATATATTTATTTCTTATAAGAAACTGAAGGAATGATAAATTGATATTGCATTTTCTGGCAAAGTCATAAGTTAGGTGGCTTAAGTACAGTATAATGTGGATATAAGCTCGCCCCTCCGTTTAGGTTCAATCTGATTTTCCAGCTCTGGCAATCCTTCTCACTAACACACAGAAGGAGGGAGAATTTCTGAGCGGCTAAGTTCTAGGTTTGGCCATAAAATGGGATGTTAAAATAACTTATGTATAAATGGCCAGCCATCCTTCACTAGGTAACCTGAGTGTGTGAAGGCAGTGGAGAAAAGAGAGATGGTACAGTACGTACTTTTAATGTTATCACCATGGCAAGGTACAAGGATACAGTGTAGTGGATTTCTCCCCTACAAACGCTGTTTGTCGCTGAGTAGCCGACCCCGCGAATTCCCCCAGTGTATGCCTCGTGGTCTAGGTCAACCAGCGCCGCCCACGGAGCGGGGGTCAACTATATACCCACGCCTACCTCCGCTATAAAAGACCTGACCTCGTGGTGACCACTCTCTTTTCTACCTACACCAACCAGCGAGCAACACCTCCTCCTCCTCCTCCGCCACTGCCTGGCGGTCCTCACTCCCGCCGGCGAGCATGGCGACCCACAAGCTGTCCTTCTCTGAGCATCCTCACCAACCAGCTTCTCTCTACATCACGCTTGTAACCACGCTGCCACTTCCCAGCACCAAGCTGCATTGTACATCCAATACAACATGTATACAGAGAGCACATTGTGAGTTTCCTTTTTCATCCCATCCTGAGTGTGAACCCAAACATAACATACCCCACAACAGTACTAACCTTATAAACTTTCTAATATGGAAAATCTTAACGGAAAGATGAAGTGTGATAGTGTGCTCATTCAGATCGCTGCTCTGTACTGACTGTGAGAAAACTTGTATATACTGTACTCCCCATTCTCAGGGTGATGGTATACATTACACATATACTCAAGCTGCCTGTAATATATCCACACTAATCTGGCTCGTAAACCATGCCCCTTTTCTATACGGGACAAATAGCTGATTGGTTCATAGAAAATTTAAACTAAATGTGTTCACAATTGGTAAGTAGACCTGTTATTATCTACTTTTTTCACTTTTTGTGCTCTTCACCACTGATCAGCTCGTTAGCCGCTTGGGCAATCGGTCAAGTCTCTGTTACGCACTGTTGGCAAGTATTGGGCATGCGCTGGCTCCTGAATGTATCTGAACCTGCTCCAGTGCTTGTCAAGTCTGGTCTTGAAAGAGCTCACACTATGTGCTATCACAACACTCTCTGGCAGATTGTTCCAAGAATTCACAACTCTCACTCCGAAAAAGTTACACCTCACAGTTTTCTGGGCTTGTGGCTTCTTCAACCTTGAGCTGTGACTCTTTGTGGGGCGAACGTCCACCAGCTCCAGGTAAGGGTACTCGACTGAATAGTGCCCTTTGAGATGTTTATACAGTACTGTACACCTCTATTAGGCCCCCCTTGCCTATAAAGTAATGTTAAATAATTATCTGAACTATGAAAATGGAAATGATTTCAAGGCATTAGCACTTCAAAGAGAATGTTAGAAAATTTTTAATATTTATCAGAAAAGATAAATATAAATACGCAATTGTACAAGTGCAGTCCGGGGGGAGGTAAGACACTCAGGGGAACCAATCAGCTATTTGTAGCTATAGATGGGGCTTATGGCCAGGTTAGAGTAGAAAGGGTATAGTGATGGGTGGCTAGCCATAAAAGATGCCATTAAAGTTAGATGAATGAAATGTTTACTCTATGAGACAATAAACAGTCAACAAAGTATGATTAGGATTATTTGGTAAAAAACATCTGATTTTCTTAACAATCATGTCAGGGAATCCGACGATTACATGTTTCTTCTTTCAAAATGCAAATAACAAGCACATTCTCACCTTCCATACAGGCTGTTGTGCCATTATCCCAGCCATCATCAGTACACTGTATGATCTGCACTTGGTCGCCAGAGGGTATTAAGTAGTGGCCTGAGATACAGGTGGCATTAACAATGGTTCCCACCATCCACACCCCTGACAATGACCAGTCTGTAGTGGCTCCTTCTACAGTCGGTTCTCCTTCACATACTGCAACATACCAACTTCTTTAAAAAAAAAATTACACAAAGAATTTCCCAAGTTAGTAACAGTCACTGTAGCACAAGATTTAAAAAATAAGAGGTAGTAAGTGTTGGAGAATGGAGATAAAACCCATCATAGAAAATCTCAACAATGACACAACTGAACTACAGCACTGTACAGGTATATTAGGTTAGATTTTAGGTTTAGGTGAAAAAAAAAAGTAAATTTGAGTTCACATTAAACTGGGGTTAAAGTTCATAGTTCATAAAATCACATTATGATGAAAGTCTATACAGGGTAAGCCACAATATCACATTGGGATGCAAGTCTGAAGTTCACAATATCACACTAGGATGGACGTTTGTACTTCAAACTTCACTTTCGGATGAAATTTTGATTTTTACAGCAAAACACTGAAAAGAATATGCGAAGATTTGAAGCTCACATGGTTTATATGGGGAAGAAAACTAAAAAGGGCATAGGGAGATAATGAGACAATGGTTCGAATCTCAAACCGAAAAACAAGATAGAGATTTACTTTTACTTTTTTTACTTTTATACTTTTATTCTCTTCGCCACTGATCGGCTTGTTAGTCGCTAGGCGAACGGTCACGTCTCTGATTACTTTTCCTTTTCATTTATCTTCTTCACAAAAAGATCGGCTCGCTAGCCGCCCGGGCGATCGGTCACGTCTCTGTCACGCACTGTTGGCAAGTACTGGGCATGCACCGGCTCCTGAATGTACCTGAACCCGCTCCAGTGTTGGTCAAGTCTTGTCATGAAAGAGCTCACACTCGGTGCCGTCACAACACTCTCTGGTAGATTGTTCCAAGAGTTTACAACCCTCACTCCGAAAAAGTTTGCCCTCACGGTTTTCTGGACTTGCGGCTTCTTCAATCTTGATCTGTGACCCCTTGTGGGACGAGCGTCCGCCATCTCCAAGTAAGGACACTTGACTGAGTAGTGCCCCCTGAGATGCTTATACACCTCAATTAGGTCACCCCTTGCCCGTCTCTAGTATAAGCTAGGCAAGTTCAGGCGCTCCACTCTCTCAGGGTAGCTGAGGTGCCGAAGTGCAGGCACCAGTCTGGTGGCCCTCCTTTGAACATTTTCAACCAACTGACAGTCCCTAGCATATCTCGGGGACCAGATGGGGTGACAGTACTCCAGATGGGGAAGCACTTCACCACTGATCGGCTCGTTAGCAGCTTGGGCGATCGGTCACGTCTCTGTTAGGCACTGTTGGCAAGTACTGGGCATGCACCGGCTCCTGAATGTACCTGAACCTGCTCCAGTGTTGGTCAAGTCTTGTCATGAAAGAGCTCACACTCGGTGCCATCACAACACTTTCTGGTAGATTGTCCCAAGAGTTCACAACTCTCACTCCAAAAAAGTGGACATACCCACGCCATGAAAATACTATACAAGGTTTTGTTCGATGTGACGTCCATTCTGCTGCCCATAATGTCCCACACTATTTTTGGATCCAGTTCTAGGTATATCTCGTCGTTTCTAAAAACCTTTCCTAGTAACATTTCCGTCGAAAATGATTAATTTTTGAGAATATCGCATTAATTTGTTAGATCATGGGGTGTAAAAATTTACTGAAAGAACTTGTAAGAGTGGAAAGGAAATACATTTAGTTTTCATACATTTGCAGGAATACTGGAACATCTCACCTTTCTCACATGCAGTTACATTCTCCCAGCCATAGTCAGTGCATACAACATGGCGCTCTGTTGCATTTTCTGCAACAAATATATGCTGAGGGGAGCAGGTAGCTACCACAGTCTCCCTCACGAGCCATGTCCGGTTCACCCAGGCGCTGTTTCCATTTTCTATGACAGGTGGTACATAGCAGTTTTCACCTATATTATCTGTAAATGGTATAAACAAAAATTCTTTAAAAGATATCAGCCTGCAACTTCTAGGTCACATAGTGAAAGATCTCCCTAAACCATATGGATGAACTAAGGAGAAGCATTTTAATGAAAAACTGTTTTTGAGAGAGTAATAATCATCTATTATAGTATAGTCTCGGTTTACGCGGATTTTTTATACGCGGTTGATCATTTACGCGGCACCTGTCCAGATGCGTCAATTATTAGTTACGCAATACATTCAGGGCAATACACTCCTGAATTTACGCGGGAAGCGGCGCGGACAAGCTGCGTGCCTGTCAGTATTAGTGTACTGTACATGATATTTAAGCCGGAATTTGTTCCCGGTAACGTCTCTGCTCTAAGTAGTAACTCCACCCCCCCCCCATTCTCAGAAGCTGCAGCATTTCATAAGTACACTGTATTTTGCAGGGTGTGGTTGGAAATGTCATTGTTTACACGGCGCTCGCCTCCTTCCTGCTGGTAGGCAGAACTGGTGCCACCTCCCGGGTGGGGGGTAGAGCGGGTGGAGGGTGTGCTGCTGCCCCCTGGCTCTGTATAGGCACACTTGCTTCCACTATCCCCCCCCTGAATATAACCCATGTACACCCATCCCCGTTCCTCCTCGACTCCTCCCTCCTCTGCTTCAAGCCCTGCATGAGCTTCTTGTGCTGTTGCCTCTGCATTACCGTGTGATCTGGGTGAATGAATACACTGCGAGATGCCTCGTTCCTTGCTAAGTTTTTTGCCTGCCGAATAACCTCCTATTTCTCCTCCTCACTCACTAGTGTGATCCTGAGGGGGCGAGGCTTATCCCTCTGCTTTTGTCCTGGCCTCCTCACATCCTGAGGAGTTGATGGCATCTTTAGAACCTCTGTACAAATATTCTTAAACTGCATCTTATCATGTGTTATCCTACTCTCAGTTCCTCTGCCTGGCTCTCAGGGACTCCCAAAACTAATATACTGTTCCTGCTCTGGAAACGTTCCCGTTGTTCCTCCTCTCCCCTAACAGTATGTCCGCTAATTGTTATTTCTTCGACACACTTTTTCAGAGTCCCTAGCTGCTGTAGAACCTGTTCTGATCCTGCATTACTCTCCGCCACCTCCCGTGGCCTCAGCATAACTCCTCGGCTACTTCCTCAGTCTTAGCAAGGATTTCTTTCCCAACTTGTTCTAGTTTGGCAACCAGCAAGGATCCAGCTTCATCTATTTTCGTCCTTAGGGAACTCATTCCACTATGGCTTGCAATCGCCTCTTTCACCTTGACTATGCAGTCAGGGCAATACCAGCAACAGCCTTCATGCTTTACGGCAACTTGCATCGTCCTAAACGTTGCATTGGTCTGGCCTGTACCATCTATATCCGTCGCCCCCCTGCAGTAATCACATATCATACTCTTCATGGTTGTTGCTGTTGTGTGTGTGTGTGGGTGGTGGTGGTGGGGGGGGGGTGCAGACTGTGCATAGATCTACACTTATTTAAAAATTAAGAAAAAAACAGTACTTAGCTGCCCTCTGCTGGTTTTAACCTCCCCAGTTGCCTTTAGAGTTGTCTTCTGTATTCTTCTCTTTTTTTTCATTCACTTTGGCAATTTGTCAGTATTTATGTGCTCTCTCTATGTACACTGCATTTTGCTATGAATAACGGATTTTATACACCCACTCAGTCCTTTAGAAACACAGAAAAATAAAATAAAACTTTCTTTCGGGCGATAATAGAATGCCTTTTAGGATAGCCAAGCTTGTTGATTATTTTTTTTTAACTATTATTTCTTTATACTTCCTATTCCTGTTCTCATCAACGACTATGTCTCTTTGTGCTATCACTGTGTACACTGTATCTCCCTGTGAATGGTGTATTGTAGGCACAGTTTCAGTCCTTGAGAAAGAACACAAACAAAATAAAATTAAAAGTCTCTGTGGCACCTATAACACGACTTGGTTTCTGCTGGCAGTGGTGCCTTACCAGCTTGCTTTCCAATTTGTATTCACTATAAGTTATTTACATGTAGCTTTAGATTCTAAGTGAACTGTATGTTCGTATACTTATTGCTCATCTCCAATGAGTGAAAAAGTAGCCATTTTGTATTTTAAGTACAGTATGTAGTAGGTGTTCTGTGCAGGTTGTTTCTTGTCTTAACGCAAGTTATCCATTCTTGCATGTAGAGGATGGCAGTGAACAAGAAATATGTGTTTTAGTGCAAGAGTCGATTATTGTCTGACGTCCATAAATAACATAAAACTACACCATGCCTCTTCAAGAAAATGCTTTCATTGGTACACTACCTGATATCAAAATAAGTTCTTTCTGCTTAATATGCCAGGGTCCATCGTTTCCATTTTCTTGTTTAGTATCATGCAAACAGTATCTCAGAAATTTTGGTGCAATTCCATTAGTAATTTCTACTACTACCAACCGTCTCATTCATCATTAACAAAAATAACATTGAAAAACAGAAAAGTTATCAAGCTTACTACAATTAGGTCAATAGCCCCCGAGACATCCAGAGTGTGCTGGATGGATTCTCATTAGATAATTGAAGCAATACTGTGCTTATTACACTCTTCGCTGACATATGACAAGCACTACATGGTACTCACATTCCTGGCAGCCAGTCATGTTGTCCCAACCGTCCTCACTACACTCCATCAGCTGGTTGTAAGTGTCCTCAGGGATGAACTTGTGATCTGAGTTACATGTGATGTTGATCTCCTCCCCCACCCACCAGGTTCTGTTCACCCAGGTGGTAGTGGCATTCACCACCAATGGCTCCTCATTACATGCTACACTGAGGACTGGTATGTGCAATTAATAATGTAGTGTGCTGAAGTGATATATCACTCTTTTATCAGTAATACAGTATACCATTCATTAATGTATTCAGTGGTGTATAAAAAAAAGGCTCAGTTTAGGAATTGTGACTTATTTCTCACATAACTTGAGTTTGAAGAACATATCTTGTTAATAAAGTCTCATTCTAATTCCAAAGCCAACTTAGTCAAAATTAAGTAAGCCAGTTAGAAGCTTTTCTTAATCTGGACGAAAATAATACATAGATCTATAATAGTCCAAGATGAAAAGGCTTTCGTTTCTCAAGAATGGTCAGATGTGTGCCCACACATCCAATTAAGATGATAATATTACGTACTTACAAATCTTTGAGAAGCAAAGTGGTTTTCTTTTTTTACCTACAGATGAACAATTTCATTTCCAGCTAAAATGAACATTAAATGCATCAACCTTTCAAAATCAAAGATGTTTACTTTTCTCACAGCCGGTTATGTTTTCCCAGCCTTGGGTGGTGCATGTGAGTTGTGTCTCCTTTGTGGAGCCGTTGAGGAAGTAGTGGAGGTGGTCACAGGTGGCTGTTATAACCCCACCCACCCACCAGGTAATGTTATCCCAGGTGGTGCTAGCATTGCCCACCTGTGGTTGCAAACTGCACAATACACTTGGTATTTCTGGAAAGAAACGATCATAGGTAATTATCTTTGCATCTATGTGAACTGATGAATAATCTGTTCACTTTACTTACCAGAACTATTAGTAAATACAGTAGAAAACCATTCAAATATGGGTCAAGGTTATAATGTTTTTACTGTGCTTCAGCAACGAAGGTCTTTAAGCACATAACAATGTTAGTAATTACACTACACTATTTTAATAATTAAAACATTATGAGAGAGAGAACTCTCTGTTATGGGTAAAAGCATACTGTATTGTACTAACTAAGCATGTGTTGATATTTATTCAATTGAACTATGTGTTAATATTTTGGTAATTACTGTATATATTTTTAATATACATAGGAAATGGCCCTTTCTTAACTTGTTTTTCTTTTTATATACAAAACATTACTTAATCATATTTAACATTTTAAAAGTATCATATTCATCTTAATTCATTTTTATTACTACTTTTATAATTTGTTATATTTATTCTATTTTCCCAATTTTAGTTTATTTATAGGTCCATGTCTAATGAATCCCCCTTTTTCATTCATTTATTAATATACAGTTGTACCCCACTTAACGCGGTCAATTGAACCCAGAGGGTCCCGCGTTAAGTGAAAACCGCGTTAAGTGAATAACAGAACATATGGGATTAATTCCAATAGAACCCAGCCCGACCCCCAAACTCCACTTTTTGACGACAAATAACTATGTTGTAGTAAAAATTCTATCTTAACTTTATGGTGGCATGAAAAACAAGTAATATAGAAGAGGTTAGGTTAGGAAAGATAAAGGTTAACATAGGAAAAATAAAGAATAGGTTAAAAAACGAAAATTTTTGAGGAACACTCACGGTAGTAGAAGAGATGGGTCGGCATACGGGGATGGAGGCTGGTTCCGAGGCAGAGGGCAGATTACTGCCCCTCAGGTGAATCACCATTACTAGGTGAATCACCATTACTAGGTGAATCAATATCACTGTCACTTACAGTTGTTATGGCTTCCCTGACAAATCCCTCAAAATCAACTTCACTATCACTATCACTGGCTTGGGCTGGCTGTGGTGGGTTGCGGGCGAAGAACTCGGTTATGCTTTGCTGACGGCTGGCTTTGATGTTGTCATGATACACCGTGATGTACGGCTCCATAGCCTGCACCAGTCGGGTATGGAAGACGTCATGGCGTTCATCGTCAGTGTCGCGGGAAACGATGGACTTAATTTTTTCTGTTAACTCTATGACACACTTAATATCACTATGACTTAAACTAGGTTCTTCGGAGAATGACGCACCTTCTTCCTCCTCTTCACTGGCGGGTTCTTCTTCCAACATCTCGTCGGCAGTCACTTCAGGATCTCTGATCACCTCCATGATGTCTTCGTTGGTGGTCTCGGAGAAGCCTTCAGCTGTAATACTGAGCGCAGCTTCTCTGGCAAGGTCCACTGCTACTGCAACAGTCTGAACCTGACCAGTCACAGGTTCACTCCTCCTCTCACCTGGTATGCCATGCAACACATGTCTCCATGCGTGACGAATCGTAGCAATAGACAGCAGATCCCATGCCTCCACCAAGAAGTCTACAGCTTGTTTGACGTTAAACTTCTTCCAAAATTGTTTGACGAGAAGTTCTTGAGTCGCCGCCTCTTGTTCCTTGTCCTCGTCGCTTTTACTCTCGCTGTCGGTGTCACCCAGCTTACGCAACTCATCCTTGGTGTTGGTAGAGTCGTTCAGGAGCTTGAATTTCTTTGCCGAGTATGCAGCTTTAACATTGCAGATTAACTCCTGGTCCATGGGCTGGATTAATGACGTAGTGTTGGGAGGAAGGAAGACCACTTTTACGTTGGGGTGACGATCCATAAGTAGGGGCGAGTGTCCAGGTGCGTTGTCAAGGAGCAACAAAATATTGAAAGGAACATTCTGTTGCTCGCAGAATTTCTGCACGTCAGGAACAAAAAAGTTGTCAAACCAGAAGAGGGACAGAGAAGAGGACATCCACGCCTTACGTGCGGTTAGCCAGTGGACATTAAGCTTGTTCATGTCCATATTCTTGTAGGCGTGCGGCTTGCGGGCTTTGTGAATCACCGATAACTTTGGTTTACAGGTACCGGAGGCATTGGTGGTAAACAGGACGGTGATGCGTTCCTTCTGCATCTTCCGACCCCTTACCTTGCTCGCAGACTGGACAACGAAGGTCTTGGAAGGTAACTTTTTCCAGAAAAGACCAGATTCGTCCATGTTAAACACCTGGTCGTCACTGTACTGTCCTTCCTCCATAATCTCACGTAAAAACGGAGGAAAATCTCTAGCCGCCGCACGGTCAGCACTCGCTTCCTCACCAACAATGCTGATGTTGGTGACCTTGTTCCTCCTCTTAAACCTATGCAGCCAACCATGGGAAGCATTGAAGGGTTTGGGCTCTGCAATTCCCAGTTTACGTGTCACTGCTGCGTATAGCTCACGTGCGTACTCCTGCACTGAGCGCGTGTCCACCGCCATGTTGCGTCGCGCCTGACGCACCAAATAACTCACCAGCAAAGTTTCCACTTTTGCCAGCACCCTGTTCTGGCAATACCTGATAGATGAAGCACCTGCAGACTTTGTGATCTTCATGTGCTCCTTTATCTTGGCTGCATCCTTCTTTATTGTACGAATCGTAGATTCGTTGACGCCATGCTGGCGCGCGAGATCAACTTGGCGTCTTCCTTTCTCCAAATCTTGAACAATTTGGTACTTCAGCTCGTAGCTTAATGAACGTCGTGTCTTCTTTGGTTTAGTGCCGCTGGGTCCAGGTAAGGAAAGGTTTCTCTCTGGGGGTGGTGGTCCGGCGGAAGCCATTTTACGGAACAATGGATGCGCGTTAACCCGGCGTGGCCTTGAGGGATGAAACTGCCGCGGCTAGGTCAAGCGTCGTCTCTCCTCCCTCCCTCCCTCCCCGGGGTAGTCACGTCATAATACTTTAAGCCAATTACAGCTAGCAGCAGAGGGGGGTAGGGCTGCATGGCCAATCACAGTCCGAGACGTCATATGACGTCAGTGATAACGCAACAAAGGCACACACTGCGCAACCTTACCGCGCCGCTTACCCAAGCGGAGGGAGGAGGAGGGAGAGGCAGGCAGGCAGGTGGGCGGGTGGGTGGCGAGTGGCGCGTGGTCAAAATCTAAAAATAGCATCTGAGCCGGACACTCACCGCGTAGCTGTGGAAAAACCCGCGTTAAGTGAAAGTTCAGCTTTGGCAAGGCACCGCGTATATGCGAAAACGCGTTAAGTGAAAGCGCGTTAAGCGGGGTAAAACTGTAGTACTACATACATTTTTTTCAGAGCAAAGGACTACAGTATTGCATAGTAAGTCGATCCAACAACAAACTTTCAAGGGGAAATTAGTCTTACTTTCCTCGCAGGCTGGTTCATTCTCCCAGCCGGTATCAGTACAGAAGACCGGGCGGATGTTGGATCTGTCTCCAACGAAGATGAGATCGCCTTCACACGCAGCATTGACTGCTGTGCCCACAGGCCAGAGGTCGTCCTGCCAGTCCGTGGTGGCATTAATCACTTCCGGCTCAAGCTGACACACTTGAGGGAAGGGAACATATTAATCATAAGCAATCAGAATAGTGACTGAGGACGGTTCATAAACTGCCTTAGTAAATGCTGATCAATAAGCTCTCTCACTTGTCAGTTCGCTAAGGACTGGTATTTACAGATCTGACTGATGAAGCTAAATATTTATCTTAGTCTGTCGGTTATAGGTAATCATGGAGTTGTTTGATGTAACCAATACTGTACTTAAAAAATTAGTACTATTAGACATAAAGGCTACCTAGAAATACTTTCTGTAAAGCGGTTGGAATAAGGAGTATACTGTAGTTCACATCTGACTATAAGGCCATTCTACATAAAAATCCAGAACCACAATCTAGATCTCTGAATAAGAATTCTCCGTACATATGGCACAAAATACAGTACTGTACGTAACTCCAGGAGAATGGGCAATGCCAATTTTCTCATGAGGTACTAAATGAGGCAGCTACCCCAGGTCCTCCACAAAGTAGTGATCTTATATATATATATATATATATATATATACAGTATATATATATATATATATATATATATATATATATATATATATATATATATATATATATATATATATATATATATATATATATATATATATATATATATATATAATATATATATATATATATATGCACACATGGTGATCCAATTAAAGTGAACCAGTTTTAGGTTGGTAACACTGGGTAGGGGTTTGAGTGGGAGGAGGAATCGGGGTGGCACCGTGGCAGTTGGTGGCGCATGGCCTTGGATTCAGTGACATTGGATCGTTGGCCGGTGCAGTATCGTGTCTGCCTGAAGGCCAGAATTCGCCAGGAGGTTGATGCCATTTCTCCAGATGTGCTTCGTAGAGTATTGCACAGCTGTCGCCTACGACTGCAGCAGTGTATTGCGAAGAGGGGTGCAAATTTTGATGACAACTTTCAAACATTAATAAAGATTGTTTTCAAAGGTTTTCAGAAACTTGCGAACTGCTTAAATACAGATTTTATGCTGTAGTGGATACCTCCCTTACAAACGTTGTTTGTCGCTGAGTAGCCGACCCCGCCAATTCCCCAGTGTATGCCTCGTGGTCTAGGTCAACCAGCGTCGCCTTACATGACGGAGGTCAACTACTAAGCCACGCCTACCTCCACTATATAAGACCTGACCTCGTGGTGACCTATCTCTCTCTTCTTCTAGCTACAGCCGCAGCAAGCTACACCACCTCCTCTGCCGCTGCCTGGCGGCCCTCGCTCCCGCCGGCGAGCATGGCGACCCACAAGCTGGTCCTCCTCTAAGCATCCTCATTAACCAGCTCTCTCTACATCACGCTTGTAACCATGATGCCTTCCCAGCACCAAGCTGCATTGTACATCCAATACAATATGTATACAGAGAGCACATTGTGAGTTTCCTTTCTCCATCCCATCCTGAGTGTGAACAAAACATCATAACCCCACAGTGCATTTCATGAATTTTTATTTCATTTTCAACATGGTTCACTTTAATTGGACCAACCTGTATATATAATAGATAATGTAGGTCAATAGAAGGTTTGACAAAGATATGATCATGTGTAATGATCCCAAATGGAAAACTAATTAATGTGTCAGTTCGAGCATCAGTCCCTGGACATATTGGCTAAGATTATCATAAACACATGAAGGATTCCCCCAAAATATTGCCAAAAGTTTTGATATTTGATTTTATCTGTTTAATATTTTTTTTTATTAAATTTGATGGTACAGTACAAGAATCTTAATAAGCACACGCAAATAATTTAGCAGTAAATCTGATGTTAAATTATAATATTTTACTAATTTTTTTATTTATTTTTTAATAATTCAATATACAACTGCTAATGATAGAAAAAATCCTTAAAACTAGACAATCACAGAAGGTTATATTATGTGTCCCGGGAAAATTTTCAAGTGAAACAGGGCCGATAACTCTAGTAAATGAAGTAGGAAGTCACTGAATATTGACACTGTTGCAGGTATTCATGATGTGATGCTACATAACATATTCAATTTTAATCCTCAAATAACTGAACTGGAAAGTCACATCATGGAACTATAGATGCTATTATGTCAAAGTCAAGGGACATTATAATACCCCAAAAGTTTAGGTAATCACACTCAAGATGCTCAGTAAGTGTACTCAGAGTGCATATAATCTGACTAAAGAGACTCAGTACTACCTGTATTCTGAGGGATAGATTATCATACAGTATGAAAGGGGTTAAACAGATATCCTAAAAATAAGTGTCAGAAATTAAAGTTAAGTATCATCCAAAACTGCAAATAAAAATATTATATACAAGGGGTTAAGATATCTAATTCTAGTGGCTGTATATTGAACAATGCCAGGTTAACCAGTAAAATGCACTCACGTTTCTGACAAGGCTCTGACTTCCACCCATCATCAGCACACAATACTTGCTGGACTGTATCTCCGGAAGGTATAAGGGAGTAGCCTGAGCTGCAGGTGAAATTAACTCTGACCCCCACCGGCCACATCTCTGATGGCCCACTCATGATGGCACCCTCTACTTCCGGGTTCTCACACACTGTGACATATTAATATTATTTTTGAAAGCCGGTCATGAAATATTTTGACAGTTTTGTAAAAGTAATGCAATAAAAGTATGTAATACTCATAACATCAATGTTTAAAAAATTTTCATGAACAGGTTAGTGTGCTAGAAAAACTTGTGTTGCAGTAAGAAACTGACCCTATATTAACAACCTGGCTGCCACCAACCACATTATAACATGTTCTTTCACCATAACAGCATTGTCACATGTTTGGTGATCGTCATAGTTGAAGACACAAAGTTCTTGAATTTACTAGCTTCTTATTGAGATAAACCATCTCATATTAGTTATATATTCTCAAATCATTAAAAAATCTATATTATTAAAATGCTAAAAATGCTGACTAATTCACACACATTTGAATAATGCAATATCTTCAGTAGAGGTTTGGGAGCATACACTGAGACACCTGGAGATACCAAGCTGGAAAAGAATGCTCATAACCAGATAAGAGAAGCTCATTTATCTGTAACTCTATAAGAATCACTTTATACTTTCACCTTTATCCTCTTCACCACTGATCGGCTTGTTAGCCACTTGGGTGATCGGTCACGTCTCTGTTATGCAATCTTGGCAAGTACTGGGCATGAACTGGTTCCTGAATGTACCTGAACCCGCTCCAGTGCTTATCAAGTCTGGTCTTGAAAGAGCTCACACTCGGTGCCGTCACAACACTACCTGGCAGATTGTTCCAAGAGTTCACAACTCTCACTCCGAAAAAGTTACCCCTCACAGTTTTCTGGGCTAGCAGCTTCATCAACCTTGAGCCGTGACTCGATTAAATAGTGCCCTTTGAGATGCCTATACACCTCAATTAGGGCCCCCCTTGCCCGTCTGTAGTATAAGCTAGGCAAGTTCAGGCTCTCTAATCTCTGGGACCAGACGGGCTGACATTACCTCAGACGAGGAAGCACTTCACTCTTGAAGATCGTTACGAGGAACGGCCGTCTAGATATCTGAACGACCTTCTTAAAGATCTAATGATTTAGTTGCCTGATTCACCTTCTTCTAGCAATGGCCCGAGAACTTGTGCTCATTGTCAACGTACATGCCTAGGTCTTTTTCACATTCAGTCTCAATTAATGCAGTTTTTTCATCTTATTGGGACATATGATACGCCAAGAGTGAGGTTGCTGTAAGTCTCCACTGATGGTTCAAGTGAGTCATTGTAAGAAAGTGAATCAAGTAACTAAACTACGGTGAACCCTCAAAGATCCGGACTAAAACGGGGACCACCTGTCCAAAAAACCGATTGTCTGTATCTTCCGGCGAATGTACTAAATGTATAAAAACGAGAAATAATGATATAAAAAACACCCAAAATACAGTACCATATTTTACAGCATATAAGACGCAACCCTTATTTTAGCAGGAAGTATTTCAGAAAAAACTTTTGTGTGTATTTTCCTCCTGTAGCCATAGTTTTCCTAAAATAATATACTGTATACTGTTATACTGTATAGTACCAGGAAATGCAAGGAATAAAAAAATAATACCAATCAATAAGTTACAACAAAAAATACTGTACTATATTGCCAAATAGGTTAATAAACACGAAATGAAAGCCTAACACGGTCACCATTTGCATACACTCCCTGCTTCATCATAGCACTGGAAACCAGCTGGGACCAGGGACGCCGATTCCAGGGCAACGCTCCCCACCCCTACACTCTGCGCTCTCCTTCCGCTCTCTCACTGAGCCAGCTAACTCATGTGCAAAGAAATATATATTCCCCACATGTTTGCCCTCAGGACAATTATTGCTTTTACTTTTTTCACAGTATTGTATGTATGTAGGATGGTGTGTGCATGTAACTGAGTAAAAATAAATGAAGAAAGTTATGTATATCTACCGATCGCCCAAGCGGCTAACGAGCCCATCAGTGGTGAAGAGGATAAAAGTAAAGTACCCAAGCGGCAAATGAGCCAATCAGTGGTAAAGAGGATAAAAGTAAAAATGTAAAAATAATTCAAGGACAACATTCTGACAATTACCAACATGAGAAAATAAGAGCATTTCTCATAAAAAATACTGTATACAGTATAAGAAAAACTATAACATCAATTCCTTTCAGTACTTCAAAGAAGATATGTTGAGAAATTCATTACACTGCAGCCCTACAAAACCAAGGCTATCAAATGAACGTGACAAAAAATATACAGTAAGTAGATAACTGGAGCCCAAATCCTAAAAGGCTAGATGTAATAGACCCTAACCTGCCCAAAGCTTAATGAAAAATCAGTTAATCTTAATTGGCTCCAATCATAATGATTAGGATTGGTTAGGTTGAAGCTAGTTAGGACGAGGGTACATTTGATTTGTAATTACTGTACAATAAACTTTTAACAGAAAAAACATTCTCACTTCTGACCTTCAACCACAATACAGATTTAGCTGCAAGACATTCTTCCCTGAACTTCAACTAAAATAAACTTAACTAATCATCCTCACCTTTGTCACAACCAGTCACCTGTTGCCAGCCCTGACTGGTACAGGGGAGCGGCTTTGTGTTAGACTTCTCTGCGATGAACATGTGTTGTGAGTTACAGGTGGCCATGGGCGCCGAACCCACTACCCACATCTTGTCCTCCAAGTTCACTGTCGCATTTGCCACATATGGGGTGTCCAAGCAGACTGATAAAGAACAATATCAACACTACTGTGACAATATTACCCAAAATAAACCTTGTTAATACCCCTCAGGCCATAATCTGTCTCAATTCTCTTCAGAATACAATCCTGACTAATTTTCTCCCCCCATGACAATCTGGATTCATCTCATTGATGAATTTCTGAATTTATCCCATCCATTGCACCGTGACACATTATGAATTAACTTGTAGGAAAATATGGATTAATACCCTTGAAGATAAACTGGCCAAATCCCCTTCTCAACATTCTGGATTAATTTCTTCCATCAATAGCCTCCAGATCACAACATGGATTCATTGTCTATCCTTCAAAATATGAATCGATCTCCTCCATGACACAATCAAGATTAATTTCCCAGGACAGCCTAGATTGATCCCCTCAATAACAGTCTGAATTAATCCCTTCACTAACAGTCTACATTAGCCCCTTCCAAAAATCTGAATTAATGCTTTCTATAACACTAACTGGATCAATTGTCTCACCTTGTTGACAGTACGGGTCAGAGGACCAGCCGCTGTCTGTGCACTTGACATGATGGGTCTGAGACTTAAGAATGGCGAAGTATAAATCATCCTTACAGGTAGCTTTAACCGTCTCTCCTACAGTCCACATGTTGTCCTCCCAGTCTGTGGTGGCGTTGATCACCACCGGTTCCAACAAACACACTGATAGCATAAAGCTGTCATCATACGGAAATTACTGTATCTGTAGTACATACCTAAATGATCAGGTTAAGAAGTTTTAGATACACTGATATTGACAGCTTTGTAATGCTATCACCACGTGAATTACCTATACTATACTGTACCTGTACTTGTACTAAATACCTACAGTAGCTATACTATACTTATACTAAACACCAAAGTATACTATACTGTACTATACTTGTACACTATTTGTAAGTGTTTTATACTTTTATTGTATACCTAAGTTACTATACTAACTAGGTTTTAGGAAATCTTTTTCCACATTTAAGCATTTTCCCATTTAATGCAGAGTGATTGAAAAAATAAAACAAATGAGCATTGACAATTTCTCTCCATTCGATGTCATTTGTTCATTTATTGTTACCGATGTCATAGATTTATTCAACTGTCTAATTATCTTTCATTTCACCACGTATCAGCCACGTATAACTTAAAAGAATCGTCCCTAATCTGATCCTTCCAATTAGAACCAGGGTCCATGCTTTACTTTATACAGTACGTACCCAGATAAAAATGCTGACTTAACAGATCACCTGAATACAGTATCCTTATCTTTTCCTTCTTTGATTTCCTTTTTCCTCTCCATACATTTCTCCATGAAGGTATTAATTTCTTTCCTTCCAGTAATTGTGGTTCAATTCATATCGTTTCATCCTCATGCATCCATTGTTACAGTTCAGAAACACTCCAATTTCTCCATTTTTTACCTGTCTTCCTTCTTCAAATTTTCAATACCAATTTTGTTCACATTTATTATATCAAATTTCTTCACATACAACCTATTCTAAACTCATCCGCTAACAATTGTAGCTCTTCTTCTGAATCATTCACTAGAGGTGCATCATCTACAAACAGCAGTTAACCCACTTTCCATTTGTTTCATATTTCATTATTCACCAAACTTACACCCCCTCTACATCACTCTTGCTTTCACCTCTCCATGAAAATATTAAACAATCATGGCGACAAAGCATATCGTTAAAGTACTTCTATGTTCCGTGAAAATACGGTAAGACCCCCAATTAGCGACACATCCTGACACCTGCTTCACCCTCCATATAAAGGTTCTGGACAGCATTTAAGTATTTCCCATTTATTCCAAACATTTTCTAGACTTCGCCCATCACTTTTCTATCTCTTGTATAATATGCATTTTCTAGAATCATAAATATCAGACAACTTTTCTTCTTCACTAAAAACCTTTCATGCCATTACTGCAATCAACTGGTTCATACACCTGCCTTTTCTTCTGAACCCACACAGCTCTTCTCTTATACAGTATACAGTACTAAAACCCACACTGCTCTTTCATTATATAGAATACAGTGCTATGTTTAGCTGCAATGGACGAGTTGATGGTTCTGGGTAAACACAAGAAATAAACTCTGCCATGTTCGTAGAGTGATACAGTATATATAATTTGTATTAAAATTTTAAAGTCCTGCTATAATAGTCGAGATTAGTTTATTTCTCTAGAAACAGGACCGCCATTTGAAATGACGTCGCTACCTTCAAACTCATCGCTGCAGTCACAGGTAGTAGAAAGGACCCCAAATGCCAAGTTCAGGTAAGTTTTAAGGGTGTTTTTATATGGTCTAAGTCATGGGCATTTTGTAAGTGAAGAAATGTGCCGTGAAGAGCAGCTTCAAACAAAGGTTGGATGGATATATATATGAGCAATAGGGGTTAGATCTAAATGGGACTGCCCAGAGGCCCTCTGCAGTTTCCTCCATTCTTATGTTCTTTTGGTCATAAAAACTCCAATGTTCACACCAGCTCAGCTGTCATGTACTCTTACCTGGTAGACTTTCTCTTTTTTTCAGTGCATTAACTTTTTATATCAGTACTAGATGGAGATACTAGTAAATTTAGAAGTAATTACATTGTCTGGACTTTGTTTTGAGAATACAGTACCTGTACCTGATGCTAGGTAAACATGACAACATAGTACTGGTATTGTTTTGATGATTCACTAATGAACCACTGGGATATATCATCATTTATATTAATTTATGGGTATTTTGATGTTTAGATGGGTAAATTCTAAGTTTTGGTCATCCCTGTGCTTAGACGTGCAGACTATGGTTTTTTCTGATGGTTTCCGATGTGTTATGAACGATTTAGATCTTCATTTCTATCATAAATCACTAGTTTTGAGTTACTACCCCCCCTTACTGATGTATGTTAAGCTAACCTTATAACTCATCATACCCTCACCTAACCTAACATATGATCTGTATTTTCTTATGCGATCGAAAATTTTTTGGGACAGACATCCCGTAGAGATAATGTGTCTTATTGTTTAAAGGACTTAATCCCATAGTTAGAATCTTAAGGTTCCCCAGATGACCAAAACTAAAATAATACCAATATTGTTTGTAATGTTTATACTGTACTATGAAATTTGTTGTATGGGCAGATAATATCCATTGATTTAGTTTATGTACCTAGTAATATTTATATATTCAAAATAGCATAACGTACTGTGTTGTACGGTAAAGCACAATTAATTATCTAATAATATTTATTTGCAGAGCCGATCAGCTGAGAAGGTTGGACAACTACAGCTGGCTGCCTCCCTCTAGGAAGCTTGCCCAAACCAGTGACGTCACAACCAATCACAAAGCTTTTCGCAGTCATGTGACTTTTTAGCAACTTTAACCCTTATTTTTGACATTTTTGGCCCACTTCATTTTAAAATATCATTACCAAAGTGAATTTAAGAGTTTTCTTTACCCATTGACCTGCCATCTTAGGAAAAATTTCCGACCGTCAACTCGTCCATTCTCCCAATATTAGTCCGCCTTTGGACTCTTCTTCGCTTTCTCAACAGACCTGTATTTCAGAATGTTTTAAGTTCACTCTTTCACCTATCAAGCAGATACAGTGCTCACCTCCTGTTCCAGGGATTGAAAGTTTGATTCCCAGGTATTCCCAGTTCACCCAGATGTAAATGGGTACCTACGTTTACAACTTGGGTTAGTGAATACGGTCGAGAGCAGTACTGACCATGCTGCCTCCTTAGTATACAGTGTGGTGTATCTACAATGTCCCTAATGGGCAGCCATGCCTATAGAACCCACTTTCACTTGTATAGATATCTTCACTCAGCAACACCGAATACTTTCTTGCATTCATAGTATTTCAGAAAATCATGACTTTATTCCCTGTATTTGATCCACATTCATCTCTCCTTTCCCCCTCAGCTTCATTTAACACAAAACAGACATCCAAGTTCTTTTTACTCATTATAATTTTAATCACTATCTCCCTATCGCTCAGATTACACTATGAACAGTATTGGTGGTACCAGTATCATTAAAATTTTTATGAACTACAGAAAAATGGCTGCATTTACTGGTCAAAATTCCTTTAGCTTATCCTAATATGATGAATATGAAATTTTAAATTAAATATAAATACAGGTAACTCGAAAATACCAATGAATCATCCAATGCTCATTCAAGGTCTGCCTAAAACTGTACAGCATAGATGTGGACTTGAATCGATGAAGTCTACAGGTAATTTTAATTCATAATAAACAAGCATTGTACAAGAAATGATATGTATGTACTCAAAGAATTATAAATAAAAAATGGGTGACAGGGATAAACTAAATGTTTATCTTAGGACCTTGTTGAAAGGGAACACTAGAGCGAAGCACATCTGACAGTGAAGTGTGTTACTCTTTATTTAGGCCACCCGGAACCATGGTGGGAAAGGTGGAGCAAGACTTAATTAAAAAGTACCATTTTTAGAAGTAGAAAGTGTGTGAATAATACCTTTTTGACAGGGCAACTTTTGCCAGCCATTATTAGTGCAGTTGACCACCTGAGTATCAACTTGGTGGGCCACTCGGTGACTATAGTCGCAGGTGGCTATTAGGGTGTCACCTATCAGATACATGGTTTGAGTTGAAAAGTTAGTGACAGCATTGCGGACATCTGGGTTCCTGAAGCATCCTGTAACATGAAAAGTTATTCATATCTTCCTCTGTAAAAGTAAATTGAAATTCAAATACAGTACAGGTATATTTTTTTCAGCAATAGTCTCCTCTTATATACTAGATTTATTTATATATTTACAAACTTTTATCAAGATATTGTATTTAAGTATAGAAGGATAAGTTACATGTCTACTTCAGTGAGGGTCAATAAAAAGGGGGTGTACCATCTGTTAGGAGAGAGGAGGAACAATGGAAACGTTTCCAAAACAGGGACAATGTAATAGTTTTTGGAGTCCCTGAGAGCCAGGAGGAGGAAACTGAGAGTAGGATAACAATTGATCTATACGTAGCTTTCTTAACAAGTGTTACATATCATAAGTGATTGGTTGCTGGTTACAGAGTGGGTGGCAAATTAACAGCTAATTTTTCTCATTAGTCTTCAATATATAGCACATGAATTTTTTCTTGCATCAAAAGTGGGCAGGGCTTAGTTGATAGATCAATTACATCTGCCTCTGTCTTATTTAAGAGTCAGTCTTAACTAAACTTGCATCTTTGCCTGATCAACACAGCTACTAATGAACCAATAAGGAGTGAATCTGGGACTGCCACACTTGATCTTTATTCCATCGTGTTTGCATTTTCTAGTGAGCCATGTCTTGATATCGATAAGGCATTGGTAAAAAAAATATACTGTATATTCATTTTGCAACTTTTTGTGGGTGAAATTATGATAATTATTGCACTTCTAATTACTGCATATCGATATTTACAAGGTATGAGCCTCCATGACAGTTTATCGAATACTATATGTGCAACTTTGTACAGTACTCTTGTTTATACATGTTGTCATGGGGATGCTTACATTACGAATTGGATGTAGTGTATACATTTCATCTGAAATTTTCTCTTGTGAGTGACAAGCTCAGGTACAAAACCGAAAGTCTCTGACCTCCTGTTTCTTTTTGTTTATAATGTGTGTTTCCATGATCCTAAGATTATACTCTGCTGAAGATTAGCATCCTTTGAGATGTAGTCACTCTTATTGTTAAGATGTTTGACTTACTGTTAAGATGTTTGTCTAACTGGAGAAGTAAATGTTATTGTGAAGCCTGCGTCTTTCCTTTTACAGTACTTCTAAACTTTAGAACGTTTTACCCCATGTCCTAAAAGTAACTATGAGAAGTCCCTCATTTAAAAGCAAGTCTTCCATTATCTAAAAAACTCATTAGCATATTCTGTTCTTTTTATATTCCCAAACACGGCCTGGCCTCAATGAAGACATCTGTCTATGAATGGAACCTGATTTATGACAAGCAATGCACTTGTCTTATTTCAACGTGGTAATCAATCACTGATATATTCAATCATGGCAAAGCAAAAAATACTTACTGTCACACACGGTTACATTGTCAGGGACATAGCGGTGGGTGCTGTTGAATTCAGTGCCATTGTATGGGGTGCAGGTGAGAATTTGGTCTCTCAGTCCAGCCTGGTTTGTCATGTCTGGGTATTTGCACTGATACTTCAGGGTGTGAGTCTCATAGCGCGGATTCCGCTGTTCATTTAAATCCATGTCTGCAAGCTTCGGTGGGAAGTCCTCGTTGCATACTGTGGGAATTGTACAAGGAGTCAAGAATGGATGGATTGCTAGGTATACATGAATTACGGAATGTTAGGTACAGTATACATGGATGGATTCATGGATTGCTAAGTATACATAGATGGGTGAATTACTAAGCATACTGTACAGGTGTGGATTGTAAGGTATACAGGGATGGATTGATAAGTATACTTACTGTAGATAGATGGCTTGCTAGACAGACATGGGTGGATTATTAGGATTACATGGATTGATTGCCAGTTATACGTGGATGGATTTATGGGTGGATGGATATACTGCTATACTGCTAGGTACTGTATACAGTTCATGGATAGATCTTTAAGCATAAATGGATGGATGGATGGATGGATATATTGCTAGGTATACAAGTATATATGGATGGATAAAATGCAAGATATACATGGACAGATGGATTGCAAGGTACAGGGGTACTTATGGATGGAGAGATTACTTAACCCTTAGGCCTCGGGTGATGTTCCAGAACGACCCCCTATTCCATATTTTTATTTTTTATTATTTTTGGAAAGATTGATTTTTTCTTGATTTATCCCCGTGTGTAGGGGGGGGGGGGTACTGCCAGCAGCACCCTAACCCGGGGCTTAAGGGTATACATGGATGCATAAATTACCAGGTATATATGGATGGATAAATTGCTAGGTATGCAAGGAAAAATATAAAGTTTTCAGAGAGAGAGAGAGAGAGAGAGAGAGAAAATCATTATCAAGCAGAGACAGACTGACCATCAACACCAATGCAGGGTACCAGAGCTTGGTCTCTGGGCATCCAACCGCCAAGTTGACCATGACAATAGCGATACTGTGGTGTATTGTTCCCCACCTGGCCATTGACGAAGTACCCAGGTGTGCAGCTGAAACAGAAACCATTTATAAACTTTAATGTATTGAATTATCGCTGAACCTCAGTCAACTCCTTTGAATCTTGTTGCTGATGAAAGCTCGTATATAGCACTACTGAAAACATATACTGTACAGTATTATGATTAAAAATTTTCTAATTAATAATTTACTGGATTTGATTATCAAAGAAAGGCTAATAGTTCGGTACCTTTCTGGTGTAAATCTTACTTAGGTGAAGGTAATTCTAGTGTAGATCTTACTTAGGTGAAGGTAACTCTGCTGTAGATCTTACTTAGGTGAAGGTAACTCTGGTGTAGATCTTACTTAGGTGAAGGTAATTCTAGTATAGATCTTACTTAGGTGAAGGTAATGCTATTGTAGATCTTACTTAGGTGAAGGTAACTCTGATGTAGATCTTACTTAGGTGAAGGTAATTCTAGTGTAGATCTTACTTAGGTGAAGGTAACTCTGCTGTAGATCTTACTTAGGTGAAGGTAACTTTGATGTAGATCTTACTTAGGTGAAGGTAACTCTGGTGTAGATCTTACTTAAGTGAAGGTAATGCTATTGTAGATCTTACTTAGGTGAAGGTAACTCTGATGTAGATCTTACTTAGGTGAAGGTAATTCTAGTGTAGATCTTACTTAGGTGAAGGTAACTCTGGTGTAGATCTTACTTAAATGAAGGTAATGCTATTGTAGATCTTACTTAGGTGAAGGTAATGCTAGTGTAGATCTTACTTACGTGTATGTAACTTTCTGGTTTATCCTATTGGCATTCAGTGAATAGGTGACCGACATGTTTAGAGGAGTTGGGATATCATTCCAACATCCTGTCAATAGAGAAGCACAGTTACTAATGATGTATAATTTATGTTTTTCCTTCCATTCACCTGTATTTGTTTATATGCAGGTGCATGTGCAATATAATGTTAAGTTTCACTCTTTCAAGGTTTTTCTTTTTTAGTACAGGGGGCCCCAAATTCGCTGGGGTTAGGTTCTCAAAATGACCGTGAATCGCGAAATTATTTCTTTTACCTGTACTGTACTGTATATATGTACGTGTGTGTGTAGACACACAAACACAAAACAAATACAAACAAATAATAAGGGGAATATACTGTCACAAATAATCAGAAGCAAATTTATTAAAAATGTGACATACCCAGAGTGACACCGAACATTACCAGATGCGGCCAAAGCTTGACCCACGCAGGTGTGAGGCGTCAGTTGTGTCTCAGAAGAATATAACTTGCATTGCTGAAATCCTTGCAAGACAGCGAATAATTTGAATATATACATCATATATTTTGCACAAGAGATAAAAAAAATTAGTCCTATAGTGTACAATAGTACATTTAAGTACACGTTTTTCAACTCATATTTTTGGGTAGATATATGTAACTTTCTTCATATATTTTTACTAATTTAAATGCACACACCATCCTAAATACATATTGTGAGAAAAGTAAAAGAAATAATTGGCAAACCTGTACTGTACTCAAATGTACTAAATAATTACTAAAAATTTGTCTTCTGCAAACTATAGCATATTTATATTCAATTTAATCACTATCTTACAAGAATTCCAGCAATGTAAGTTATATTCTCTCAAGTCAATTCATTAACATTTTATCAGCGAAAAACTTAAACTCCCTCTGTATGACTGATAAATACACAATAAAGGCATTTATTGTAAAGCGTTTTAAGATTCAGAGAATAGCTAACGCATTAGCTAATCCGCTGCCGTCTGTCAAAGAGCCTCACCTCCTACATCCTACCAGCCAGGGTGAAGGTGGTTTTAGGCTTAAAGTTTTTCTTATAAAATGGCACAACTAAAGTTAGCAGAATATAAGTTGCATTACTGGAATCCTTGCAAGACAGCAAATAATTTGAATATATACATCATATATTTTGCACAAGCGATAAATATTTTAGTTTTATAGTGTAGTACATTTCAGTAAATGTTTTTCAACTCGTATTTTTGGGTAGATATAAGTAACTATCTTCATTTATTTTTGCTCATTTACATGCACACACCATCCTAAATACATATTGTGAGAAAAGTAAAAGATATAATTGTCCTAAGGGCAAAATGGTACTGTACTCAAATGTACTAGATAATTACTACAATTTTTATGTCTAGTGCAAACTATAGTATATTTATAGCCAATTTAATCAATATCTAAAAAGAATTCCAGCAATGTAAGTTATATTCTCCCAAGTCAATTCATAGACATTTTATAAACTAAAAACTTAAACTCCCTCTGTGTGACTGATAACAACGTCTGGGTCAGTAATCTCCCTCTGGCTGGTCAATGCCTCACCTCACCCCCCTCCTCCCCCCTGCCCTCAACCACTGACTCACCCATACTCTTGCCTCTGCTTCTGTAGCCTCCCTCCTCAACCCACCACTATGCCACCTTAGGTAAGCAAAAGTTGCCAGTTGTCAATGTAACTTACTGTACATTGACAACTGGCGACAATATTTACCTAGATTTTGCTAAGGCTTTCGACAGGGTACCCCACGAAAGGCTGAAAATCAAACTGGAAGTGTACGGAATTTGGGGAAATGTCCTAGCGTGGATAGAAGACTTTCTACATGACCGCAAGCAGTGTATGGTGATTAATGGCACGAAATCATCGTCCGTACCTGTCACAAGTGGGGTGCCACAGGGCAGTGTATTGGGCCCGCTGTTGTTTGTTTGTTTCATAAATGACATGCCTGACGTTGTACACTCCTCCATACAAATGTTTGCCGACGACGCCAAGTTACTTCGGGAAATTAAGAACCAAGCAGGCTGTGAAGAGCTCCAGGAGGATCTCTGTGAGCCCCAAGAATGGTCGAAGAAATGGCTGCTGAGATTCAATGTCATGAAGTGTAAGAGGATGCACCTGGGCCGTAACGATCTTCAAGAGTGAAGTGCTGTCACCCCGTCTGGTCCCCGAGATATGCTCGGGACTGTCAGTTGCTTGAAAATGTTCAAAGGAGGGCCACCAGACTGGTGCCTGCCCATCGGCACCTCAGCTACCCTGAGAGAGTGGAGCGCCTGAACTTGCCTAGCTTATACTAGAGACGGGCAAGGGGTGACCTAATTGAGGTGTATAAGCATCTCAGGGGGCACTACTCAGTCAAGTGTCCTTACTTGGAGATGGCAGACGCTCGTCCCACAAGGGGTCACAGATCAAGATTGAAGAAGCCGCAAGTCCAGAAAACTGTGAGGGCAAACTTTTTCGGAGTGAGAGTTGTGAACGCTTGGAACAATCTACCAGAAAGTGTTGTGACGGCACCGAGTGTGAGCTCTTTCAAGACCAGACTTGACCAACACTGGAGCGGGTTCAGGTACATTCAGGAGCAGGTGCATGCTCAGTACTTGCCAACAGTGTGTATCAGAGACATGACCGATCGCCCATGCAGCAAACGAGCCGATCTTTTGATGAAGAGGATAAAAGAAAAGGAAAAGTAATCAGAGACGTGACCGATCGCCCAAGCGGCTAACAAGCCGATCAGTGGTGAAGAGGATAAAAGAAAAAAAAAAGCCACAGGACCTGATAGAATCCTAGCTGAGGTATAAAAAGCAGGACGCCCCACTGATCAAACATCTTCACTCTCTCCAGGAGAATATTTGAGAGCAGGAGGAAATCCTCTAAGACCTTAGATGGCAAGATTGTTGCTCAAGTCCTCCTAAACAGATCCTGACTGAGGAGGAAAATCTCCACCCAGAGACACAATGTGATTTTAAACCTCCTTGCGATACCACTGACATAGTCCTTGCTGCCCACTACATACAGAAGAAATACAGAGAACAGAGCTGTGACCTGGACATGGCCTTCAATGACCTTACTAAGGTTTTTGACTCACTACAGTGAGACAACTTCATGATGGCATGAGCAGCATCCTACATAATGGCATGCAGTAGGAGTTCTTTCTCATCCTAACATCCAAATCTCTTTTCCATTTTCTTGGCTGCTTTCCTTGCCCGTGCCAATCTTGCTGGTGGGATGGACTTCCAATACCTGATGAAGGGAATTTTCAACACAAGACATCTTTAGGTAAGGACAAAGGTGTTGGCCACTTCCATCACTGAACTTCAATTTGCAGAGGACTTCCCCCTCATTACTAACACCGAATACGACCTACAGGATATCATGAGCACCATATTTTTATATTTATTTATTTTTTATCATATTCGCCACTGATCAGCTTGCTAGCCGTTTTGGTGGTTTATCCAGTGTTAGCACAGGAGGAAACCGGGGACAGGTAAACCTGTGGTGTTTGGTAGGGTCACACTGAATAACACCCTTCTCACGTGTGTCCGGGCCGAGGCTCGAACCCTTGACATATTGGTGAGAGTTATGAGCGTTACCGCTGTACCACGTAAGACAAAGATCCTCTCCCAGCCCACACCTTCACTGCAGAACTGCATAACCTTGTCTTCAGCTGTAAGGAGATGAAAGTATATACGAGTATAAGGCTGCAAATCAAGTGGAGGTCCTCCCCAACTTGTTGTATGGTAACGAGACATGGGCCACATACAAGAGACATTTCAAGGCACATGAAAATTTTCTCCAACATAGTCTAGGTTCCACCCTCCAAGTTAGCTGGAAAGACACGAAGACAAATGCCAGTATTCTTGCCGACACCAACTATAGGAGCACCAAGGGTGACATTACCCAAGACCAACTATGCTAGTAGGTAGTAGGAAGTAGGCAGCTACCAAACAGGGAGGTACTACTGCCTGGGAAGATATTGGAAGCATAATGTGTTGTGTAATGGTAGACCCTGCTGCCATATGGCATCACGAAAATTGTGACCAAGTCCCAGGTTGCTGATCTGACTTTCTGCTTCATTTACACACAATTGCAGGGTCTCAATTGTTTCTCTTACCATTGACACACAACATACATATATCATTTCTCACTTTTGATCTTTTTTCATTTTTGTATTTATAGTTCTTTATTATTAAAATTATTATTATTATTACAGTTACTGTATTATTATCATCATTATTTTATTATTTTATTTTTGTTTGTTTTATCATAAATTTTATTTATTATGAATTATTATGACTATTATTATTATTATTATTATTATTATTATTACATTTTCGCCCCCCAGGCCCCGATGTGGGTCAGTGACCTGTGTCCGGGTGGGCTAATCCCCGTAAAAAAAAAAAAAAAAAACACCGGCCACATTACCTGCATGGATGAAAGCAGACTACAAAAGCAGCTACTCTACAGTCACCTAAAAGATGGCAAATGGAATGCTGTCGGGTAACGAAAAGGTACAAAGATAGTCTTAAGTAAAATTGTCTTCTGCACATGGTAGCCGATCACTGTGCACTGTAACATTTAGAAAAGCACCAGACAAGAAGGTGCTAAAACCTTCGAGTTAGCTCAACTAAATGCTGAGGTGGACAAGATCTAACTAATGGCACTGCGGCTGCCCCTCCCACACTAGATGTAGTCCTCCACACCTGCAGCATCTGCGGATTATTCAGACTGTGTGTGTGTGTGTGTGTGTGTGAACAAGTGTCAAAATTAAAATATCACAGGGCCATGAAATCATTTATACAGTATTGTAATACTGTCTACTAAGAGACAACTCTCTCAGGGAGTTACCAAGTGGACCCCAAAAGTTACGGAGATTACTGAGTAAGGCCTAAACACCTCTTTCTAGCATGTGTCAGGGAACTTACCAAGGGGGCCCCTAAATTCACAGATGGCATAGGAGGTGGTGTCTGCATCACTGGCCTGGATCAGATTCCAATTTAGACTATCCAGTTGCAAGTTGAGGAAGGTGTAGTCATAGCCTGGGGTGCGCGTCACACTGTTCATCAGAGTGTTCACCTCTGTTGTCACGGATGTGTACATGTTATCTATCGTCATGTTTTCCCACCTGTGGCATAGGTCACTATTAACAACACCTCTAGTGATTTATAACTTAAAAATATATATAAATACAAATACATTTTTAAGAATAAGGAATAGGAATAGTAATTCCCAGTGTTAAGAAGTTGGTGTCTAGAACTAGAAATTAACATAAATGTATCTAAAACCACTTAACCTAGTCAATTAGGGATAAGAACAGGTACAATAACTTTCAGGTGATAAATGTACTGTATAGTATTATCAAATTGGTGCTTTAACCTAGACATGAAAAGAAATATACTATACCAAAAAATTACTGAAACCCAGTCAAATACTCCAAGCAATGTAATCAGCATGCCTCATATATAAGCTCGGCCTAATTTCTTAAATGTTTATGATGGTGTGTATAAGACTTTGATGGTATGTGATGGTATGTAAGACATTGATGGTTTATAAGACTTGGGAATTTTGAGAATTTGTGGAAGGTTTGTTAAGGCAGAAGCTTCAAGGTGAGTAAGACAACATATTTTTACCAGGTCTCACTTACACAGTGTTGTAGCCTAGGGCTAGGTTGACTGTACCACCGAGGGATGAATTCACTTGCATCTGTGTCGATGAGTAAAAGGAATCCAAATAACTGTTATATAGAATAATAATAATAATAATAATAATAATAATAATAATAATAATAATAACAACAACAATAATGATAATAATTAATTGTAATAATAATAATAATAATAATAATAATAATAATAATAATAATAATAATAACAACAACAATAATGATAATAATTAATTGTAATAATAATAATAATAATAATAATAATAATAATAATAATAATAATAATAACAACAATAATAATAATAATTAATTGTAATAATAATAATGATAACATAATTATAATATTGTAATACTAATACAGAATTATCATTATAATTATTACTATTTATACTTTGAGTAAGATGAATTTATCCAGAACACAATGTCATCTTACATAAAGAATTGTTCACCTTTTTAAATGGACTAAGTCAGTGTACTGTACTAGGGGAGCTGGTATCATTTTCAAGGGGTTAAACTTTAAAAATAGAAAGCATTACCACATGAACAATTATGAATCTTAATTATCTTAGGACTGTTTACTTGTTATTTGACAAACTACCACATACAGACTGTTATTAGTAGTCATAAGTAATTGCATATAATTTGCAGGTATTTAGCAAATTACCATTTTTTTTAAACCTGAAACTATTCATGGATGAATAAGAGGTTTTAATGAAATTTAAATTAATAAAGATATTGGTTATTAAATAACTAACAAATATCTACTGTATATCAACATGGTAATCTCAACATGCTTATGGATTATTTAAGGTTATCAAGTGCTGTAAATTACAGCTATTACCAAGAAAACAAAAATGATTGAAGAATAATTGAGAACTGTTGAAAATTTTTGAGAACTGTATTTCAAAAATAATGATCAAATATGGATAATCAACAACAATTTAATACTGTACAAGAGAACAAAATATTGATGCTTATCTGAAGTATGACTGAACAGGCCAGCCCACAATGTACAGGGACTCCTGGAAAGAGACCTGAACACATCATACACTACGACATAGCAGTTTCGGCTCTAAAATGGGAGCTGGACTGCCGTATTAACTTTGTTAAAAAAATTGCACGTGAGTTTACGGAACAAAAGACACCTGCAAGTACTTCACCTTGACTAGCTGGGTTATGAAGTTAAAAATGTTTTCGTCCTGAGGGTAGGCCAAAGCTGCACCATCAAAGTTACAGGAGTCCAGAGCATTCAGGAAGGTGGAGTTAGACATCTCCATGACCTTGTAACAACGAGACTTGTGGGCCGTGTAGTCAGGAGGGCACATCACTGACCAACACACATGCATTAGCCATAGGATAAAAAATAAATAGGAAAGCCAGAATAAGCTATAGTAATGATGGCTACAAGAATGAAAGCAGTCATTAACACTTGGAAATCTCTGGGTTTGCTTTGCCTGCCATTTTGGTACTCTTATTTGCTTTAAAGTCCATTTTTTCTCTGCGAGCAAGCTACCCTTAACCTATCGAAACCACACTTTAACCTAACTTAAAGAAACCATCCTAAACCTAACTTTAACCAATCTTAATCAAATCTGATTGTAACAAATCATGATCAAACTTTAACCTACCCTAAATTTAACCAATTCAAAGTCAGACCTCAAAGAATCTACCATGAGTTAACCTTAACTCTGAGCTGCCTAAATAGCGTTATCTTAATGGGAATTTAGTTTATTTTCTTCTTTTTAATTCAAAACAGTAGATAACACATGAAAAATATCACTAAACACTTTCAAAGAGTCATATCATACAAGTGATACATTGAGAAAAAATAATTGGGTTCTGGGAAAATCACTCCTGGCAACTTGACTCCCAGTATTTTTACACTGGTATAGCATTTAATAATATAAAAGACCTAATAAAAAGAGAAAATTAATTAAAATTTGAGAAAAATGCTGCTGAAAGGCAATACAGTAGTCAGAACTGATGTATAAGTCAGAAGTGTGGACTCTTCAGCAGACACCAGAAAGGGTTATAGGCTTTTTAAATGTGGCGTTACAAGCGAATGTGAAAAATAAGTTATATTGACAGGAAAACAATTAAAGAACTTCAAGATAAATACTTGAAACTCACAGAAAAAGAAAAATTTGATAATTTGGTCATATTATTAGGGATGAGGGGATAATAACAGAAATATTAATGGACAAAGTTGAGAGTAGGAGGGCCAGCGGTAGACAGACTTGGGACGAATGAATATTTTTTTTATTTTTTTTTATTTATTGAGCACCCCCCTACATCCTTGTGTAAGGTGAAGCGCAGAAGCGTTTACAGCGCCTTACAGGGAAGCATGCTAAGTTCATGCTTGCCTTTATGTCTCATGAGTTAAGGGCATAGAAGCCTGAGGAATCAAGGGCGTAGAAGCCTGAAGAGTCAATGGTTTTATGTCATCAAGTTATTGGAAGCTCCAACAACTCCCTGAATACAAATTCGCAACTTTCGACTTACACCAGGTACCTACTTTACTGCTAGGTGAACAGGGACTAATGGCGGCTAGGAAGTATGTTCAAACAACTTCCACCGGCCCGGGAATCGAACCCGTGACATCTTGCTTGCAAGGCAAGAGCGGTACCGCTTCTACCACTGGCCCTCCTTAAATGAATAAAATGTAAAACTGGGTCCCAAGAGGAATACAAAACCTTGGGGGATAGGTAATAACAGTTTAAAAACGTTAGAGTGGGAAACTGTGGTCCCCAACCCTCAGATATGAGGACGGTACTTTGATTAATATTCATTCCGCCATCCATTTCACTCCTGGTAAAATCACTTCCTGGAATAATCTACTATTATGGTAAAAAAGAAAAAAAATTAAAATGACATTTGCTTAAAAGAAAGTAAACATTAAAAGTGCTGTAATATTTACTTTAAAAAATGATAATCAATGTTAAAAGTGAAATTTTATTTTTAAAAAGTATCAACTTTAAAACTGACAATTATCAAAAAATATTAAAAACTATGCAATATAATTTTGCTATTCATATCACGGGTCCCCAACCTTTTTTTCACTGCGGACCGGAGCGTACAGTCTACTGTACTGTACTTCCAATATTTTTGGAGACCGGTAAGTGTGTATGTGGTGTGGTTGGGGGGATAATTAACAGATTTGGGTTAGAATTAAATGCACAGTGCAGCTTTTTTGCAACAACAATATTGCATTTCAAGTGTTATATATATATATATACAGGTATATATATATATATATATATATATATATATATATATATATATATATATATATATATATATATATATATATATATATATATATATATATATATATATATATATATATATATATATATATATATATATATATATATATATATATATATATATATATATATATATATATATATATATATATATATATATATATATATATATATAGTAAGTATGCTATAACGAATCTAATTGTTTTAGAATCTTGTTCAAGAGCATTTGTTCGTTATAGGATTAATCCGTTCCAGGCCCCCAAATACAACCACTTTACACTGAAAAATTTAATATAAAATTGTAAAAATTGTAAAAAAGTGCATAAATATGCATCTAAGCCCCTGAAATAAAGAATATCATTAATACTTGTAATAAAAAAACCAATAAATTAGTAAAAATAAAAAAAATAATAATAATGTTCGTTGTAGGAGTTTCGTTCGTTAAAGCATTCTCAATTTTATAGGTAAAACCGTTCGTTATAGGAATATTCGTAGTAGTATCCATTCGTTATAGCATACTCCACTGTATATATATATATATATATATATATATATATATATATATATATATATATATATATATATATATATATATATATATATATATATATATATATATATATATATATATATATATATATATATATATATATATATATATATATATATATATATATATATATATATATATATATACACACACACACGGGGTTTTTATTACTAAGCTATCAAAATTTCAGTTTTCCTCTCAACAATTTTTGAGCCCCGGTATGGACCAGTGAACCTGTGGTTTAGAACCCCTAATCTAAATAATATTTATTAAGATGGCCCTGCAGCCAATTATTCACATCTTTATAATTCTTGTTGTTGTCACCCTGATAAAACTGACCTGTCTTCAGTTGTGCAAACATTCCTCTTTTTCAAAGTTGAAATTAAGTTCCACATTGGGATGTATGTACAGTAGTATGACGCCGAGCTCTGAAATGCATTATGGTAACCTTCCAAACTGTCATTGGTATGAGGCATATCTTGCTCTGTTCTGTTATGGAAATTCTAGGTGTCAGTAGGAAGTGTTGAATAATTCTTGGTCTTTGATTAGCTCGACCTCTTTCATATCCAGTATAGAACATTAAGACACAAGTTATTGAGGGAGATCATCATCATCGACAAACTCCTCGAAACCATCAATTACATCATCGATTTGAAGAAATGCAAGAGATGAATAGCATCTTACCTTGAAGCTACTGTAATCTCATATCTTGATGATATTTATCTTTCAAACCTTCTCAACTATTTTATGATAAATAGTCTGAGAAAGGTGAAACAGACACAAATCACACGATGAAACAGAAGCATTGGAAAGGTTGATAAGAAGCAATTGATATAAGACTGTTCAAAATCCACCATGAAACATTCATCGTCCAATCCTGGATGTAGTTCTAACAACTTTTTAAAAGTCAAGAGTACAGTTGGTCAAAAAAGTCCGGTAACCTTCCCTAGGCTGCCTAAACCGAAACAGTTTTGACCTGAATGTTGTACCATTAATGCATTACAGGAGCAAAGAAGGCTCTTCCTGTGTACACAACTCAAATATGAAAATAAAAGGCATCATAGGCAGGTTTAAAGCAAATGCCAATATGACAGGAAAAGCATTGATAGCTCTAATTCCTGGCACACCAGTGCTAAGGCTTCGACCACATACTGTACCTGTAACTTTAAAACGTTTTAATTTGGCTGCGGCGACTTTGGCTTTATTTAGTCTGTCCTTCATTCCCTACGTGAAGGACAGACTAAATAAAGCCAAAGTCACCGCAGCCAAATTAAAACGTTTTAAATTGATGCCTGAGAAGATACAAGTTCACCTGTACAAGGCGCTGGTGAGGCCTGTGTTAGAGTACCCATCTATACCACTCGTCACAATCGGGAAGACTAGACTACAACAACTACAGAGCTTCCAAAACAAGTGTTTCAGGTCAGCCAGTGGCCAAGCGTCACCCTACCAGGAGACAGTGGAACCATCCACCTAAGAAATAAAACAAGAGGCCCTCAACTTCAGGTTCCATCGCCTAGGGAAGAAGGTTTGGGACAAGCTCCTGGACGACCCTCACAGCCCAGGCCACCTACGCGGGGAAGACATCAACGGAGGGAGACCCCACGCCTGGTGGCCCCGGAGTCTGCCCGCACTACAACAATCCAACCCGCGATCCATCTATGTCCGCCACAGTGATCCACCTTAGATTAAAACTTAGATGATATAAATTCACATTTAACAAGTCACAATCAAATGAGTCCATAACGTAATACAGTATAAGATGTTAATACAATAAACTTGTAATTGTAAAATCAATCTAGTCATTGTCTACTAAAATAACCATTGTGCAACCTCATTCTAAATCCTAGGTTAGCTTAGTAAGCCAACAAACTCTGTAATATGTAAAACAAGGGGTGTCGTCCCCCTCTGTTTAAAAAAAAAAAAAAAAAAAAAAACTGTAACTACTTCCTGATAATAATGATAATGAAACAAAGTTAAATAGTATGAATATAATAATAATTAAGTAAAGACCCATTCCGATAAGGCTTAAAACGTAAATTTGCACATCACAGTAAAACTTGGCAAAATAATATCAACATTTATAAGTTATAGCAAAAACCAAAATTAAAATTCAATTCCTATTCAACTTTCTTTACTTCCAAGTGATGAGCAACTGTTTTGAGGTTCGTATAGTACAGTATCTTATGGCCCCTTGAATCAGGGGGTAGAAAAGAGACATCATGGGCATTGATGTTTCTTTTCCACCAAAAGTGAAATTTCCAGAAATTTTGGCTATCATAATTTTGCATGAATTATCTGAACCTAAATTTATATTTAACATAATGTAGCATTAAGATCAAATAATAATACCAGGCCCGGCCTTCCATAATTTTCCTAGCCTCTCATAACTTACCTGGCCTCCCATAACTCCTCTGGCCTCTCACAACTTACCTGTCCTCCCGCAACTCTCCTGGCCTCTCAAAATTTACCAGGACTCCCACAACTCCCCTAGCCTCTCACAACTTACCCAGCCTCCCACAACTCCCCTGACCTCTCACAGCTTACGTGGCCTCCCACAACTCTCCTGACCTCTCACAACTTACCTGGCATCTGACAGGCGAAGTATCGTGAGTCCAAGTTACACCATGCTTCACTGTAGAAACCTCCATCACGCAATAATACACACATTTCTCGTTTCTTCGTCTGTAACATGGTTAAAATTAGTGAGTATTTGTTATTCTTTATTTTTTATTCATTCAAGCATTTTCTGAGGGCTGGATTAAGGTCCTTGTAGGCCCTAGGCAATTCTGTTTCGTAGGTCCTTTGATGGAAAAAATTTTGGTATTGTATATCGATTTTTATGAGTACAGTATGGGGGAGATTAAAATAAGCTAAGATTGAGTAATGGTATGTGCAAGTTGGATAATTTTGTCATTAAGAAAATTTTTGATCAGGCAAAAGAGTTGAGTAGCTACATACTGACTTGAATATGGTGGACACCTACTATCCCTAGGGACTTCATCTCACTTACTTTTACTATATATACATACACACACACACACACACACATATATATATATATATATATATATATATATATATATATATATATATATATATATATATATATATATATATATATATATATATATATATATATATACTCGTACTGTATATATGTGTGTGTGTGTGGCTCAACTCGGGGCAGCTCCTTGTAATAGGGTACAACAATTATAATGATTGGAGCAATGAGAGTACACCGAATAATCTTAATAACATTGCAACTCTTTCTGAAGCACTAAGAAACAATTCCCTTCATATGAAAGATCTAACTCACTACAGAAGTGAACAGCCAGCAAAATAACTGCATCTCATCATAACTGACAAGGGTATGGTTGTCAAGTTGAAAAATTTAGCCCCCACTGGCACTAGCTATCAATGATGTGACACTGACCTTCAGATTTAACTGTTACCTCATACATGACGAGCACCAAGATTGTTAGTTAGGACAATTAGGAGTCCATGTATGAAAGTTTATGAACCATGTGGCCCTTGACAAAGTTAAGAAAATATCTAAGCTCCGAGAGATGGGTTGCTACTGTACTTGGCTGCTATCAATGATGAGCAGGACAGAAAGATGTATGCTAGGTTCAGAAGCTAAGTCAAATTAGAGGGTAGAATGACATAAAGGGAATTCCAGAGGTACTGTATATTGCAATCGAGGCCTAGTCAAACTCCAAGTGTTTTTATCGTTTCCCAAAAATTTCATTAAGTACAGTACACGTATAGGCGTATCAGATTTGAGACTTGAAGATGGTAGCTAGGAGTTCTCAGACCAGGACAAGGGGGAGGCATTAAATAATTTAAAGTATTTTTTTGTGTTTACAAGAGGTTGCAAACAAACTACCTGCTTTTGAAGAAAAACATTTCACTACAGCACTAGCACATTTTGAGCTTTCAGAAGAATTTATTAGAACGATATCATCTAAGCTCAAAGTTAATAAGAGCCCTGACCATAATAGTGTGCATCGTAAGTGTTCAGAAAGTTGTATAATGAACTTTCAGAATCGCATAAAATCTTATTCTGCAGAAGTATGGATGAACAAAAGATCCCCAAATGCCTGGAATTGGCATATGTGAGTCCATACTCAAAAAAAGATGATCACTGCTTCATGAACAATTACAGGCCGGTGAATTTGACCAACAGATTGTGTAACATGCTTGAGAGTATTATACCCTACTGTACGCAGTGCCATGATGCATCATCTGCAACGGAATAACATCATGAAGGAATGAATGCTAGCACGGGTTTACACCCGGGTGCTCCTGCTTCACACAGTTGCTTTAAGTGCTAGCTTTGTGGACATATGTGGACACTTCCTGGAGCATAGTGGCAAAATTGACAAAATATATTGTGCCTTCACTTTGCCAAGGCATTCGATAGCATACCTTGAAAACAACAATTGTGAGTTATTTTAAGACCAAACCTGACAGACACTGGCACATATATAGTAATGTTCAGGTATACATTCAAGAGCCCATACTGTGCATGCCCAGTACTTACCAACAGTACATAGCAGAGACCTTACCGACTGCCTAAACGGCTAATGAGCTGACCACGGGGAAAGAGGATAAAGTAAAGTGAAAGATTTGTGAGTCAATACTGGTGTGTAATCCTTAACTGGTGAGCAAGTATCAGTTATGTGTTGTGTGGAAGGTAACAGCTAACACAGAAAAAGAGGAAGAATCACTCATGTCTTATATGGAGGTAACAGTTAATATATATGTTGACAAGCAGTACTCATTTGTTTGTTGAAGAAAGACAACCCAATTAATACAAATGTTAGGGTTGGCCCTATAAAGTGGTAACAAGGCAGGTGGGCAAGTAAGTGTGTGTGTGTGTGTGTGTGTGTGTGTGTGTGTGTGTATGTGTGTGTGTGTGTGTGTGTGTGTGTGTGTGTGTGTGTGTGTGTGTGTGTGTGTGTGTGTGTGTGTATGTGTGTGTAAAGCAACAGTTGACTTACTGGACATCTGTCGTCATTACAGGCAAAGTTATGGTCGCTAAAAGATCCAATGATGGATGGGTAAACGTCTCCGTCCCTCCTGAGGAAAGAAAATAATCTTTAATAAAATTGTTTTGTATCCTAGTCAACATGAACGAACACAACATTTCAATGTGCACGGTGTAATCTTATGAGGCATTGAGAGGTTATGTGGAGGTTGGAGATTGACTTTGTGTACTATGTATGTTGAGGATGTGAGCTAAAGTATGTGGTTCTTTCTATGTAACCTTTTACTGTTGATCTCTGTTGATGAAGTAATAAACAGAACTGGTTTAACTTATTACAGTCTGCACCACTAAATATATAAAAATAATTTTGTTTATCACACTGGTTACCGTGTTAAAAATTATATAATCTTTATTTTCTATAATTTCCACCATAAGACAAAACCAGAATAAGCCATCGCAGTAATCCACCACTAATCCAACATCTACACTAATCCACCGAAGGCCCAATACTGACACTCTACAATGGACACTTGCTGTGAACCACTATTGTGATCCACTGCTATGAACCGCCACTAATCCCTCAATGTGATCCACCAGTGACTCATTATGATGATCCACTACTCATATCCACCAATGATCCGCCACATCACTGATTTAACACCCTCATCCAAAAATGATCCACCACATTGACCCAACTCTGTAACCCACCACACAGACCCAACACATGACCCACTACTGTGATGCACCACTATGACCCACCACTGTAACCTATCACTATGACCCACTACTGTAACCTACCATTATGACCCACCACTATTGCAACTATATCTTGCGCTAGTCAGGCCGCACCTCGATTATGCTGTTCAGTTCTGGTGCTCTTATTATAGAATGGATATCAATTCACTGGAGTTGGAGCAGCGAAGAATGACGAAAATTATTCAGGGACTTAGAAACCTTCCATATCAAGATAGATTAAAGAAACTAAACTTGCATTCCCCAGAAAGACGAAGAGTGGGGGGAGATATGATAGAAGTATTTAAGTGGGTGAAAGGAATCAATGAAGGAGATATAGATAAAGTTCTTATATCTGAGCAGGATAGGACTCGAAGCAACGGATTTAAGTTGGATAAGTTTAGGTTTAGGAGAGAGACAGGAAGGAACTGGTTCACAAATAGGGTGGTAGACGAGTGGAACAAGCTTAGTAACTTTGTATTAAGTGCTGGAATGCTGGAAAGTTTTAAAAGGAGGCTAGATAGATTCATGGATGATAGAGAGTGGTTGTAACTCTAGACAGGAGCTGCCATGCACAGGCCAACTGGCCTATTGCACTCCTTATTTTCTTATGTTCTTATGACCTACCACTATAACCCACCACTATGACCCTCCACTGTAACCTACCACTATAACCCACCACTGTGACCCACCACTGTAACCTATCACTATAACCCACCACTGCAACCCACCACTATGATCCACCACTGTGACCCACCACAGTAATCTACCATTATGACCCACCACCAGAGCATGTGGTACGGTATGGTACGGTTATGTGGGTGATAAAAGTTCAGTTCGATATTATGGTTCGATATTTTTTTCAAAGTTCGTTACGGTACAGAAGTATGAATAATTTGGTGTACTTTTATCATACCATTTCGAACCAAGCCACTCTCTTGAAATGTTGGCTGGTCACATGACCAGGATAATAGCTTGGGGCAATGCAGGTGTGCTCCAGGCTTCAGGTCAGGTGAAGCCGTGAGGTCAGGACGGTCCGAGAGAGCAAAAAGAGGAGGAAAAGAAGATCGTCAACTTCAAGCTAACAAGAAGACCAAGATATTTCCATCAAACAAGCAAACAACACCAAGAAAACACCACACCCAATCAAGCCGACCAAGTACTGAGAAACCATTGCCCAACCTGACACGCACCTGACGTTTGACCTGACATTCACCTGACTCATGGTCCCGCCCCCTCCCTGCCTCATCCAGGCAAGTTGCTGCTACCTCAAACCTACAACCCCACACCACGCAAGCTGTGTTAAGCCACGGCATCTGTTCTCTCCCGCTAAAATTCCCTTCCATCCTCTCTAAACTTCTACTGAACCTCCTTCCCCACTGTCACTAGCCTTTAGTCTAGTCTAGTCAGGTCAAGCGAAGCCGTGAGGTGAGGTCAGGTCAGATCCGGCCACACTCAATGGCCTGGTAAACTGTCCAAGTCACGCCCTACTGCCGACCAAAGCGTTGCTTCAAATGCTACAACTGCGGACACACCGTCAACAAGTGCAAGGTGCAGGAGGATGTATGCTCCCTGTGTGGTACCTCCGGGCACCGCTACACCTCCTGTCCCAACGCCGAGAAAAAGTGCGCTGCCTGCGGCGGCCCACACTCCTCTGCCGGCTGGACCTGCCCCAAATGGAAGGAGGAATGCAGGATAGCCTTTATACATGCATCCACACTCAGTGAACCAGAGAGACCCACAAAATTACTTTGCCTCAGGGGGGATGCCCCTGCCAGGCTTTGACACACACACACATTCTCACTCCAGAGTCTTTGTGGGCTAGGGACAAAATATTAAGTAAAATATGTACTTTTATATCAATATGTTAGAATATTAAATATCATTAAGTTAAGAATAAAAAAAAAGTTAATAATATAATTATTCTTGTTTTGTTACACCTTAAATTGGGCTACATTTTGTCGGGGGGGGGCGTACGAAATCAGGTACGATAATCTATCGCACTAGTACGGTACGAAGGTATATCTAAGGTACGGTACGAAATTACGGTACTGTCTTTTTCCTTTGGTACGAATTATGATAAATCAATCGTACAGTACTGAACTGCATGCTCTGCCCACCACTATGACCAACCAATATAACCCACCACTGTAACCTATCATTATGACCCACCACTATGACTCATTACTATGACCCACCATTGTGACCCACCACTATGACCCATTACTATGACCCACCACTATGACTCATTACTATGACCCACCATTGTGACCCACCACTATGACTCACTACTATAACCCACCAATTGGACCCATTACTATAACTAAGCAATATAACCCACCATTGTGACCCACCACTATGACTCGCTACTATAACCCACCACTGTGACCCACCAATTTGACCCATTACTATAACCAACCACTGTGACTCACCACTATAACCCACTCCTGTGACTCACCGCTATAACCCACCACTATGACCCAATACTGTGACCCACCACTATAACCAACCACTGTTACCCACCACTATGACCTACCACTATAACCCACTACTGTGACCCAGCAATATTACCCACCTGAGGATGTGGCCCGTCAAGTAGAACTTCTGATTATCTGACTCCTTCAAATCGTCGACGTTACTAATGAAGGCCAGCGAGGAGTCCATCTCTTCACAGCTGACCGGGAGAGATTGCATAGTGAGAGAACATATGACAGGTGAGAAAAGGTATGGCAGGGCGGAGATAGCATGGCAGGTGGGAATGGAAGAACGTTGTACTGGTATGACAGGCAGGAGCACAAAATATGAAAGTCAATAGAATATATTATAACATGTGGCAGAAAGTTCGACAGGTGACAGCATTTGGCAGTGGAAAACACTTAGCAGGTGGAAAAACACTTGCGAGGAAAGAGAGAGAATGTGTGTGTGTGTGTGTGTGTGTGTGTTCTTTGAAGTAAACTCTTACCGTGCCAGAGCATCCATATGATTAGTGGCCGGTACATCGGAGAAGTAAAAGCAGACGGTTCCGCCTACAGCCATCACATAGTCATCCGGACAATGGACTGTAATAAGAGTCAGAATTATCACAATTGACACTCACTGGCCTATATATTAATGAGTCAAACTGATATAAGTACGGTACTCAAATATAACCTAAGACATCCCACACTTTGGTATATAAAATAAACATAATTTTTTCATGTGATATTTCACTGATACCCCGAGCTACTTTATTCACAAGATATTCATAAACTATATTTCAGTAGTTGTTTCTATCGAGATTCTAAAATCTCTAACGTGGCTCAGTCTTGAGCCTTTCGTGTTATTAATTCCTCAAATAACTCTCAGTGACTTAATTTTACACTTCAGCACTGAAGCTCTGATAGGAACTGTAGGATGTCAAAACTTAAGTTACTT
This sequence comes from Homarus americanus, assembly GCF_018991925.1. Taxonomy (NCBI): domain Eukaryota; kingdom Metazoa; phylum Arthropoda; class Malacostraca; order Decapoda; family Nephropidae; genus Homarus; species Homarus americanus. Next base: position 5,692,716 of record NW_024724368.1, on the reverse strand, counting down.
GGCCGACGACCACCATCATGTGATACACCCCATCTAAGGTGGTTGGGTCTCAGTAAAAAAAAATGTGTGACAGTCAGGGGTTTACAGAATGATTGAAACTGATCAGTGAAATCATTAAGTCATCAAGGTCTCTCTAGTGTAGCAAATGAGTTACAGTGGTGCTGTACTTTACTGAAATTTGTATATAAAGAAAATCAACTTTGTAGGAATGAAGCACAACCAATATTTGGGGTGTTACCTTCCATTTACCTGTTGTAATCACACCTGAAGAGCCTGTAGAGTCAGTATTAAAGGTGCACTAGAAGTAACATTCATAAATGTTTATGGGTTAAGTTCTCAAACCCAAGTGGTCTTTTCTCCATTTTTTAAGACAATAAACTATTGCACAATAACTAAAAAATCACAGTAATTAATGCTATGAGCTGTGAGCATTAATAAGGGATGAAGCGTATGTGTACCGAGCTTCATGAACACACGTCTTGCGAGGCTGAGAGACGGGATACAGACTACCAGAAGCCGGCTACTAATTGCTGATCCACGCAGTCAAGGTGCGGATTGAAGAGTGGAAAAACACTGTCACGTACTGTTTATGACTACTTACTGCTCATAGGCTAGTTACCATGGGTGATGTAATTATATAAACATAATGTATCTAGCCCACATTTATATAAGTATTACTGTCTGTTTGACAGGGGCTAATACAGAGGCTTCCAGCAGAAAAATTGGTGCCACAAAGTACGATACATAGAAGAACTAAAACTGATTGTGACCGTGACTGAACCATTATCCAGGAATAAAGATCAGAAAGTGTGGTGATAAAATATCCTAAGGCAGCACATAGTGATCCCAGTAACTGAGGAAAAAAAAAGAGAAGAAAACAGTGAACTTTTAAGGGAGCAACAGGGAACGTGGAGACAAACTAACAATGAACAGACCAACAGCCTGAACATGAAGTAAATTGATAAGTGGTGGAAGCATAAATTACCCGGTAAAAATTATAACTTCACAAAACAGAAACGGCTTACTCGTACTTTAAATTAGTATTATATAATCACAAGGGACAAAAAGCTTCTCAGCTCCCCCTGCCCAAAGTTACATCCCATTAGCAAAGAAACTCTTCCTCAGAATAAAGATAAAGATTACATAAGTTGGCATTATCAACTCAGGGATAACACAGAGAACAACTTCAAGTTTCGATTTCAACGTCCCCTAAGCATCCCTTCGCACGACCCCCAGCAGCAGCATGAGTGACCTCATCATTGAGCTTGTCATTAGTGCCCTCTGACAATTGTTCATACTACGTATCGTGCAAGTAAAATTATGCAAAGTTCATACACAGTACATAGCAGAAGGTAAAGTATTTAGAAGTGAAGTCCTGAGTGCAGGACCTCCAAGGACGACAACAAGCGGTTTGCTGGCATGCAATTAATATGAGAAGGTATTTTGTAAAGACGGCAAGTACAGAATGTGTATATAAATGTATCTAATTGTAAATTATGTCGCTGGTATTGTTCTGACTTTGTGACCGATACCAATTAGGTTATTGCATATCATTTAAGATCTGCACACAGACCTAACAAGATCTTTGGTGGTTAACAAACTAAAGGAACTTGAAAATACTTCCTTAATAATGCTGAGTAAACATTTGATAAGATAAAAAATTTTCAGAAGAAGCTACGTTCAGGTTGCGGCATGAACACAAAGGCAGCTGAGAGAGATACATAACTAGAATAGGTAATGAACAGTTAAGGGCTCTGCAAAAGAATGTCAAGAAGGTAGGTTATGGCCAGTACTGATATTGGAGAAAAACTCCAGGATTGCCACGAACACAAGAAAAATATTATCATGTTTGGAGTTCCTAACAGTCAGTCAGTTAAAGCTCAAAATAGGAATACGCACAAGAAAATGAACTTTCAGACTCTTTATGCAGTAGGTCTGAATATGAAAGTTGGCTCCAATGAAATGGGTATGTTAGGGAAGAAGCAGAAAATAAAAATCAGCCACACTCCTTCAGGACCATATTGTGATAGACTTATGGAACAATCTATCAGCCCAAGCTGTGGAATCAAGAACAGTCTTGGGCTTCAAAGTAGCCCTAAACAAAACTATCAACAACAATGGAGGGATCCTACACAGGTCACTGGCCTCCTTCCCTCAGCATGGCCACCAATAGTTTGGGTGGCCATTATGTAAATAAAGCAAACAGTAGATAATGAGAAAAATGGGATATTATTCGACAAGCAAAACACTTATTAAAGTGCTTGAATCCAACATTTCGGAATATTTTCATTAGTCCAAATCACACAGTAATGCAGAGAGAAGAGCACAAGAACTCTTGAGCTTGTAGCAGAAGAGAGGGGATTCCAGGAACAACAGGAACAGTCATTGGTGGGTTACACGTAAGGAGAAAACAGTGTGAGCAATTGCAACCACGGAAAATCCAAGAGATGGGCACGGGGGATTAATGACTCAACCCACAACCCCACAGCCGTTTGCTCTGGCGAAAGCAGTCAGTGTATATACAAATACATCTGATCACATCCCAAATACAGTAATATGGTGAAGAGAGTAAAAGAGATAGCTGCTGCTGAGAATGTAAAGGGGCCAGACTCATTTCCATATCTTTAAACTTTATTAAAGATCTATCAACATGATATAGTAGTTGTAGTTATAAAAGAACAAGAGGATACAACCGGATATTTATGGCTATGACTCATTTACGAAACTCTTGGAGGCAACATGTAAGAGGCGTGTGGTTATTTTATGCCAGGATGGATCTTAAGAGTCTGTCAGGTGAAAGTGTACGGGGAAGATGTTTATGACAAATCAAAATGGCGTAGGAATACACTCCATACAAATAATAAAACGGCATATTACATATCCCAACGAGATGAGGAAGCATCACCAACTGAAACCAAATGCAAAAGACGACCTGTTTATGTTCACAACGAACTGAAGTTCTTGAATCATTATAAGATGAAGGTGAATCCTGCAAATAAGCTAGCAGGGCTTATCTAAAGATCTTACACACGCCAAGGCCCTTCACTAGTATAGTGCTCCCCCACTTGGAGTACCATCATTCGGTTTGGTCCCCAAGATGTACTAAAGACTGCCAGTTGATTAAGAACATTCAATGGGGGCCGCTAAACTGTTGTTTATATTTAAGGACCTCTCATACTATGATAGGTTAGAACACCCCAACTGCTTAGTTTAAAATTTAGATGGGCAAAGGATAATTTTAAGAAAGTTGTAAACCGGTCAGATTTTTACTTTTACTTTTATCCTCTTCGCCACTGATTGACTCGTTAGTCGCTTGGTTGGTCGGTCACACCTCTGTTACGCACTGCTGGTAGTTCTGGGAAGGCACTGGCTCCTGAATGTATCTGAACCTGTTCCAGTGTTGGTCAAGTCCCACTCCAAAAAGTTTGCACTCGCAGTTTTCTGAACTTGTGGCCTCTTCAATCTTGAGCTGTGACCCCTTGTGGGGCGGGCATAAGGAAGTACAGTACCCTGTACTTATATTCACAAGGGAACTTTCTGTCCCATGAGGGAAGACCTCCACTGGTGGTGGAGGCCACATACGTCACAACCCCCCCTCTATTGCCATTGGGACTGTAGAGCTTCCCGCCATCATCATATCTTCAGGACACTTGTAGGGAACAGTGGTACCAGGGGAGTGGCTCACTGGCACCCTAGACTCCTTCACGAAATGGATTTATGTTTTTTTTCTTAACTTTGTCGACTGCCGCATGGTTCATGTGTAGGGGTCTCCTTGTACTCCTAGAGGCACTGGGTTTGTCTTGGGTATATATTTATCGATCAAATGGTTCACTTGACTAACTATGATATTCAGCGTAGTGTCTGCGTTCTTATGCCTTAATGAGTAAGGCCAGTGGATACCCCTCATCTCCTCCCTCTTCCCATTGTAAATTCCCTTGTAATATTTGCACCTTGGCCTATTTTTGTTATGAAATGAATAAAAATTAAATCTGAAGGAAACATTACATGGTGGCTGGTGCCAACTGGGGCTAGATGTTCCAGTTTGGCCACCATATCTTCCTCGTTTGTTATGATGAGGTCCAGTGGCTTGGGTGTTTGCTCCTCTCTGTAATGCGTCGGGTCTTTAACATGTTGGAACAGAAAGTTATATCTCAAAGTTTTTACAAAAAGAGTAGCGGGGTTATTCAAGTTATTTGGGGTTAACTCGCTTCTCCAGTCGATGTCGCCATAGTTAAAGTCCCCCATGATAAGGAAGTGGCTAGGGTTGAGCATCGCTGCGTTGTCTATTAAGGCTCTTAAGTTCCTTTGGTTTAGTAAGCTACAATTTGGGGATCTGTAGATACACTCGACAACAAGTAAGTCCCCTCCCTTTAATTTAATTTTACACCACTTGGATTCTTCAAAAACATCATCTCCCTGTACCCTCGCCTGGCTGGCACCAAGGCCTTTCCTAGTAAAAATAACCACACGCATTTTGCAAGTTTCTTGAGAGAGATTCGTAAATAAGTCATATCCAGCAATACTCAACTCACATTCCTCTGGGTCGATTCCCCTGTTCTTGTACAACAGTTCTACAACTCCTAAAATATCGGGTTGGTGTACCTTCATTAGTGCTTCAAACTGCTCTCTCTTATCAAGGAACGTGTCAGTATTAGTGTACACAACATTCAAGCCTGAGTTTGTTCTCGGTAACGTCTCTGCTCTCGGCTAGTAACTACGGCCTCCTTCTATTCACAGAAGCTGCAGCATTTGCTAAGTACACTGTATTTTGCAGGGTGGTTAGAAATGTCATTGTTTACACGGCGCTCGCCTCCTCCTGGGTGGGATGAAGGGCGGGTGGAGGGTGTACCACTGCTCCCTGCCTCTGTGTCGGTGCTCTTGCTTCCACAACCCTCCCCCTGGATATCACCCGTGTACACTCGTCCCCTTTCGTCCTCGACTCTTCCTTTCTCTGCTTCAAGCCCTGCAGGAGCTTCTTATGCTGTTCCCTCTGCATTACTGTACCCACATTAAAAGATGCAGTTATATTCTAAAGGGTAAACTAATATTTAATTGTAGAAACTTTGATTTATATACTCCATAGTCATGTCTTGGGGCTACCTACGAATTATTAAGGACATATCATTTGGTTAAATTACCTTCGTCGCAATACTTTGGACGGACCCACACAGTCACAGAGATGAGATTCGTTGTTCCCCAGATGGGTGTAGCGCTTGTCAGGAAGCTCTGTACAAGAAAAAATCAACAGGAATTAGATTATCGAGTCCAGTGTGTGTGTGTGTGTGTGTGTGTGTGTGTGTGAAAATACTTACACATGCATCAATGCAATGGACAAATGAATGGGACCTACTGCATAACCTACACCATGGGACCTACTGCATAACCTACACCATGGGACCTACTGCATAACCTACACCATGGGACCTACTGCATAACCTACACCATATGACCTACTGTATGTTGTATTGTAATACATACTATCTGACCCACTATTTGACTTATGCATAATATATAACCCACAGTTATGGCCTTCTGTATGACTGCTAAATGGCAGTATAACCTACAGTATGACTATGACCTACTGTATTACTGTATGACCTACAGTATGACCTAACCGTGGTTGTATGGTCCCTTCTATGATCTATGCATAGTCTACTGATTGGCCTATTGTATAATTCACTGTTTTACCTGCTGAATGACCTATTGTTTGACTGTTTGTATGATCTACTGTATAACCTACTACAGTATATGAATCACTGTACTGTATGACTACCGTCTGGCCTGTGATTGTATACTATGTACCTATTTTGTAATTGTGTGACCTGCATAACTGTGATCTACAGTATGGCTGTATAACCATGATCTACCGTATGAATGTATGACCTACTGTACGACTGTATGACGCACTGTCTAACTGTATGACTGTATGACCTACTGTCTAACTGTATTTTACTTTTACTTTTATTCCCTTTGCCACTGATCGGCTTGTTAGCCGCTTGTGCGGTCAGTCACGACTCTGTTATGCACTGTTGGCAAGTACTGGGCATGTACTGGCTCCGGAATATATTGGAACCTGCTCTAATGATGGTCAAGTCTGGCCTTAAAAGAGCTCATTCTTGGTGCCGTCAGAACACTCTCTGGCAGGTTGTTCCAAGAGTTCACTATTCTCATTCCGAAAAAAGTTTACCCTCACAGTTTTCTGGAATTATGGCTTCTTCAACCTTGAGCTGTGACCCCTTGTGGGGTGGGCATCCGTCAGCTTCAGGTATGTACATTCGACCAAGCAGCGCCCCCTGAGATGTTTATCACTTCAATTCGGTCGCCCCTCGCCCGTCTGTAACATAAGCTAGGCAGTTTTCGGCATTCTAATCTCTCTGGGTAACTGAGGTTCTGTAAATCAGGCACCAGTCTGGTGGCCCTTCTTTGGACATTTTCAATCAGTTGAGTCTCTAGCATGTCTTAGGGACCAAACGGGGTGACAGTACTCCAGACGGGGAAGGCACTCACTCTTGAAGATCGTGACGATGGATGGACCATCCAGATATTTAAAAGACCTTCTTATAAGACCTACTAGTTTTGTTATTTGATTCGCCTTCTTCTCACAATGGCCCGAGATCTTAAGTTCATTGTTGACATACACACCTAGGGCCTTTTCACATTTGGTATCAATTAATGCTGTTTTTTCGTCCCGTTGCGACCCAGGTGCATCCTCTTGCACTTCATGACATTGAATCTTAGCAGCCATTTCTTCGACTATTCTTGAAGCTCACAGAGATCTTTCTGCAGCTCTTCACAGTCTGTTTCACTCTTAATTTCCTTAACTAACTTAGTATCGTAAGCAAACATTTGTATAGAGATTATTGCTTGGCATGCCTTACTGTATGAATGTATACCCTATTGCATGACTGTATGATTTCATGACCAACTGCATGACTTAGTGTATGCCTGTATAACCCACTTTATGCCTGTATGACCTACTTTATGCCCTACTGTATGACTGTATGATCTACTTCATGCCCTACTGTAAGTCTGTTTGACCTACGTTACGCCCGGTATCTTCGCCGCCCCACCAACAAGGGTCAGTGTCGTTTGGTCCAACACCCTCACAAAATTTCTTGCCAATGCTGTCTGCCAGATTATCACCTGCAAGCAACGATAGGAATTATCTTTAAGGGCAGATGGGAATTACCTTTATGGATTAATGAGTATTATTTTTTAAGGATAAATGAGAATTACAATTAAGGATACATGTATATTTAAAGACAGGATGGATGAGAATTACCCTTTAAGGAGAAGTGAGAATTAACCTTAAAGATAGCTGGGTACTGCATTACTTTTAAAAATACCTAAAGCTACCCCCAAAAATATATGAAACTTGATTTTAACAATAGATGAGAATTATTCTTAAAGAAAAACGAAAATTATAAATTAGCTTTGAAGATGGATAAAAATTATCCTTAAGAACAGATAAGTTACTATAACGAATAGATGAGAATTACCTTTAAGGAAAACAAGAAATACCGTTAAAAATAAACAAGAAGTCACCATAAGGAGAAATACCCCATGAAACAGTTAACAGATGAGAAATACTTTAAAGGAAAAGAAGTAACTTTACGGCATTACCTATTAGACCATAATTACCTTATTGTTGGATGGACACAATACAAAACAGACTGGTTTATTCAGTATATTACATCAATTACCAGTGGCGGACTGGCCCACCGGGATACCGGGAAATTTCCCGGTGGGCCCCAAAGTGATGGTTCCTTTGACTGCGTTTTGAGATTAAGTGGGCCCTTTTGGACCCTTTTGAGTGGGCCCTTTTACAAGTTTTCCCGGTAGAAATTTTTGACCCAGTCCGCCACTGTCAATTACCATTTCTTATAGATGACTGGAAGATTAGCCCCCCCCCCCTGCCCAGCTTATTTCAACTGATGATCAAACACACTAACACTACCTGGGGGGAGGGGGAGGGAGGTCAGGTAATGTTAGGTTGTTTGAGGTTATGTAGGATTTTATTAATTAGATTAGGTTAGGGTTAGGTTAGGTTAAGTTAGGTTAGCTTAGGTTAAGTTATATTAGATTTTTTTGATTAGGTTGAATTAAGTTAAGTTAGGTTAGGCTGGTTTAGGTTAGGTTTCATTATGTTAAGTCAGGTTAGCTTTAAGATGTTAATTCATCACGTGAAATAAGCTGAGGTGCCTAATCTTGTTCTGATCTTTTATCGTTTTTTCTTTATTTTTTCCCATACAGCAGAGAACTTATGGGGGGAAATAAAGTTGTAAGTCACCTGCGTTGCCATGGTAGGTGCCGAGCCTCTGCAAGGTGAAGGTGTCCTTGGTGATTACCACATCCCCGTAGGAGGCGTACAGGTTAGCAGAGGACGCCTCCATCATGAGCTGTGGAAAGACAACAAGTGAACTGAGGATAAACAACAGGTGAACTGAGGGTAAACAACAAGTAAACTGAGGATAAACAACTGGTACTGGGGCGGATCCAGGAAGTTGTGGGTGGGGGGAAGGGTAACATGGCTAGCACAGCAGCCCACCCAGCTGGGAGGTTTTGATCGATAAATATATACCCACGATCAAACACAGTGCCTCTAGGAATACAAGGAGACCCCTTCACATCAACCATACGGTGGTCAACAAAGTTAAGAAGAAAACACAGAAAATCAAGGCGTGGGTTAGGTCAAACGATGAGCAGGACAAGGAGATGTATGCTAGAGCCAGGAACCAAGCAAAGGTAGAGTGTAGAAGGGCTGAAAAGGAGTTCCAGAGGCTGGTTGCCAGCGAGGTCAAGTCAAACCCAAAGGCGTTTTACCGCTATGCAAAGTCGAAATTAAAAAAACGAGTAGGAGTATCGGACCTGAGGCTTGAAGATGGTAGTTCCGCAGATTCTGACCAGGACAGACGGTTTGACACAGCACTGACCTACATTGTGTTCACAGAAGAGGTTATAAGAAATAAACTGTCAAAGCTAAACGTTCATAAGAGTCCTGACCCTGACATGGTGCATCCCAGAGTGCTAAGAGAGTTGTGCATCGAGCTTGCTGAGCCCTTGAAGATCCTGTTCTGTAAATGCCTGGATGAGCAAAAGGTCCCCAGTGATTGGAAAGTGGCTTATGTGAGTCCAATCTTCAAGAAGGGCGATCGTCACTCCACAAATAACTATAGACCGGTGAGCCTAACCAGCATAGTAAGTAAAGTATTTGAGAGCATTATAAGAGATGCCATGAGGGAACATCTACAACGAAATGACATTGTAAAGGATTGCCAACACGGTTTTATGGCGGGGCGCTCCTGCTTAACACAGTTACTCAAAGCACTGGATATTTCGACCCAAATTTTGGAACAGGGTGGTAATATCGACAATATATACCGTACCTAGATTTGCCAAGGGTGGTAAATATCGATAATATATACCTAGATTTGGCAAGGCTTTCGACAGTGTACCCCATGAAAGGCTGAAAATTAAACTGGAAGGGTATGGGATTCGGGGAAACATCCTAGCGTGGATTGGAGACTTTCTCCAAGACCGCAAGCATTGTGTGGTGATTAATGGCACGAAATCATCAGGTGTACCTGTCACAAGTGGGGTACCACAGGGCAGTGTATTAGGCCCGCTATTGTGTGTTTGCTTCATAAATGACATGCATGACGCTGTACACTCCTCCATAGATATGTTTACAGATGACGCAAAGTTATTTGGGGAAATCAAGAACCATGCGGACTGTGCAGAGCTGCAGAAGGACCTCTGTGGGCTCCAAGAATGGTCGAAGAAATGGCTGCTGAGATTCAATGACAAGAAGTGTAAGAGGATGCACCTGGGGCGTACCAACGGTAAGGAGGCGTATCATATGTCCCAACGGGATGAAGAAACTGCACTATTTGAGACTGAATGTGTGAAGGACCTAGGTGTGTATGTTGACAATGAGCTGAAGTACTCGGACCATTGCGAGAAGAAGGTAAATCAGGCAAATAAATTATTGGGTCTTATAAGAAGGTCGTTCAGATATCTAGACGGTCCGTCCCTCAACGATCTTCAAGAGTGAAGTGCTTCTCCATCTGGAGTACTGTCACCCCGTCTGGTCCCCGAGATATGCTAGGGACTGTCAGTTGGTTGAAAATGTTCAAAGGAGGGCCATCAGACTGGTGCCTGCACTTCGGCACCTCAACTACCCTGAGAGACTGGAGCGCCTGAACTTACCTAGCTTATACTACTACTTGGAGCTGGCAGACGCTCGCCCCACAAGGGGTCACAGCTCAAGACTGAAGAAGCAGCAGGTCCAGAAAACTGTGAGGGCAAACCTTTTCGGAGTGAGAGCTGTGAACTTTTGGAACAATCTACCAGAAAGTGTTGTGACGGCACCGAGTGTGAGCTCTTTCAAGACCAGACTTGACCAACACTGGAGCGGGTTCAGGTACATTCAGGAGCCGGTGCATGCCCAGTACTTGCCAACAGTGCGTAACAGAGACGTGTCCAATCGCCCAAGAGGCTAACGAGCCGATCAGCGGTGAAGAGGATAAAAGTAAAAAGTAAAAAACTATCTCCTAGTATCAAGTGCATATGACTTCAACAGGGCTTCAAAATGCCCATGATATTTTTTTTTTTTTTTGTCCTCTTCACCACTGATCGGCTCGTTAGCCGCCCGGGCGATTGGTCACGTCTCTGTCACGCACTGTTGGCAAGTACTGGGCATGCACCGGCTCCTGAATGTACCTGAACCCGCTCCAGTGTTGGTCAAGCCTTGTTGTGCTCACCAGGTTCCTCAACAGATATTCCTGATCTCTGCTTCCTTAACAACACGAACTCTTGTCAACAAACACAACTATAGAGCACAAACAGACACGATGGAACGACTAGGAGAGAACATTTTATATTTCTCCTTGACAGGTATGATGAATGGCCAAAATCAACTGAAAGGACTGGGATTAGACAGCAAACACACGGGAATGCAGAGCTGTGTGTTTACAGGTCATCGCAAGGCTTTTCATTTAATTTGTACTATTCAACATGGCTGTCACGCCTCATTTGAGGGAGAAGGATATATTGTAAAGCAATATACACTTCAAATAAAGACTAAACCGATGGCTATATACAGTACCGCTTTTTGATAATTTTTATCAACACTTGCCAACCTGCAGACGTCACAGGGAAATTTAAATATGCCTGAATGTCACTTACTTACATGCAGTAGTGTGGCTCAAACTGACACTTGTCAGAAAAAGTCAGATTGCACACAGCTATTCAAAGATCTCGAAAAGTTCTGGTAAAATTGTAGATCTTGCATCATTACATACGGATCACGTGAAGATTACCCCCTCGAGCTTAATTCACCTTAAAATTAACCACCCTATACCTGCGGGTTGGGATAGGTTAGGTTTGGTTAAGTCAGGTTAGACTAGGCCTGGCTAACGTTAGGGTGGTTGGTTAATCTTAAGGCTAGCTTAGGTTAGTAGGAGAGAGGTTAGGGAAGGTTATGTTACTTTTGGTAAGTGTTATGTTTTGTTAGGTTTGGTTATATTAGGCTAAATAATGTTAGGTTGGCTTTATGGTGGTTAATTATAAGATGAAATAAGCTGGATTGCCTAACATTGACGCGATCCGTACTTAACGCAGTATTAATTCACGTGTGTTCATGGGGCGAGGCCATATTAAATGATGGCCATACAAGTACTCACCACACCACACTGTGCCACCATGGTCATTGGAGTGTTCGCACGGACATACTGTGGTCTTATGGCCATACTCCGTCTTGATGGACACTATAGCTATGACTACAGTGTACTTTCGTGGTCACAATTTGCTGCCATGGCCCTTTAATATTACCAAGACCATAATTTATGGCCATCGTGCCACCATGATCAATCTGTAAAGCCACACGAAATATGGCCACTCAGCATAATGGCCACAAAATATGGCCAGTGTTCTAATGACCATACTATCTCCATACAACAGTACTGACATAGCTACTACATTAATCAAGTGGGCGCCAGGCGATAATTTCTACAGGTGAACACTAGCACATTTAACGAGGTGGTGAGGCCCAGCGGGGAGTGAACCTACAGTACTGTACTGTACATGCATAAGTAAAAAGGTCGGACGATACCACGAACGCCCCGCTAAGAGCAGCTCTCTAGGGAAGCGGTAACACAAACACCTCACTGAGAGAAACAATTAAGCGAGACAGGAACAAATCAGTTAACTGGAAGCGACAATTTAGCGAGACAGGAACAAAATGGCCAACTGGGAGAGACATATTAGCGAGACAGGAACAAATTCAGTTAACTGGAAGCGACAATTTAGCGAGACAGTAACAAACTAAAAAGTGATAAAACTAGAGAGACAGTAACAAACGAGCCAACACTGAGGGACACAACCAGGCCAGACAGTAACAAACGAACCTGGTAAACTTTTACACAACATAATCCCCAAATCGATTTTTTTTCGTCTCAAAATTTGCCAATGTGAATTCTCGGTTCAGAAACCAACTAACTTACTTCTACGCACATGCTACGATTGTCAGGGAAGGCTGGTGGCTTGAACCGGGCATGATGACTTATAAGCCAAGTAAATCAATAACACCCGCTTACTGTCAGCATATTAATCCTAGTGGTTTGTCTAGCTTTATATATACAGGTGTGTATATATATATAGAGAGAGAGAGAGAGAGGAGAGAGAGAGGAGAGAGAGAGAGAGAGAGAGAGAGAGAGAGAGAGAGAGAGAGAGAGAGAGAGAGAGAGAGAGAGAGAGAGAGAGAGAGAGAGAGAGAGAGAGAGAGAGAGAGAGAGAGAGAGAGAGAGAGAGAGAGAGAGAGAGAGAGAGAGAGAGAGAGAGAGAGAGAGAGAGAGAGAGAGAGAGAGAGAGAGAGAGAGAGAGAGAGAGAGAGAGAGAGAGAGAGAGAGAGAGAGAGAGAGAGAGAGAGAGAGAGAGAGAGAGAGAGAGAGAGAGAGAGAGAGAGAGAGAGAGAGAGAGAGAGAGAGAGAGAGAGAGAGAGAGAGAGAGAGAGAGAGAGAGAGAGAGAGAGAGAGAGAGAGAGAGAGAGAGAGAGAGAGAGAGAGAGAGAGAGAGAGAGAGAGAGAGAGAGAGAGAGAGAGAGAGAGAGAGAGAGAGAGAGGAGAGAGAGAGAGAGAGAGAGAGAGAGAGAGAGAGAGAGAGAGAGAGAGAGAGAGAGAGAGAGAGAGAGAGAGAGAGAGAGAGAGAGAGAGAGAGAGAGAGAGAGAGAGAGAGAGAGAGAGAGAGAGAGAGAGAGAGAGAGAGAGAGAGAGAGAGAGAGAGAGAGAGAGAGAGAGAGAGAGAGAGAGAGAGAGAGAGGAGAGAGAGAGAGAGAGAGAGAGAGAGAGAGAGAGAGAGAGAGAGAGAGAGAGAGAGAGAGAGAGAGAGAGAGAGAGAGAGAGAGAGAGAGAGAGAGAGAGAGAGAGAGAGAGAGAGAGAGAGAGAGAGAGAGAGAGAGAGAGAGAGAGAGAGAGAGAGAGAGAGAGAGAGAGAGAGAGAGAGAGAGAGAGAGAGAGAGAGAGAGAGAGAGAGAGAGAGAGAGAGAGAGAGAGAGGAGAGAGAGAGAGAGAGAGAGAGAGAGAGAGAGAGAGAGAGAGAGAGAGAGAGAGAGAGAGAGAGAGAGAGAGAGAGAGAGAGAGAGAGAGAGAGAGAGAGAGAGAGAGAGAGAGAGAGAGAGAGAGAGAGAGAGAGAGAGAGAGAGAGAGAGAGAGAGAGAGAGAGTTTTCAGTCTCCCAATGCACCCTGACCCAAGGTAGGTAGATAACTACCTTGCCCTGACCCAACTGAACACAGTCATCAGGGTATGGAAATGGGCCCAGTAAGAGCTCCCAAGACTGGGCGGGGGGGGACATATCTTAGTGCTGAGGTTACAGAGAGATCTATCCGAACCAATGTTTACGCTGTGGTTACCTTGAGGCCAAGCTTGACTAATCAGGTGACGAGGTACGGTACAGTACTTACCTTCATAACGAGAGGTCGTTCGGTGCTGTCGTCCCAGTTGAAAGCCACCAGGTTCTTAAGTCCTGTGGAAAAACCAGCACACAGTTAAATTAATAGCTCAGTTGCTCGACTTGCCTGAGTCAGTCTGCTCAGTATGACATGAAAATCGTATCGTCCATAAGACACTAATGTACAGAGTTGAGTAAAGAGAGAGCGAGAGAGAAAACTCAATACACGATTATTTGGGAACCTGGGAACAGAACTAATAGTCTGAGAATCCCACAACCCACAAGGACACAGAGAGCAGGATGAAGTCATATGATTGATAATAATCTCACAAGGACTTCTGGTTAAGGCGCCAGAAAAGCACCCAAAGAATCATAGCCTAGGTCTAGGATGTGGTCACTTCACCTACCGATGAAATAAGACCCTGTGTCGCTGGGGTTGCCGTGGCCATCGATGTACTGCTGGAGGGTGAGGTGGAGATTCGAGGATGCATAATGTTGGAGTACTAACGTCCAGCTTCCATCAGGGGAGTCGGGTGTGTCCCCTAAATCACACTTGACCTACAAATGAACAGTAAGACGCCACTGTAGCTACCAGTTAAACTTATCCGGATAATTGCAGGGACGGATCCAGGAGTACCAAAAGGGAGTTTCAAGAAGTTTTGGATGGGGGAACTTGGCGAGCAAAGCGAGCCCACCCAGCTGGGTTTTTTGGGGGTTAGGTTAGGTTAGGTTGTAAGGGTGTAACTGTGCAAGTTCTGTTATTTATCTTTCTCTCTATATTAAATTTTGGTCTCTATTTTTGTTTTCTATTTTCTATTTATATTATTATTGATATTATTATATTTTCTGTGTTGTTTCTTTTCTATGTATATATACTGTATTTATGTATTTATTTTCTATCTTCTATTATCATATTATTTTAGTTCCTCCAAATTCATTCTTCTTATGGCTTAGTTATATTCTAAACCATGGATTAGTCTGGGAAACGATGTCATTCTTACTGTAAAAAGACTTATTATACTTACAACGGTAGCCTGTCACCACCCAGACTTTTATTAGAATATAACATACCTCATTGAGCTGTTCGGTAGCATGGTAGCGAGCTTAGGCATGTGAGTTACAATAGTTATTTTCAGAGCAATTAATTATCAGCAGGAAATGAACGGTAATACTCGTAGTTTACTAATTAAATACTTATTAACATAAGGAGTGAACACGATGTTAATTAAACACACTCAGACAAGACTGGACCACTTAGGGTTGACTTTACAATTGACAAATAGATCTTCAATTACTTGTTACATCATTAAACAACCGGTATATTATTTCTATGACAAATAAAATGGTTATTTTACACGCCCAGATAGGACTGGACCCTTAGGTCTTCTTTATAAGTAGCAAAATAGATCTTCAATCCTTGGCTACAACATTAAACAATCATTATATTATTTCGTTGTCAATACAGATGGTTATTTGACACACTTGACAATATCCCAAATTAACATATTATTTATAACATCATGTTATTTCGGAAAGAACAACATGGCACTTTTACTAAAACTCAGTTGGTAGTACATATGAATTATGTACTCACAACCCACATAACACACGTTATTACTGGTAATATCAATAATTATGGGTTCACTACTCAACATGGGATAACTATATTTCGGCTAGTTATCCCCAATCATACACAACAATAATGGGTTGGACTCAGTTGGTATTACAAGGTTAGGTTATGTAAGGTCTCCCATTGTATATACTGTACAGTATTCTCTCTCAGTCCCTGTGAATTCAGTTGCCTCTGAAGATGTCTTGAATAAAGACGAATGCTAAGGTGCTTTTCCTGTGTGGTTTTTATCAAAGGCTCTCAAGGTAAATATGCATCTTATTTTGAAATCGTCTTATTTTGGCTCGCCTGAATTCTATTAGCTGTCATCAACTGTCACACACAGATATCTAGATGGTCCGTCCCTCGTAACGATCTTCAAGAGTGAAGTGCTTCCCCATCTGGAGTACTGTCACCCCGTCTGGTCCCCGAGATATGCTAGGGACGGTTAGTTGGTTGAAAATGTTCAAAGGAGGGCCATCAGACTGGTGCCTGCACTTCGGCACCTCAGCTACCCTGAGAGATTGGAGCGCCTGAACTTGCCCAGCTTATATTACAGACAGGCAAGGGGTGACCGAGTTGAGGTGTATAAAAATCTCAGGGGGCACTACTCAGTCGAGTGTCCTTACTTGGAGCTGGCGGACGCTCGCCCCTCAAGGGGTCACAGCTCAAGATTGAAGAAGCCGCAAGTCCAGAAAACTGTGAGGGCAAACTTTTTCGAAGTGAGAGTTGTGAACTCTTGGAACAATCTGCCAGAGAGTGTTGTGACGGCACCGAGTGTGAGCTCTTTCAAGACAAGACTTGACCAACACTGGAGCGGGTTCAGGTACATTCAGGAGCTGGTGCATGCCCAGTACTTGCCAACAGTGCGTGACAGAGACGTGACCGATCGCCCGGGCGGCTAACGAGCCGATCTTTTGGTGAAGAATATAAATGAAACGGAAAAGTAATCAGAGACGGGAATAATTTTTACCCTCATACATTACAGACAATGAATAAAAAAGAAAATAATAAAATATTACACTGTACATGATTAACTCCTGGGATACCGACAACCACGACTACCAGAATGACAGATAATTCAGACAAAGCTGACATTGGCTATCACACGCTACAGAATATCATCCTCTAAAGAATGTATCATAATTATCGGCTCCCATAAGTTCGTCTGGTGACTTTTAGGGTCTAGACTCTATTATATTAAGACAACCACCAGCTGGGGTGAAGGTAGTCACTGCCAGAAGCCACACTCTATCTAATATATGACATCGTATATCACGACCCTCATTTGGGCGCCGGGAATAAAAAATCATGTGCTCACAACCCGACAGGTAATTACAGATACATTTATGAACTTTAGAACATATAATTAGGGATGAAGGGATAATAACAGAAATATTAATGTGCAAAGTTGAGGATAAGGGGGCCAGGGAAGGCAGAGACTGGGGTGATGAATGAAATAAAAAACTGGGTCGCCAGAGAGATACAATACCTTGGAGGATTGGTGAAAACAGCCCGAGAACGTTTAGTGGAGAGGACTGTGGCCGCCAACCCTGAGATATGAGGACGGTACTCTTGGTTGATTGTGTCCGAAAAAATGTAGGCCTATGTGTAGTGTTTATCTACTGTACACCTCTCTTTCCTTTTAAGAAGAATAGTCAACATAATACAGTGCTCCTCACTCCTGGCCTTCACTGATCATTTAATAATGACACAACACCATGATGTCACTCCATTTGGTAATTGTAATTAGAACCTTACTTTCCTCCTTACATCGTCACTGTCAAAATGTGTAAATCGAGTAAATTCACGCGCCAGTTTATTTGTCTAAGAACGACAGTCATGCACTTAGCGAGAGACCAAGTATTACAACGGGAGCTACTGCCAGTATGTTCAGAAGGTTACGTTAGAGTAGATCTTCGAACAAGTGAACAGTCGGGCTTTAGCGGCATAACCACCACTATTTGTAGTATTTCCGCAAATCCGCTTGTATGTGGATCATTTACCATGATAAATAATATGACCAAGATCTGGTTGCAAGAGGAGACTGGCTTGAGTGGGGTTAGGCCTAGGAGAAAATCTTTCATAGTGGGTCACTCAAATAAAGAGTTCACATACTTAAGTGATGTAGCTAAAATAAACCTTGTCAAATTACATATTGAAAATGTCCATCTTCCACCATAGTGATTTCGTTTTTTGTAAAAAATATGGTAAATGCCGTTTAACTTTCCTCTTTCGTCAGGGAGAGTCCATACTTTTTATACTGAAATTCGATTTTGCAGACTCATTTAGTGCCGGAACTCGCGCTCTCTGTAAAATTCCCCGCCACGCAGTGTTTTTTGTTTTGTTTTTGCGGGGCACAGGTCATCGACCCGCAACGGGGCCTAGGGGGCGAAAAAATAAGATAAAATGAAATTGAAAATAGAAGAGAAAAAGACTATTAATCTACACCACGAAGATGCCGGAAGACCATCTTTTTTACGTGAGACATTGTATAAGTATGGAAACACAGAAGAAGGCAGAGCATTCAACAGTTTGGCTGTGTAAGGAAAGGATGTACTATAACGGGTTATTCTAGTGTGACCGATATCCACTGAGAAACGGTGGGCACCGCAGGCAAGACGAGTGTTACAAACCCACCGAACATTACCCGTTAAAGTACCTGTAAAAGAGAGTGAAGCAACATTTGCGGCGAAGAGAAAGGGAAGAGAGATTATCAACTAAAGAAGGAGAGTTAATAAGACGAAATGCCTTTGATTCCACCCTATCTAACAGTTGGACAGAAGAAGAGCTACCCCAGATATAAGAGCAGCACTCCAAGTTAGTTTAAAACCTCTTGCTTCAAGTCTCTTTAGCTAAGGCCGCAGTGAAGAGATGACAACGACTTTTGTTTGATCTCTACTCGCACTTTTTGTGTTTTACGTCTTTACAGTTGACTAGAGACCCCAACACTCAGGGTAGTGCCGTACAGTAATACTTGTTGCTTTGAAAGCAATCGACATGGATACACAACCCGAGCCACCCGTACGGTACATTAGCTGATTCTGAACTTAAGTACGGAGTCTGTTTGTAATGACCACGGTCGTACATGTTAGTTGACGTAAAATCAAACGATTCATATTACGCTCAATAGCCCATAAAACATGTAGCTAAGGCTCTTTTATTGAGTCCTCCAGAGGCACCCGTTTTCTTATCCCTTCAGGACGCCTGAGTCCTCCGTTTTCTCTCAATCCTGGATTGCACCCGAGACTCAGATATTCCTTAGTCTCTCATGGCACGACACGAGATTTGAAATTGCAACTGTAGTTGTATATGTTAAGTCAAATTACATATGTCAGATTACAGATGAAACACTAAGGATCCCTTGTGAATGATGTTGAAAGCTTCAACTGTATTTACTGTTTGTGAAAATTGTTAAATAAGTGAATGTTGAGTCTGCTAGTAAGAATGGCATATCCTAATATCGCCCTTAGGGAGAGCCATGATTTTCCAAGTACTAATGAAATTAGATAATTTTAATGCCCAAACCTCATAGAATCTGATGTTTGTGGTTTAGTTATTGTCAGTTGTCTATTTAAAAAAATCATTTATCTCCCTGAAAAGAATATTTCAAGCTCCTTATCTCCAGGATCAAAACGTATACCCATAGAGGGTCCTTGTCTAAAATCCCACCGCTGCTACCATTGTAATGGGGGGTTAGAAGTGAGCATAACTTTAATGGCCTCGTCATAATCAATCACATACTGTTCAAATTCTTTCTATGCCCTCTCTAAAAATCACTCCTCTCACTCTGAACGGGATGTGATCACCTTTAATTACTGAGTACACAGCCAGATACATAGCTCCTGGCCTGAGGCGAAATGACACCCTATTTTTTTCAGGTACATTCAGGAGCCGGTGCATGCCCAGTACTTGCCAACAGTGCGTAACAGAGACGTGACCGATCGCCTAAGCGGCTAACGAGCCGATCAGTGGTGAAGACGATAAAAGTAAAAAGTATTACCCCCTCCTCCCCCCATTACATGGTTATAATACAGCCAACAGAGCTTTAGTTGCTGGTACTATGGGGAACAATTTGTTACCAAACAGGACAGTCAGCACCATAATATAAAATAAGAAAATTAATAGTACATATTTGTGTTGGATCACTGTATCTCAAGACTACTGCAGAAAATACAATTACCAAATGTGATTTAAATTTTATTAATAAACTGTCTAACTAGTCTCATGTCTTTCAATATTCCATACGCTAGAATATGCACTTCAAACAAATAAAAATGGATGTAAAATAGATCATCAAAACTGCCAACTGTTTCAGGCTGTCAACCGTTCCATGGCTCATAGTTAGTTCACCGATATCGTGATTCTCTCCACTGAGGGAATATGCGATTGAGGTTTGGTTGTACGTTATACACTTTAATCCATGTTGGCAGCAGGTGGCGACACACGCGCACACACACACACACACACACACACACACACACACACACACACACACACACACACACACACACACTAGGTTCCAACACCACAAGAAAAAAAATAAAGCGAAAATCCGACGCAGTAATCATGTGGGGTGAGGAACGACTGAAGACTACAGGAATAAACACAAAAAACTCTGTAATTCAAGAACAGATTATTGTTATTTACTGGAGAACACACTTTCAACGTCCGCCTGTAAGTCACTGTTTCTTAAGAGTATGACGCACTTACACACACACACACACACACACACATGCTTATCAATGATGGCCGGAGATAAAATCCTGACCACACCGCCCTCCAGAATATATTGAACAGTCTCCAAAATTGGTCCACCAGCAGCGATGTCACCATCACCCATTCCAAGACCCTGGTTATGCACATCAACCTCTCCTCTGACCATTTCCCACCTCCCTCCATTACACTGAGCCCCAACACACTCCAGGTTGTGGACTCCACAACCTGGGTACTATCATCCTGTCAAAGAGGTGGGTTAACCCACTAGCTGCTGAATGCTAAGAATCAGGATATCAGACTGACTAAATCCTGGTGGGCGAACTCGCTCACCAACAGCCACAGAAGTCTAAATAAGTAATGCTACACCAACTCAGCAAGTCATCGACCCAAGTGTGGTAATTAATAGTACTTTATTAATGCTCAAATTGCAGCTCATATTCTGAAGAAAAAAAATGGCTGGCACAGACGTCAGAGGGGTGTGGTCATCCTCACACGTCAGAGGGGAGGGGTCATCCTCACACGTCAGAGGGGAGGGGTCATCCTCACACGTCAGAGGGGAGGGGTCATCCTCACACGTCAGGGGATGGGGTCATCCTCATGTCAGGGGGGTCATCATCACGTCAGGGGATGGGGTCATCATCACGTCAGGGGTGGGGTCATCATCACACGTCAGGGGGTGGGGTCATCATCACACGTCAGGGGGTGGGGTCATCATCACACGTCAGGGGGTGGGGTCATCATCACACGTCAGGGGGGTGGGGTCATCACCACACGTCAGGGGATGGGGTCATCATCACGCCACCCGCGCAATCCTCATTTGACATTCTCACACACTGGTTATAATGGGCTGCTGTCTTGAGTTGCTGCTACTGTCAAGGTTGTTACTGTCTAGAGTTGCTGCTACTGTCAAGGTTGTTACTGTCTAGAGTTTCCGCTACTGTCAAGGTGGTCATAAAACACAGTATTTTACTCCATCTTGTAAGCAGGAATTTGCTAGGAAATTTTCTCAACATAATTTCATTGAATATATTGGCGGACTTATGACTAACTTTGCATTAATGTACTTAAAGCTTTAATCACTTCCTGGTCAGCCATGTTTTCTTCACATTTACCGAAACGGAATTTTTACAAATAGTCTCCGAAAAAAATAAATAAAACAAAATATAACAAATGAATTGAGAGCGACATGAAAAAAAGGGAGAGACTTTAAAAAACAAAACAATGTACGAACGCATAAATTACTGTACAGCATAATTAGAATATACACACTATGTCTCTCCGTCCGGCACGCTGATGTTTCAAAAGCTTCGAGAAGAATACACGCTACTGTCAGGACCCAAGTAACACAATGAATTAATGCTAAAAAGATTCAAAAAAAAAAAAAAAACATAATATACTGTACATAAATCTTGAGGAAAACAACTTACTCACCTCTGAACCTTGTCATCAATCATCCCAGGTCGAAGGTACCTAATGAATACCTGAATACAAGAACACCAAATATATGATACTACAATGACAAAAAAAAGGTGCCGATTAATGTGATTGATGTTCTAGACGCAGGTAAATCAAGTTAATTTTCGTTACTGAGGAATTTTGAAAGCCAGGATCAGATTCGGGTATAACTTGAGATAGGTTAGGTTAGGTTAGGTTAGGTTAGGTTACGTTAGGTAGAGTAAGATTTATTAGGTATGGTTAAGAGTGCTCAGGTTAAAGTGAAGAGTAAGTTAGAATAGGGTAAGTTATAGGTTAGGTGAGAGTAGGTGTTGTTAGGCTACGTTTGGTTAGATAAATTGGGGAATATATTTTGTTTTGTTAGGTTGTGGCGTGTACAGTACTTTCCGTGGTGTTCGTAGTGAGATTGTGTGTGTACTTGCCATGGTAACTACTAGTCAGGTTGCAGTACTTACCACAGTAACTACTAGTCAGGTTGTATATGTACAGTACTTACCGTGATATCATCATCATCATCTGTGTTGTTAGATGGCGACACCAAATACTCCTGGCCATCGGAGTTGCTGAAGCCGTATTTTTCGGCCACTGCGCAACAATCACGAGGCAGATCACAATCTAAGGGAGTGAAAATAAAACACTAAAGCGATATTGTTTTAGTATTTTTTCAACATAAAACCAGGCAGGATTTTAGGCTGACATAAATATGATTGATCTAACGGCAAATGTATCTGATACTCAACTTCTTGTTCATATCGTGAAGATTAACATCCCTGTGACTTACGCTTTCGCTATTTTTTTTAACTAATTGAACAAAAAACAAAGTCACATTTATACAAAACATGTACTCCACTGGTTACACACTGAATACATTTTGCTTAACACGATTTACAAATGAATGTGAGAATAACAGACATACACCGTGGTAATCATACATATCCACTTCAATACAAACAGTGGGGGAATAAAAAATGGTAGGGGGGGGGGATAGCTGGTACCTCACCTTCCAAACAGATATCGTCGATAGTAGTCCAGGATCCCGCCACACACTGCGTCAGGCGGCCAGGGTTGCCCGACAGGAAGGAGAGGCCTGAGTTACACTCGTAGTACACCCCGTACTTATCGGCATCGTTGTAGGTGAAGGTGTGGACCTGCTGAGCATCCAACAGTGTTGGTAGATCAGAGCAAACTGCGGTATCGCTGGTGTCTGTGGGGAAACAAGATTGTAGGAGTGAATGGTTGTATACTGTCAGAGTGGTTGTATGTATGAATGTATGGATGGTTGGCTGTATGAGTGTATGGCTGTATGACAGTAAGAGTGGTTGCATGCATGAATGAATGTATTATTGGCGCATTGCATGTATGAGTGAATAAACTGTAAGAGTGTCTACATGAATAAATGTGACGTCGCCTTTAGAGTAGCTGCATGCATTTATGTAATGGAACCTGGATTCCTACTCTCCCGAATCTGCTCCAAACTTTTGAATTCGACTTCACTGAACCTCCAGTTGCCCATGTCAGTCAGCGGCAGGACCGGGTGTAGCATTACTCACCGTCACAGTTGCCGGGGTCGTCCCAATCAGCATCACCGAAGAGGACTATTCGCATCCTGTGGTCGGTCGTTAGCCCCTTGTCCACGTCATCGCAGTACCACACCCTCACCTTGCTACCACGCTTCCACAGTGTGCTCGAATCTGAAATAAAACCCAACACAGATCAGTTAGTTGGTGTTCCCGATAAAGATCACACAAAGTACTGTACCTTATTCACCAGACATTTTTAAACGGAAACTACAGAAACTCTCCTCCAAGATGGCTAATTTACCTGAGCAAGAATTGGAAGGTATGAAATAGAATTTATATCATTATATGAATTAAGCAAACATCGCGCGTGCTGCACAATGTTTGTTTATTCAGTGTCAGGCCATGTGTAGTCCCGTGTGCATTGAATGGTAAAATTTACCAACATACATTTTTTACATTAAGCAGAACTTCCAGTTAAAAATATATGTTAGGAATTTTACTTTTCATGTACGGTATGAGGGTAGTAGTACAAAAACTAAATTTTCCTTTCGTTAGCTATGGTTACTGTCATAAAGAAACCCATATTTTGGATAAATTGTTATATATCACACACAGTGACGTCTGAAATAAAATATATATTTATAAATTTCATGAGCATATAAAACAGATTTATGATTTAGCCATACACTATGTGATAATTTAAGGTAGATAAATTCATTATTTCATTAAGCATCACTTTGATCATTTGAAACTGGAACATGATTGTCTTCCAGAGTGTTTTAAGTACATTGATATTTTCTCCACATGTGCACATCTGTGTACAATGCAACTGCTCCCTACATGGACACCTATTTTCGCATTGGGATTCGCTACACTGTCAGAATCATTTGGTGTAGAGAACCTCTCGTTGGAGGGAACTTTTCACCCTCAGCCGGGCTTCAGCTTATATCTTGCAGAAAAGTCTCCACCGAGAAGAAGGTAAATCAGGCAAATAAATTATTGGGTCTCATAAGAAGGTCGTTCAGATGTCTAGACGGTCCGTCCCTCGTAACGATCTTCAGGAGTGAAGTGCTTCCTCATCTGGAGTACTGTCACCCCGTCTGGTACCCAAGATATGCTAGGGACTGTCAGTTGATTGAAAATGTTCAAAGGAGGGCCACCAGACTGGTGCCTGCACTTCGGCACCTCAGCTACCCTGAGAGATTGGAGCGCCTGAACTTGCCTAGCTTATACTACAGAGGGGCAAGGGGGGACCTAGTTGAGGTATATAGGCATCTCAAGGGGCACTACTCAGTCGAGTGTTCTTACTTGGAGCTGGCGGACGCTCGCCCCTCAAGGGGTCACAGCTCAAGATTGAAGAAGCTGCAAGTCCAGAAAACTGTGAAGGCAAACTTTTTCGGAGTGAGGATTGTAAACTCTTGGAACAATCTACCAGAAAGTGTTGTGACGGCACCGAGTGTGAGCTCTTTCTAGACAAGACTTGACCAACACTGGAGCGGGTTCAGGTACATTCAGGGGCCGGTGCATGCCCAGTACTTGCCAACAGTGCGTGACAGAGACGTGACCGATCGCCCGGGCGGCTATGGAGCCGATCATTTGGTGAAGAGGATAAAAGAAAAGGAAAAGTAATCAGAGACGTGTATAGCAGGTGTCATTTGGCTGTGTCATTTGGAAGATGTGTCACAAGGCGATTACACAACATGGTGTCAACCAATTATTACATATTAACTGTACTGTCCCTCACCTTGGGTTCATCAGGTCGTTCCACGCAGAAAATACATCTTGGTCCCATTAATATGGCAGATGGCTGTATTGACCCCGCACGTCAGCTACCCTCAGTTGAGCAATGTAGAGCCTTGACTAACATACAGCATGGAACAACAGGACACAGCGTTTCTCTAATGTTTAAGACCGTGTAGTTCCAGACAAAACAAGATCAAAATGTTAATAAGGAGAGGTGATTGTACTTGGCTCTTAACAGATAACAGGGGGCAAGGAGGTAGAAAAGCCATTGGTTCAGTGAAGTGGGTGAATTTAGTTGGGTTGACGCCTAAATCCAAGACAGCAGATCGGTAACAGATGAAGGTGTAGGTGCGTATAAACTATTGTAGCGTTAACGACTCGTGACCTTAGCTTCCAGATCGTCCTTTTTAACCCCTTGTGTGCTATACGGTCTTCCCTAAATCGTTTCCGTTGGCCATATAAAATATTAAAAGTGGCGTCCCCGTAGTGAAGGGTTAGCGTGTACTAAGAAAGGCAGTAGTAACGGGGAGTTAAGACTTGTATTGCTTAGCTTTATTTTCAGATACATATAAAACCCACAGTAATTACGGTCGCTGTACACGTGACAACTTGTGATACACAGGGACTAAAATTGTGAGAGAAATAAGCCGCGTCACTTTTATAAGTAGATCAATACACAATGGCCGTATTACGAAACATGACACTTGATAAATTATTACAAGTCAATATGATAGCTAACTTAGACATACAATAACCGTAATCATATATCTCTGTCACCTTTCACTATTGTGGAGGGGTAATAACTCTAGAGGCATGGACGGATCTTCATTATATTTACCAGCCCCCCTCCCCCAATAGTCTGATGAAAGATCCTCTCATATTAACCACTTGATTGAGAGTTCAGAGACATACCATGTGTTCGATTTAAGGGAGAGCTTGTACACGCGACGACGGATCAGACACCATTTTATAGGCGACGACATGAAATGTATAGGACAACAAAAAGGAATGTGAATAGACGGCCGACTTTACTAATAAATATATGGCTTTATTTATGAGTGAATAAACGACTCTCTGATTTTCTCACCTTGTCCGATGTGTACCTGACCTCCTCCTCCTCTCTCTGTTGTGTGTGTGTGTGTGTGTGTGTGTGTGTGTGTGTGTGTGTGTGTGTGTGTGTGTGTGTGTGTGTGTGTTATAGTATTATGGTAAACGACATCTTAAATATAAGAGAGCAGGTTTAACCATAAGCAAATTAATATCAATTAGTTTATGGCAACATTTCGAGTAAAGGCTTAAAGAAGAAGTCAACAGTTCCAACACAATGTACTGTATGTAAAGTTTCTTCGTCACATGGAGACAACAGTACACAACAGAGACGCGCCCAACTGTCCAAGCTGCTGACGAGTCGATTAGTAGCGAAGGTGATAAAGATAAGTACAGTAATTAGAGTCACACTGAATAACACCCTTCTCACATCTGCCCCAGGCCTGTGATTGATCCCAGGGAACATGCGAGAGGTGAACGGGTAACTGTTGTACCGCCAATACTATTCTCGAATACTGTACAATGAGAGGCCGAGTTTGTAACCCTTACCCTTGTGTCCCAAAATTGCTAAAATTAGAAACACTCAAGAAAAACTAAGAACATTTTAGCATTAAATCTACCCAATATTAATGTCAGTGACTAGAGAAAGAAGTACAAAGTTCGAGTTAAAATATATATTATATAAAAGAAAGCCTTTTATTAACTTGTCAATAACATCACTTCTAAGACTGAAAACTATAAGCAAGCGTTGTCATTACACACGACTTCAGGAAGCGCAATGCTCATGCTGTATTACCTGAAGATGTAAATATCCCGAAAATGCTTGAATCTTCTCGTGTTTCTGTGTCCCTGTGTTACCTTCATTATTAACACAGTCAGCACAGGTAATACAAAGACTACACGTATCGACGCCTATTCCTCGCGCCAGTAGAACAAGACAAACAAAGTGACTGATCTTATAGCTTTCTCGGCCTATTCCTCGCGCCAGTAGAACAAGACAAACAAAGTGACTGATCTTATAGCTTTCTCGGTCTATTCCTCGCGCCAGTAGAACAAGACAAAGTGACTGATCTTATAGCTTTCTCGGCCTATTCCTCGCGCCAGTAGAACAAGACAAACAAAGTGACTGATCTTATAGCTTTCTCGGCCTTCTTTAGTATCTTACGTAATACTTTTGATAAATATGTTTTAAAGTTCTCCTTGAAACAGGACATCGTGGTACAGTTAATGTTTCAGACGGAGGTGCAGAGCAAGCATTATATCCTGCCGGTGTGAAGCTGTAGCGAGTGTAGAACCTTCAACTAACACCAAACCCAACCAACCCAACCAACCCAACCAACCCACCCAACCAACCCAACCAAACCAACCAACCCACCCAACCAACCCAACCAAACCCAACCAACCCAACCAACCCAACCAAACCCAATCATGTCAACTCAATCCAAATAACCAAACTTAACCCAATTTTCCATAAACTAATTACAAGACACTTAGCCAAAGTCAAAATAACAAATCAATTCAAATAACTTAACTTAAATCAAATTATCTTAACCGGACAAAAATATGACCAAAAGAATAAGAAATTTAAGTTATGATCAGAAAAAGAAGAAATATTTCCTTTATATTACGGACCGAAATGAAGACAATGGCGAGGGAGTAATGAGGCACGCACAGTGATGTCCATACAATTAATTACTCCTTCAACACCGCTCTGAATATTATACAATAAATGTCCTTAATAACTCAAGAGAAATGATTAAGAAGTCCTCCATTAAACTAATTACTGAGATTTTCT
The DNA here is from genome assembly GCF_018991925.1 of Homarus americanus. Classification (NCBI taxonomy): domain Eukaryota; kingdom Metazoa; phylum Arthropoda; class Malacostraca; order Decapoda; family Nephropidae; genus Homarus; species Homarus americanus. The sequence goes on along the minus strand of NW_024724368.1, from coordinate 5,664,882 downwards.
AGTACATAGTCTGAGATGAGATTGCTAAATAATCTTGTCTTACAAAACTAACATGTCCCATTCTTTAAAGGTAAATTGATGAAGAGGAAGCATTTGGTTATTAACTTACATAGTACTGACAATTTAATATGTATTCAGTTATTGCACTAGAGTGGTATCATGCAAGGACATCTTAACTGTACTCAGGTCCTGAAGCTAATTTTATTTTTGGCCTCTTCTATAGATTTTGTTAACAATTCATGTACTGTACATGTAAAGTACATAATACATTTATACATATTACAGGCACAGTGTTCAGGCCAACTGAGAAAAAAATCTTTAAAATAAAAGAGTTGTTTGCAGTGTATGTAGCTACTGTAGTACACTAGTGGAAGATGAGTACTAAATTCTTGGAAATTAGTATTTTAAGGAGAAACGAGTATTTTTTGCACCCTGGAATTGGGTCCCTCTCAAGAATGGGGCATGAGGCTTCAGCCTCAGTAGCCACAATGATAATCCGCCGACGGTATTATGCCAAGGTTTACTCTATCTGTAAAAAGCACCATATTGTGAGAATTATCCACCGGAGTGTACCATTAGCCGCTGGATACATGCACGAGCCATAATCCTTAATTACAGAAAGTAAAAAACACTCACTAGTTGCATTTTGAGCGACGGCCTCCTGTAGTAGCAGCAACAAGCATCCCAACAACACCTTCATCTTCATTGTCACTGGCGCCCTTTCAATATCAGCTGTAGTAGCATGAGTTGACTGAAAATCTGTTTTGAGTTCTTACTAAAGATGTCCTTCATAAGCTTTCTTATAGTGTCTCAGGAATTACTGTGTCGTGTGTGATGGCGAGCAGCGGGAGGAGAACGGCAAGAGTCCACCCTGCTGTCTGCCTACAGCTGGACTGGCGATAATGACCATTGACTGCTTCGTCTTCCCAGTAACGTCTCAACATTATCTTGGCGCCGTACTAAAACTGCGTAGTGACTGTGACTTTGAGCATTTGTGTTATCATACTCTTCCACGATGCGCATACTGTATATTTGTGGTATTTTTTTTTTTGTAAATATGTAAATTATGTCCACGATTATCAGTAGACAGTGCAGATAAATGTATTTATTTATTTATTTATTTATTTATTTATTTTTTAATACTGGGATTAGCCCACCCAGGCACAGGTCACTGACCCACAGCAGGGCCTGGGGGGCAAAAATGTAATACTGTGATACTGTAATAATAATAATTCAGATAAGTAAATTTTTTTATAAAAATACAAAAATAAAAATAAAATAATATTGACAACAATAATAATAACAACACTGCAATTATAATAATAATATTAATAATAATAAAAAACCATAACAAAACACAAAAATAAAAAGAGATCGAGTAAGAAACAATATATGTACAGTATGTTGTGTTGTCAATAGTAATAGAAACAATTAAGACCCTGCAATTGTGTGTAAATGAAGCAGAAAGTCAGATCAGCAACCTGGGACTTGGTCACAATTTTCGTGATGCCATATGGCAGCAGGGTCTACCATTAGACAACACATTATGCTTCCAATATCTTCCCAGGCGGTAGTACCTCCCTGTTTGGTAGCTGCCTACTACCTACAGATCATCCTAGAGCTTTACTGTATCTAGTCGGCACTAAAACAAGGATTGAAAGGAGTCATTGTTTAGATGATGATTGCATTTAAAACATTAAAATCGCTGAATTTTGTCGCGCATATGTAGACCTTTTATGTATATAGAGTCCCGTCCATAAACAAAAGTTAATATGTGGCATCATAAAATCAAGGGCAATAAGGTTTATAGTTTGTACAAGCATGTAGCATGGATAGGAGGATTTCTTACCAGAGAAGACTGGTTACTCGCGCAGTGTTGCGCCATGCCAATCACAGAAAGGTTTTCTTTCTCTACCCCAGTTAGTGAGCAACACTGCCGACCAGTGACGAGCTGCACCTCAAGTTTATTTAGATGAGTTTAGCTGAACGGTTTTTAATAAACGCTGTTGTCGTTGTATTTCATAACCGACTTCCATTACGAAAGTATTATTATCAATGCGAGATCAGGATTAATATTAAATTAGTGATAAAAAGGGACACACTGTTTCGTTAAACTTTGTCAAAAAAGTAAACCGGTGTGCAATATTTTGCTAAATAGGCAGGATTTAAAAATAATAATAATGGTATTTAGAGCTGTGTCTCATATTCGTTATGAACTGTTGCATTATCAACGAAACGGTAATGAATGTAGACTTTACCAAGAAAGCCTGTCGGCCTAGTATATAAAACTTTATTTCCTCGTTCACATGAATGTTGGTACAACACTTTCTTAAAATTAAATTATTAAGTATATAAAGTGTCAGTATCTCCATGTACTGATAATCATGGCTATTAACTTATATGTACAGTCAATCAAAACAGCAATGACTTCTTAGCGAACAACTGTTTTTTCTATATAGACGGGTCAATATACTATCAGACCCCAAAAAAATTCTAACAAAAGATCTGTCAACGGTTTTTGGCCCTACTGGGTGTAGTGAACGACAGAAAAAGTCTACCAAAACTGGGTCAGTTCCAAGATGGTCGCCGCTGACCCTGAAAATCAGGAAGGCGGCTGTAACTTCCTTATTAGGTGTAGAGCAGTAATTTTTGTATCTAACCGAGGGTTTTTAGGGTCAAGGAATTCATTGGTGCCAATAAATTTCAATCCGACTACTCAGACTCTTAAATCAAAGATTTCGGCCAACAATCATGACTGAAGGCACCAATACCAATAACTCCCATATTATTTCACCTGAAAAGCAGTTTAGGGCCAAAGAATACAAATATACGTTTTTTTAGAGTAAATTTTATTGACATGTTTCAGAATACTGTAATGTATTTCAGAGAGTAACACTGAAGGATTCAGTGAAAAACCTTATACATACTAAATGCAATAGTAAAAAAAATAACTCGCTCTTTCACCGTCTCAGTTTAGTCCTCAAAACTGTTCTCTAGTTCCTCTGTAAGCTGGTTGTGCGGATTTCCACAGGACGTAAGTTGGCATGATCCACATGCAGAAGTACAAAGAAGCCCATATCTTCTGCAACTGCAACGGGGGGTACTGCAACCAGTTGCGCAATTGCAATGTACCATTTTCAATAGTGTCAGTTGCAGCATTCATATCAGACATTATGGGTACAAGTTGATTTTCTTCAAGCCTCCAATCCCAGTTCAAAGGATCAATATCACTCTCCATCCCCATCCATGTCATGGTCTGAAAGTACACCCTGAGACAATGGAATTTGGTGGTAGACTCGGTTGGGGGGAAGACGTTCAGGCATAATAAATGATTTTGCAGAGACGACTGTCTTAGTGAGTAAGTCATAACGCAAGGCTGCCAGAGAACATGTGTTTTTCCCACCAAACATAACAGCCATCACTTGGCTGCCGAGGTTTTCTATGTCAGTGCGGTTCTTGCCTGGTAAAGTGAATGCATTTGCACAGGATTGGAGGACTGGATCACCTTTCACGATTTTTGGAAGGCTGATTTCTTTCCAACACCATAAACACGGGACGTTGAATCGCATCCTGTAAAAGCATTAAGAAATAACAATTGTGTACACATCTCACTGCCAAGAACACGCTTTATGCAATTGATGTTGTACACTTTTGGAATGCCTCTTGACTGACTGGCCGATCTTAAAATACAGTGGTTTGCCATCTGCTGTGGCGTAATGGAGAAGAAGAATTAACAAGTCAGTGTCCTCTCCAATCAGCGTGGTGGAATGTGCATATGCAGTGTTAACTGCGGCCTTAGTGATGTCCACATCAGCGTCCCCTTCTGCCTGAATGACCGTACACCTCCTCAGTTCATCACTTATTAAGCTGATTAGTTGTTGCTTGTTAGTTCCCCTTGAAAGGAATGCTTCCCGCTTCCCTTCAAATTCGGCTTCACTGGTGAAGTTCACAACCGGATAATTGATGGTTTGTTCCCGTCTCTGGTGTGCGTTATCCTTTATCGAGGGACCTGCCCCATACCCGTCAAACACAGCAGTTACTGCCCTATAATGCTTACTTGTAAAGTCAGTACATAACTTGGCTATTTTACCATAGGTATCTCCCCTCCTCCACTTCAGCTTGATTTGTAAGGAGCCTCCGCCAAGCACATATCTTTCAATCTTCGGGATAGCATCTGAGTCGCTTCACTTGATGGTATCTTGTTACAATGGTCATCGATGGCTCATATCCCATCACCTTTAGAGACAGATGTCATGTCCTGGACACTACAAGGAATCGCTGGAACAGTAGGCCAGGATCAATGGTTCTGTCAGGAGCAACCTTGACAGCAGACGAATTTCCCAGGGCCTTGGCTTTGTCTTTCCTCTTGAAAGAGAAGGAAAATACAGGCTGTCCAATCATTCTGTCGATAATGTTCCTTCCAACGGATTCGTAATCATGCACATTGACGCCTTCTTTCGCCACCATACCATTGATGATATTTCTCAATGAGGGGTCAGAGGAGAAAGGTGAACATGAAATCAGCTTTGTGCTTATCTTAGAAAGGCCTGATGCGTCTCTTTCAATTCTGACGTCAGTTGAATCTTTGTGATGTTTACTTGTGGTGTATGTGAAATCATTGAACTCCTGCATGGTAGTGTTGAACTCAGACATTATGGGGGCTAACATTGTCCACAATGCTCGCTGTTCTTCCGTCATCTTGTTGCCATGAGTCAAGCCGCCTGTGCTTTTCAGTGACTTCATAAGTTTTTGCTCGATGACTAGGTCATAACCGAGGCCTGCCCAAAACTGATTTGTTTGACGAATTACATGGAAGCCTTCTTGAAACTTCCTGTAGACATCTGGGTGTTTGCTCTCCAGTTCACTCATTTCTTGGATGTAGAGATAGGCAGACTTCAGGTAGTTGTAGTGTCCTGCTGCAGCAAATATTGGCAAGGCGTTGAAACAGCACGCAAGTGATTCAGCCAAGACCCAGTGCGATCTGCTTTGATCAGCGCTCGTGCAGTATGAAGCATCCGCTGATATCCCAGCCACAACTGACTCGTTTTAGATTGAAATAGAGATAAAAACCTTCAATACTAAAGAAAATAACACTGAAAGAAGGTCAAAATAACTATATCTAATGAAGAAGAAAAATGAAGCAAAAACCACTGTCCTGTATCAAATAGTTTGGAGTGTTGGCCGCCATCTTGGATTTACGAATTCGATGGACCAAGTCACAAATCCATTGGCACCAATGAATTCCCTGACCCTTAAAACCCTCGGTTAGATACAAAAGTATTGTTTAACACCTAATAATAAGGAAGTTACAGCCGCCTTCCAGATTTTCAGGGTCAGCGGCGACCATCTTGGAACTGACCCAGTTTTAACCCACTTCCGGTGGTCAGATTTTGGTAGACTTTTTTCTGTCATTTGCAAAACCCAGTAGGGGATTTAATTTTATAATTTGACCCGCCTAATAAGCGAAGAGTTGAGTATCGTTCTATCTGAGCCAGGAACAGTAAGTAAAGGGAGGCACGTATGACCCATCCCGCTGAACTCCCACATACTGTACACCCAAACTAGGGAGGCGTATCTCCCTTTGAGAGATGAAATTTGGTAGAAAAGTGCGGGTGGCCGAGACTAGTACAATATAAGGGATGGTCGTGTACTATCCCCAGTCCCTCCACACGGGTGAATCAGGGTAACAATACATGAGAACATTTATAATTGGATTACATCGTATTGAACTGAACGAAGTTATCATTATCCATTAACTATAGGAAAATATAGAAAATTAGAGATGGATTACTTGGTATTATTCCATCAACACCCGAATGTTCATCCACAATAATGAAATCACACTGATTAATGGCGTGTTTAGCATTAAATAATTTATTGATACTAACATGGGCATATATTAATTTATATAATTGATTTTATTAAAAAAATTGATTTAAATCATAATTTATATCAAGTTGAAATTATCCAGCCCCGAGTCATTAATTCTTTCATATTTTTGGCAATCAAGCCAAAAAACTTGTTTCCTTCATATTATTTTTAATTAATATTTAAGTTATTACTAATAATACTAACATTACCAATGTTCTTTTTGTTGCGACTTATAAACGGCAATACAGCCTTAATAGTTGAAACCCCTGAAAAAAAAATACTATTGTACTTACTAGAATGAAATGAACAGCTCAATACAGCATCATCGATTTTATTTTTTTACGGGGAATAGCCCACCCAGGCACAGATCATCGACCCACAACGGGGCCTGGGGGGAGAAAAAATAAGAGTAAAGATAAATTTAAAATAGAAGAGAAAAAGATTATATTAATCAACGCGAAGGTCACTCAGATAGTCACGATGCACGGAGCGGAGACACGATTTTCGTCCCTGTGGATGTTATTAGACACCCGCCCGCTAGTGTAAAATTATCATCTCAAAAATAAATAAATTATTTTATTTTCATGTAATGGAAAAACATAAAATAAAAATTGAAAAATTTAAAAGTTTGAGTCAACGTTTCCTTTTCTTGTGGGAACAAAATCACAAAGAAACAGGTATCTTTACCACAAACCTCGTTTCAAGTTGTCAGAATTACCAACATTGGCACAAATCTCATTTAAACAGAGGTCAGGAGTTCCAACATTATCACAATTCTCGTTTAAAGTCTGCTTCAATGTTTGTTGATAAATGTTGCCATACCAACACATTCCTTGGGTACACTGAATGATTCTGTCTTCTAAATAACAGACAAAAATAATTCAATGTCAAGGATACATCAATAACCTGAAGATAATTTTTTAATATGAAGACACAAAGCCTTCAAACACGTGAACCATTTTGAGGTGAATTTGGTGGGAACAACAATATATAGCTGCAGCATAAAACAGTAGATAAATGTGTAGTGTCAAGCGCCTCGTTATTAGTGATCTATACAGTACCCACAGGTTCAGAAGATTGCATTCCACTGACACTTTATGATCATTCCTTATTCTTGACCTCTTGTGAAATGTCTTCCCAGAGCAAATCTAAATATGTTCTCTTCTATAAGTAAGACAAGTATCATGCTTGTATTATTAAAGTGTATGAGTCTTGTGGTAATTTGCCTTGATACTATTATGAGACGTTACAGGTACTTACTTATCCTCTTCGCACCTGGTTAGTTTAGCGGTCGGTCGGTCATTTCTTTATTAAGCACAGTTTATAAGTACAGTACTGGGCTCTTGAATGTATCTAAGGATGTGCCAGTGTTGGTAAAGTCTAGTCTAGTCTTAAAGGAACTCACACTTGGTGTTGCCACAACATTCTTTGGCAAGGAAACATTCTCCGGCCGATAAACATTTCCGGCGGGGCATACAGGGCCGGTGAGCGCGACCGCCAGCGGGGCATACATGACAGGTGGGCACACCACCGGCGGGGCATACAGGGCAGGTAAGAGCAACCGATGGCTAGGCATACAGGACAGGTAAGCGCGACCGCCGACGGAGCATACGGGGCAGGTAAGCGCGACTGCCGACGGGGCATACGGGGCAGGTAAGCGCGACTGCCGGTTGGGCATGCAGGGCATGTGAGCACGACCGCCGGCAGAACATACAAGGAGGGTGAACATTTAACATTTAATATATCCACACACACACAAGGCTCAATAGTTCACACCAGCATTGTAACTCATGCAGGACCAAAGACGACGCCTCCATACACAATTGGGTTGAGAAAATATGACGCAACGGACGAAGGATTTTGACAACACTACCGAGACAACAGAAGTGGCAGTGTTCATTCTGAAATTCATCGACGCCCCACGTAAAGATATATTTTTTTTTTTAGGACCATAAGGTAAACACGGCGGGATAACACCGTAGATTATGAAGCAGACTTTTGTTGCTTAATATTACACAGAGAGGAAGCGAGAATGCCGAAGTTAAAATAGAATAGGGAGGGACAATATGAGCAAAAAAACATGTACAGTATAAATACAAAAACAAAATTTGTGCAATAAACAAGATTTTGACTTGACCTTCAGCTGTAACTTTAACTTCTGAAACGTAGAGTTATGCTCACGCCCAGGTTATCACACTCACACTAAAAGGTTTGTCCCTTAATATCGCCAATATCAATGTGCCTCCCTCCACCCCCACCTACCACAGCACAGGTCCCCAGCCATCACCAACACCCCTTCCTCCTGACCAAATATCCCTCCTCCTACAGACAGGCCTGGTGGCACATGACTTATTAGGCCCTTGCCACATCTTGGGGTAAACAGATGTATTGTATCAGGTTTTCTCCCCCACACGCTCATCCTGTCACCATATGTAACTCGCCTACATAATCCATGGTCCTTCAAGCACTTACGCCCTTAAATACATGAGTCAAGAAGGCAAGCATGAACTCCACATACTTCCCTGTTGGGCGCTGTAAACGCTTTTGTGCTTCGCCTTGCACAGGATGCAAGGGAGTGCCCAATAAACTAGCCCCCTCGCGGGAAAATCTAAATAGCAAAAGGATGTCTACTGATAATACAACTGTGAGGTATCATCAAAATGTTTGTCTCAAACTGGCTGGGATGCTCGGGTTTGTTTTTAACGAAGTCAACCAGAATTGGTGCAGTCACATAGGTTTTGTAAATCCTTGGCGAAATTTAAGTAAAAATGACCACAAAAGATAACCGTACCAAATTTCATACTTTTAAATTAAACACTTTGGTCGTTCTTTGGTTGGTTGGTTGGTTGGTTGCTTCAAGGCAGATCCCCCTTTCAATTAAAAAAAATCCGAGAATTTTCGGAACTAATTACACAAGCAACGAAACTTCAGATCTATCATAAAAACCGTGGCTGCATATAACAAAGACACAGAAATATAAATGTTAGGGGTTTTCATCTTTGGGGCTGGGGGCGGATCACTGGAGCCAACCCCTAAAAATTCCACTTTCGTGACAAATTGCTTAGTAAAGGTAGACGAAACATTCAACTTTAAAAAGGAATTTTGGGCAAAAGGCGAGAACTACAACTAAGATGAAGAATCTCTCAATATAAAAAATAAATAAACGAAGACGAACCCCAAAATATGGAACAAATTAAGAGAATAATGAAAGATGAGGCAGATGACAAAATACAGAAGGAAACTAACATGTGTGATGAGCCTCCCTGGAACAGAAAAAACCCTACACTGACGTACAGCAATGTAAAAATATGATATAGAAAGAAATACAAAAGAAAGAAAGAACCTACAAGACCAATATATTAAACGAATGAAAGAAAAAAGAAGAAATTATGATAAGAAAAATATATAAGTATGAAAAAACAAATGAAATCAAACAAAACAATGACAAGAGTAAAAAGATGTGGGATTATATAAAAAAATAAATAAATTATCAGAAAATAGCAGAGATCCAGGTGTAATGGGAGAGAGGGAACATAACTACAGTACTTTAGAATAACAGGTAGGAGAGGAACAGGCAAGATTCAAGGAGAAAAACATATATACATATAAAACATGAGGCCAATATTGTGAAGTAGGCAATGGGACGAAGATACCAGTATTTAAAAAAAGTCGATATTTGAAAATTAAGTCCATAAACATTTTTTTCTGTAATTAGAGATGCAAAAACGCATTTACTGTAAATGACCCATAAAGCTCCAGAACAAGTTGACGGCCAAAATAAAGAAGAAACCAGAGTGAGACTTCAGCAACTCGCTGCCGTGTTAAGGCTCACTGTGGACCAAAATTTCATCACACGATACAATCTTTTAGAACTTGAACCCTTAACCATTACCAAATATTAGTAGCTGGGTCTTGTGAGTATGAGCAGTCATTTTCCCTATAACAGAAACATATTCTTACTATCAACAACGAGGACTTGGGTGAGCAGCAGGCAGTACACCAACACCACCGTCCACTCCATTGCCTTGTGATCCGTTCGAGGGTTGTCTGAACCACCGCCTTTTCTTCTTACAATTACTCTAACAGCCTAAGTTCCGAGGAATTTGCCTTCGTGCCAGGTCTCTCTGGGGCTGGGTTTGGTGGATTACTTAAGCACTTCAGCTCTTGATTCCAGGCTTACTTCAGCTTTAGCAGCAATGATTCCTTCCTCCCGTATTTTTCCGCTTCAAGAATGATTCGTGTCGTGGTTGTGTTGAGTGACAGGTAGAGAGCCCCTCCTCCCTCACCTCCTCACTCTGGTCTAGTGATTGGCGTGATTCAACTCCCTGTTGCACAGCCAACAGTAAACTGACGCGCAGTAGCCACAAAACAGGTGTTTGTTTATTATTTTTAACATAATATAAGTGCTCTACCGTGTGTTTCTTCATAGTTTACCCAACTGTAGTGATAAGTATTTCATAAGCTTGTTATGAGTATCGGTATTTCCTGAATGTATAGTTTTATGTATTAGTGGGAAGGGCAGTTGGGTGGAGTTTCGAGACGGGTCGAGAAAGCTCAATTGTTTACCAATTTTTTTTACACACACACACACACACACACACACACACACACACACACACACACACATATACATATATGTATATGTGTGTGTGTGTGTGTGTGTGTGTGTGTGTGTGTGTAAATTAACTTGGTGAACTGTGAAAGGATATTGGGAATAACTGAGTCTAATCATTGTCATTCACACCTAAATCAGGTTTATCTTGTTATAACCACGAGTGTTTGGGTGTATAAAGTGCAACTACTCTTGGATCATTGCTTTTCTTAAGTTTTAGATATACTGTACAGTATTAGTCTGTACGGAAGCCATGTCATAACAGCGGGCGGGTTAGTGGTTACACTGAATTATGTTTTGAGGCTTTGTAGTCAAACGTGACCTCTTGATCTACATTACAAAGAGTTAATGAATTATTATACAGTTTAGGCCAAAACTGATACTGATCAGCTCTCCCTTACTGTATGTATTCTACGACCCCCCCCCACCCCACCCCACACCCCACCCCACACCACACTATATGCAAAGAAAATGTAATCCGACGTCGTTTTAATTAATGAGTTTTTTCCTTTTTTTTTATTATCATTCATAGTCATGGAATTATTCGTTCCCATGTGTTTCGTTCGTCCGTCTGCCTGTCTCTCCGTGCTCTCTTATTCCTATGTCGCTGTAACCTAAGGATAAAAATGAACTTTCACCTTGATAGTTACACAGTACTTTCTGCTGTCAACTGGGTGTACCTATGGGGAAAAAACCTATTTCGCTTATGTCCGTGAACCAATCAGAGCCGCACCTCGTCTTGTGTCCGTGAACCAATCAATGCCGCACCTCGTCTTGTGTCCGTGAACCAATCAGAGCCGCACCTCGTCTTGTGTCCGTGAACCAATCAATGCCGCACCTCGTCTTATGTCTGTGAACCAATCAATGCCGCACTCGTCTTATGTCTCAGAACCAATCAATGCCGCACCTCGTCTTTATGTCTGTGAACCAATCAATGCCGCACCTCGTCTTGTGTCCGTGAACCAATCAATGCCGCACCTCGTCTTTATGTTCAGAACCAATCAATGCCGCACCTCGTCTTATGTCTGTGAACCAATCAATGCGCACCTAGTCTTATGTTCAGAACCAATCAATGCCGCACTGTCTCGTTCAGAACCAATCAATGCCGCATCGTCTCCGTGAACCAATCAATGCGCACCTCGTCTTATGTCTGTGAACCAATCAATGCTGCACTCGTCTATGTCTAGCAATGTGCACCTCGTCTTATGTCTGTGAACTATCCGTGAATCAGTGCCGCACATCTTGTTTCTAGAACCAATCAGAGCCGCACCTCATCTTATGTCCGTGAACCAATCAATGCGCACCTCGTCTTATGTCTGTGAACCAATCAATGCCGCACCTCGTCTTGTTCAGAACAATCCGTGCCGCACATCGTCTCGTGCCCGTGAACCAATCAGTGAATCAGTGCCGCACATCTTGTTTCTGTGAACCAACTGTGAGCCGCACCTCATCTTATGTCCGTGAACCAATCAGTGCTGCACCTCGTCTTGTGTCCATGAACCAATCAGAGCTGAACTCGTCTGTCCTGTGAACCAACAGTGACCGCACTATTTTTATCCGTGAATAATCAGAGCCGCACCTCATTTTATCCGTGAACCAATCAGTGGCGTACCTTGTCTTTTTAACCAATCAGTCCGTAGTCAATCCGTACCGTCTTTTAACCAATCAGTCCCGTACCTCGCTTTTTTAACCAATCAATCCCGTACCTCGCTTTCTTAACCAATCAGTGCCGCACTTCGTCTTTTTTAACCAATCAATCCCATACCTCGCTTTCTTAACCAATCAGTGCCACACCTCGTCTTTTTTAACCAATCAGTGCCGCACCTCCTCTTTTTTAACCAATCAGTGCCGCACCTCGTCTTTTTTAACCAATCAGTGCCGCACCTCGTCTTTTTTAACCAATCAGTGCCGCACCTCTTTTCTTAACCAATCAGTGCCGCACCTCCTCTTTTTAACCAATCAGTGCCGCACTCGTCTTTTCAGTGCCGCACCTCCTCTTTTCAACCAATCAGTGCCGCACCTCTTTTTAACCAATCAGTGCCACACCCGTCTTTTTTAACCAATCAGTGCCGCACCTCCTCTTTTTTAACCAATCGTGCTGCACCTCCTCTTTTAACCAATCAGTGCCGCATAACCAATCAGTGCCGCACCTCCTATTTTTAACCAATCAGTGCCTCACCTCGTCTTTTTTAACCAATCAGTGCCGCACCTCGTCTTTTTTAACCAATCAGTGCCGCACCTCGTCTTTTTAACCAATCAGTGCCGCACCTCGTCTTTTTTAACCAATCAGTGCCGCACCTCCTCTTTTTTAACCAATCAGTGCACTGTGTGAAATCGTGCAATACCTACCTTGACCTAGAGTGTGGTAGCTTGGCGTTCTTAAGGTTAGGTTAATTTTGTCTCACTTTATTTTTAATTTTTCTTAATAAATTTTTTTAACTACTGAATAAGTAATATGAACTATATCTCTTTTTGTAAGTCTTGTTACTGTAGGGGAATGTTTGGTATTCATATTTAATTCTAGTTTCACTATCTCTGTTCGTTATGATTTTTCACTCCATTTAATACGCTGATAAATCTTCTCTATTGGGTTGTACCGAGCGATGGATAATTATAACAATACTATACTAATAATTGTGGATCAGCCAAGTCGTCGTTTAAATAGTAGTTACATCCCATCTGAGTACAGTATCATGACTATTAATTATGACAACAGGGGAACCTGTTAAGTGTCAATGCGCAAGTACTGTCCACGGGCATTGAAGTCTCTTATCAGAGAAAATAGGTCCTAAATACTGTTTGGTAACTTGAGGTAAAACAAACATCTTAATATACAGTATGTCTGTAAACAATAAAACAAAGTAAGGTTGGTGCAATAAAATATCAGACAAATCGGTGGCAGTACGGTAGTCCAGTCTTGCTCAATGGTATAGTCGTGTTCTGTTCAGTGTTGGTCTCACGTGAGAATGTCACGCTATATGTGAGACTCAAACACAGTAGAAAATAGAAAAATTGGATCACAAAAAGGTTAGACTAAAAAATGGATCACGTGAAGATTAAACACCCTAGATTTCACTGGATGATTTAACACCGTAACGCGAACCAACCCAATCGTATTTGATCACCAGGTGAAATAAGTTAGGCTGGTTAATCTTCAGGTAATCCAAAAAATGTCTGGATTATATACATATATTCATATCTTAAATTCTCTCTCCGTATTATATATATTTTATTCTTCTCCACCCGTCTTACTTTTCCCTTCCCCTGTCTCCTTTTAGTTTGTGTCTCATTGATTCTATGATAGAGTTATTCCTTTTGTTTTCTAATTATCTCATTCACCTTCCCCATTTCTACATCAGATTTCGACAGTGTATCGCAGCCTATTTCATAACACCTCCCTAACCCGTTATTAGTCATTCCAATTTTACGTTGGTCGTGATCGATTCTTCACGCACGCACAAACAAACAAACACACACACACACACACGAAGTAAGGAAATCCTCGTCCAACATTAACTAGAGCAATTCGTGTTTTTTTTTTCGACACTTCCCAACTTATGTGGCAATATATCTGAGAAAGTTTTTGCAGGCTGGACGTGTTTGGTTAATATTCTGCCAACGCGTGTCTTCTTTCCACCTTATTTATTATTATTGTTTTTGTTTCTATAATTACAGTACTTCTTTTCGCAACTGCTGGTCGCTTTTTGTCAGCAATTTCTTCTTAGACTAATTAACCAGGAACTTTTAACCTCCTTGCCTTGAGACATATCCTACACTAACCTCACCTGGTTTAACCTTAGTTAACCTTACTTAATATTACCTGACTTTAGTAATCTAATTTAACCGGGCCCAACTTAGCCTAACTTAACCTGACTTATCTTACCCAACCTAACTTGACAACAAATTTCCCCAAAAGATAAATACATAGACGTTATCACTAATCTGCAAATATCTTTATTTAGCTTACGCAATTTAGGCTTTGTTTTAATCCACACAAAGCCAGTTCATTTGTTTTTGTTAAGCAGCGTGAACCTCCACTGGTGATTGTCCGTGCCAACTATGTGGTCTGAGTAGCATTTTACCGAATCCAGCTAGGAAACACGAGGCTATATATATATCTCATCAATCCGTATAGCACGCGGACTTCCATATACAAACAATACCTCACTAGTCGGGAATCGAACCCTGGACCTCTGCGTGTGAACTGGGATCGCTACCACCGTGCCACAAGGACAACGTTGACACGGGCAATCCCCAATGGAGGTTCACGTTACTTAACAAAGACGAATAAACAGGATTTGTGTGGAATAAAACAAAGCCTAGAATTGCTTTTGTTGTCCTTGTGGCGCAGTGGTAGCGATCACTGTTCATACGCAGAGGTCCAGGGTTCGATTCCAGACTAGTGAGGCATTGTTTGTAAATGGAAGTCCGCGTGCTATATGGACTGAAGATATAAAGGACTAATATGGAGAACTTCACAGCCATTTTCCCCCGTCTTAGGGCACGTTCACACGATCAGTCTCGGAGCATGTTTACGAGGCATGGTAACGAAGCCGTGCTCGGGCAGTGATCGTGTAGACGGCAACACTGAACCACCAACCCTTCCCGGTCAGTGTGTGTGTGGTAGACTGCTGGGCAAGAGATTCATGGCTCCCGGACAGATGAGTCGGCGACGGACGTCCGCACTGTTGCGTGTTTTGGCCGCTGGGATGATACTAAAGAAAAAAAAACAATAAAACGGACTGTGTGGGTGAATAACTGGTTAAGGAACAAATCGTGTGGTACTTATAACCAAATCTTTGCTGAAATGCAGGGTGAGGACACAAGACGAGTAACGATACATTCGCATGACCCCTGAAATGTACAACACACTTGGATAAAGTACGTCCACATATTTCCAGGAAGGATACAAATATGAGGGACTATAAGTGGCAGGGGCTGTAAGTTAC
The DNA here is from genome assembly GCF_018991925.1 of Homarus americanus. Lineage (NCBI taxonomy): Eukaryota > Metazoa > Arthropoda > Malacostraca > Decapoda > Nephropidae > Homarus > Homarus americanus. The sequence goes on along the minus strand of NW_024724368.1, from coordinate 5,649,450 downwards.
GTGTGGGAGCCTAATAGTTGCGTGGCCACCTACGTCAGTCCCTGCCACTTATAGTCCATCATATGGTGTGGCAGTTCCGTGTAAACACACCGTCCACTAAACAGTGGCCAGTACCCTGCTCTGACCTCATGCTTCGCCACTGATCCGAGGCGTGGGCGACAACTATAAATGGTAACTGATCGTGTAAACGAGCCCTCACTAACAGTAAGTTCGCCTACAGCAGGTGTTAAGTTAGGTTAGGTTAATTTAAAATTAGGTTAACTTAACTTGAACTAAAAAAAAAAAAACCTTTTAACACATTTGCCACGGCTACGAAAGTGTCCACTATAAAACACTGAAATTCGGCGTTTTTAAATTCGTTTTCAATGAAAATCAGCGGCTGTGAAGTCGTATATATATATATATATATATATATAATATGACGATCATCCAGTTATGATAACATTATATGAGTTATTAAGGATGTCACCTTCGTTGGTGAGCTCTGAGGTGACGACAGAGGCCGATACGGGACCAGCAGGGTCGTTCACAGATGTTGCACCTGTGGAGGGCAACATCAAAAGCAGGAGGGGCGGCGGCAGCGTCTTTCCGGCTTTGGTGCTTGTCTGCCTCGGTTGGCAGTCGGGCTAACTCGAAAGTATTAACACCTTCCCGTGTGGTGCTCCTCCAAGCGTTACGGTGTGAAGTAATTGACTCCCAGGTGAGAGGGCTGATTTGGCACTTTTTCAGGTTTGCCTTAAGACTATCCTTATACCTTTTCAGTTGCCCGACAGCATTACGTTTACTATTCGCTAGGTAACTGTAAAGTAGCTGCTTTGGCAGTCTACTGTCGTCCATGCGGGTAACATGGCCAGTCCAACATAGTTGTTCATGGATAATGGTAGCCTCGATGCTCCTACAGTTGGTGTCAACGAGAATACTGGCATTTGTTCTCTTGTCTTCACAGCGAACTCGGAGGATAGAACGTAAACTACATTGGTGAAAGTTTTCAAGTGCCTTGAAATGCCGCCTGTATGTGACTCATGTCACGCTGCCATATAGCAGGGTCGGGAGGATTACTGCTCGACATACGTGCAACTTTGTCTATAATTTCAGCTCCCTACAGCTGAAGACACGGGTACAGAGTCTGCCAAAGGCTTGAGATGCACATCTGATCCGATGCTGAATCTCTTCATCGATGTCCGCGGTGGTGAACAGGTGGGAGCCGAGATACTGATAGTGGGTAACATTAGAGAGGGTAGTACCGTTAAGCTGGAGGGATGGTGGAGGTGTGGCTGAAACAGAGGCAGGCTAAAAGAGAATCTGAGTCTTACATACATTTACCTCAAGGCCGAAGTGTGCATACGCATCTGCAAAGGTGTTCAGGATCTCCTGTAGTTTGCATTCAGTGTGAGCGACAAGGGTGAGGTCGTCTGCATACTTAAGTTTAGTAATGGAAGCTGCCGACACCTTTGTTCCAGCCTGGAGTCATCTTATAATGAGAAGACCCTTCATCCGGTACTGGATGTCCACCCCACTAGCTAAATTTTCACTGACACGAGTAAGGGAGGCAGCCAAGAAAATGGAAGAGAGAGCTGGTGCCAGTACATACCCTTGTTTTACCCCCATTTGGATGGGGAAGAACTCAGACTGGATGCCATTGTGCAGGACACTGCCGTTCATGCCATCGTGGAGTTGCCTCACAATGGCGATGAATTTTGGTGGGCAGCCAAAATGGCTGAGGGTCCGCCGGAGGGCTTCCCTGTTGGCCGAGTCAAAGGCCTTGGTTAGGTTGATAAAGGCCATGTACAGGTCACAACGCTGTTCTTTGCACTTTCCCTGTATTTGGCGGGCAGCAAGGGTCATATCAGTGGTGCCACGTGATGGTCTAAAGCCAGACTGAGATTCTGGGAGGAAGTTTTCCGCCTCAGGAAGAAGTCTGTTTACAAAGACTCGGCCGATAAACTTGCCAGCTACGGACAGCAGCGAGATCGCACGGTAGTTGCCACAGTCTGACTGGTCTCCCTTGTTCTAAAATATTATATCAGAATATCGCTATAAAAACGTACTGGAGCAAGAAAACAATCTGTTAAACATAAATGTACAGTGAAATAGTAAGTGGCCTTCGTCCATTGAAGTGGGCATAACTACTTATTTACTGACCCACATACAAAATAAGCATCTCGGCAAAAAAAAAATCTGAATGACTGCAAGGTGAGGAAAGGAGAAAATGGCGTTAATATTCGTTTTGGGACCACCAACGATTTAATAATTTGCATATTTTTTCGTATTTAAAAAATCGATTTTATTCTGTGGTGGCTTTTGGGTGAATGCTTAGTTTTGGGTTGATTTAAATTATAAAGTTACGAAAAATACATACAACTTCAATAGTTTTCCAGTTCGCTGGAGCACATATATTGTTTACTTCTTCAAGTGATATGCACGTCATCATCCACCATTAGTTAAATAAAGTAAGGTTAGGCAAAGTTAGGACAGGTTAGGTCAGGTTTTCTTGTGTTTGATTGGTTCAAAGCTCTGCCCATTTTATGCACTCATTGTCTTTGGTAGTAAGTCATTTCTCCCTTATAGTCAATTTACCCAAGAAATGAAAATGAAATTCATTAAAAACGTCAAAATACATAGGAAAAGCATAATTTTGCCCAAATAATCGTGGGTGGTCCTAAAACGGATGTTGACCTGAAACTGATCAGATGAATTTCCTTACCAACCTTGTTAGACTTCTTGGATGGGCTCCTGTGATTCCCAACTTCACAAGTGACACCTGTTCGGTGACCGGTTCTTAAATCTTCGTTTTGGTTATTTCATGTCTGGTTAGAAGTTTCATCGATTCTTTCTATGAATTATCCTCGGTGAATGTTTATAACATATATGTGTGTGCAAATATAAATTTGTATCAAATAAAATTAAATAAAAAGGTACCAGGCTTCGACCAAGGATTCTATAGTATTCTTGCTTCAACCCGTTAGTTTCCTTTGCCTGCGTGTAAGTTATAATGTTAGCACTTCACACGCCTGTTATTCCACATTGCAATACTGTGATACTATTAACACATTCCATAATTAAACAGATCCTCGGTTCTTACTAATTAATGAGCAAATTACACAAATACCTGTACAGTACTATGATAACTTCCAAGAAAAAACTGCCTCGCTGGGAGTCAAAAGTTCAACACCTACTTCTCTGGAGGAGATAGTAACTGGCTCTCACGTGACAGTGACGCATGCGCACTGGAAATTAAAGCATCATTCACAAAGACTATAAATCGTCTATAGTCTTTGATCCTACAGTAGAGTCAAGTATAATTTTAACCCCATAGGAAATTTTTTAGTAGGTAACGTCATGTAGACCAATCTATATCTTGTACTGTTAGTATTGTGGCAGATTGCTGCTACCTATATATATACAGTACCATATATACAAACGTAATTCATAATGAGATGTTTTACTGTACAATACGTGCATATAATAATTAATCGAAAATAAAATGAGTGAAAGGAGTCTCATTGTCCTTGTTTTGTGAAAAAAAAAACCTTACGGGCAAATGAGGGGCTAGGTGGAAAAAGGTGAAAAGGGTTAAATTAGTAGCGCTTGAAAGAATTAAGAGCAAATGAAGTGTGATGAGTTTGTTAAGTGATTAAATGTGGAGTTGTATGATAGAATATTAGGAGTCAGTTCCTGAATACAATGGTAAAGGAGGGCAGCAGGAAGATTTGAATAACTGCCCATGCTTTAGTGTCAGATTAGTGATAAGCAATTGGCGATAAGGAAGTGTCAGGGTGTCATTATCACTAGAAATCTTTGCAATTTTCCAAGCATACTCTATTTACATATAAAACTGCTGCCAGTTGTAATCTCTTTTCATGTAATACCACTTGCAGGCTGCAGAATTGGCCCTGTGAGTAGGTTTAACAAAGACGTGTATCGTAGTATATACAGTAATAATGCTCGCAGCACCAAAAGAATCTTTCGAGACTCTATTGAGTCTTACAACTTGACCTGATCTAAGTTCTGGTTAGTGAAGCCAGAGACCCTGTTGGTTGACATAGTATGGCTTGAATATCCGGCAAGAGGTGAATGTATACAGTAGTGGGATTGAAGCATTGTAATGGGTAATACAGTACTGTACTGTAGATACAATGCTCATCCTGGGAGTTGTTAGTTTGCACCAGGGGCAACTCCAGTCGACCCAACTATGAATGGGTATCAAACTTTACATTTCAGGCGCCCCACATCATATGGGTTATTCGCGCCCAAATTTGAAACCGAGAAAACCGCTTTAAAAGTTTTACCAACTTCAAACATGCATAACTTTTTTTTTAGATACAGCATTCATTTTTAATGCATTTTGAAGCTAAAGGACTGTTGTAGTGGATTTCTCCTCTACAAACGCTGTTTGTCGCCGAGTAGCTGACCCCACCAATTCCCCAGTGTATGCCTCGTGGTCTAGGTCAACCAGCACCGCCATACATCACGGAGCGGGGGTCAACTACTAAGCCACGCCTACCCCCGCTTTTTAAGACCTGACCTCGTGGTGACCTGTCTCTTTCTACCTACAGCCGCAGCCAGCAACACCTCCTCCTCCTCCGCCTGCCTGGCGGTCCTCGCTCCTCCTCCGCCTGCCTGGCGGCCCTCGCTCCCGCCGGCGACCCACAAGCTGTCCTTCTCTGAGCATCCTCACCAACCAGCTCTCTCTACATCACACTTGTAACCATGCTGCCTTCCCAGCACCAAGCTGCATTGTACATCCAATACAACATGTATATAGAGAGCACAATGTGTTTCCTTTCTCCATTCCATCCCGAGTGTGAACACAAACATCTCATACTCCACACTGTACTTGCTAATGGTAGGTAGTGCGTCATGAAGTAATGTACTGGGTTGTTGCAATGCTGACTTGAAGCAACAAAACTCCCACCCACTTATGGCTTTTTTTTTTACTTTAATCGATATCAGTGTAAATCCCGCCACAACAAAGGAGAACTGAGGGAGAGGGAGAGGATTCTGCATCATTGGCTGGAGGGCCGTGACAAAGATAGCAGAGGCTCACCTATCATTAGCCGAGATGGAAGAAGGCTCTAGAGCCAGCCACACTGTGATTGGCCGCCTGCACCACTCCTCACTCACTCACAACAGGATGAGGAAACATCCTGACCAAGCCCCTGTTTCCTGTCTGCCACAAATCGATGTTCCACCCTATTTTCAAAGGCCTTTTCAACCTTATTTTCAGTGTAGAAAGGAGAGATCTTATTAATTACCATCGTATGAAACTATGCCAAAAAGCGTGTTTGCCGGATGGTCTGAATGCATCATACGATGCTGGATGCCTCATTTAAGGAAATAAGGTGGTCAGGATTAGAATGATAACCATACTGCCTCCTTGTGTGCTAGAAAAGATTAGGTTTAGAGTTAATGTTGTAAAGACGAAAGTAATGGTTATTTCCAAATTGAAAATACCCTGTACAGTACTGTACTATAAATCCTAAAATAAAATTACAGTATGCAACAAGCTTAAACAAGTGGACAAATTTGTGTATATTTAGGAAATAACATTAGCTGTGATGGTAGATGTAGAGAAGAAATAAACAAGATTGAGACAAACAAAAACAACATTTAATAATCTGAAAAGACCCAATGAAAGGACATTAACTTCAGTATTAGTATTTCCGTGTGTGTTAAGGTTGCTTCTAATAAGGGGTAATAATATTCCACTTCATGCTCCTGAAAGGTAGGAGTTAGATGATATTTATTTTCAGCTACATGCAAAGCAATTAGTTGACCTCCTCTGCCCTCTAGAGCAGTGATTTTCAACCTTTTTCATCTCACGGCACAGTGAGCCAGGCACTAAAATGGTCGAGGCACACCATCAGTATTTAAGGATAGATTTGATCGGCGGATCTACACTACGGAATTAAGGAGAGAAATTAAAACTGCCATTTGGGCTTTTAATGAACAACACATTTGTTTACCTATTTATTGCATCATTGAAAAAAAGGAGTTTAATGCGCTCCATAAAAGTACCAGTAATGTCAAAACGTATCCAAATGCTATTTTTTAAAATGCTATCCAAATGCTATTTAAACTCCCGCGGCACACCTACGGATGCTTCGCGGCACAGCGACACATTGGTTGAAAATCGCTGCTCTAGAGTTTGGGAGAGGAAATACGTCATATTGTAGTGGATTCCTCCCCTACAAGCACCGAACCTTCTCGAATTCCCCAGCCTACGCCTCCAGCGCCGCCCACGGAGTGAGGGTCAACTATCTAACCCCGCCTTATAAGGCCTGACACCGCTGTGACCAGTCTCTTTCTACTCAGTGCCACCAGCAAGCAACACCTCCTCCTCCGCGCCAGCAGTGCAGCTGCCGCTCCCGCCAGCGACCTTGGCGTCCCTCAAGCCGCGTGCCCTCACTCTGGGCACCCTCACCACCCAGCTCTCTCTACTCAACGCTTATTACCATGCTACCTACCCAGCAACAAGCTACATTGTACATCCAATACAATATGTATACAGTGAGCACATTGTGAGTTTTCTTTCTCCATCCCGTCCTGAGTGTGAACCAATATCTCATACCCCCACAATATAAACTGCTATGCAAACTGTGCTTGACCTTGCTCACTCCCTGAAGGAACGACAACCTCAGCCACGTATAATGTCAATAACTGAGGCATGGTTGAATAGCTTAGTGAATAATTTGGGATTATACATTTGGGTGAATTTTTATATAATGTAAGGGTGCTATTACATGGTCAACAACCCTGAGAAACGAGTACGGTACTCTGATTGAAATTCCCACAGAATTAGAGGGAGTTGTATGGAAAAAAGGAGTGCCAAGAATGAATGGGTATGGACAGATAGAAATGTGTACTGTGACAGGGTTGATACTGTAGTACATGGTTAGAAAAAGAGAAACAATTATGTATACATTTACAGTACAGTACATAGAGGCGGAGTCATGGAGAGAATTGTTACACTGTGTTGGTTGAAAGGAATGAAATATAAATTACCAGTACAGTATTTGGTTAGATATACTGTGACCATTACTTTAGAGGCGAGATTAACAGATAATAAAGAATCATGTGGAAGGGAGGCTTAAGGTGAAAGAGATTTAGATAAGTGAAAGGCAACTTTTAAAGAAATGCTGAAGTTAAGGTCGGTCGGTGCAAATGGAACTAAAGGGAGAGGGGTTTAAGAGTGGGAAAAGTTAAAAAATACAGCTGATGTGTGTATAAAGCAGGAAGGAAAAACAAAAAGGGGGAACAGTAACACAAAGAAGTTATCAGTGCTCATTAATGTAAGGAGATGGGCATTTGAACACCACATGTAAGGATACTGTAATAAGGGGGGAGTACAAGAAGATTGGAGTTAAAAAGGTGAAAAATACAAAAGCTACAAATGGTAATGAGTGAGATTAGGAGGGTGTGTACCAGAAAAATGTTGCCAGTGAATGTGGACAAAGTTAAAATAGTGGAAATGAGACAAGAATAACAAAAGTTAGCTTGAATGGAGAAAGTGTAGTGTTGAAATAACTGTTGATACCAGGAAGTGTAAAGTTTGCAAATGGAATAATGAGAAGCAGAAAATAATACTACAGGTGGTTTGATAATTATATGGAGGAAGAGAACTATGGTAAGTTACAGGATGCAAAAACGGGAAAACTGTGTAGCTGACATTATTGTGTGCAGTATATGGATGTGAAACATAAATTCTAGATACAAGAGGATGGAGTAACTCGAAGAAAATGCTATACAGTATAATAAAATATGTAGAGCAAACAGGATACAATGTGATAAAATACAGATAAGATAGGGAAGTGAAAGCAGTATTAGAGAGCAGATTAGGACCTGTTTAGATGGAATGAAAATTTAGTGTGAGAACAGGAAATGGAAGATGAGAAAGTGTGTATAATTGAAAGCTCGACGGTAAGACCAAGAAGATGGAAGATTTGGGTGAAGGATGCACTGGAAGTGATGGGGAATGGACATTGTTAACACAAAAGTGAATGAGCAGAGAGCATTCTACTGTACAGTAAGTCCTCGTTTAACGTTGCCCCCGACAATGCTTCGTTATAACGTCGCTACTCTTTAGATACCCATGATTCGGACAACGTCTCGCCGATTCGGTATAACGTCGTCACGGACTACTTTGTACGGCGCATCACCCTTTCTCATCTTTGCGAACTACGCTTTCTTGCTGAGCGTCACAGCGTCCTCAATCTTTGTTAAGGTTTAAGTGTTTTTGCTCTCGATACCATACCGTAACCATTCTAAATGGCTTCACAATAGTCTGCAAGCAAGGAGGAGAAAACAGCAGCTGATGAGGAACCCCAGTCAGAGCGGGAGGAGGAGCCACCCTCCTCCTCTCCACTACCTACCACACACACTTGCTCCACCTCCGCCCATCAGTGAGTACATACAAATTTATTTAGTGTATTTATCTTTTATGATGTATAATATATACTATTTTCTAAAAAAATTCCATTGAATTTTTGTTTATGTAATGTATTTTATGGGGCAAAGGGAGGCTGGGGAACGTAACTCCCGTATTTTACCTATTTCTTATGGGGAAAATTAATTCCGTTAACATCAGGGTTTTCAGGAACGGAACCACGATGTTAAGCGAGGACTTACTGTATAGTGATTTTATTTTAAAAGGATATGGTGTTGATGGGTGATTTTGACTTTTGTGAATAAAATATCATAGGTCACATCTTTTATAACAATAAGATTTGTTGGGAAGTGTGTAAGTGACATAAGCTCAACACATAGAAAAATAAGCAATAAAAGAGAGACAATACAACAGTATGGTTTAGGGCCACATCAGCTCTTAAGAATAAAGAGATTAAAAAATTTCATGTCATATACCTTGTTAGGATATACCTCATAATAGCTGCCTGCAGATATATGACAAGTTTACAAAACAAGGTTAGGAAAACAATCAAATATTAAAATAATTAATTGTTTCGTGTTCCTATTTCGTTGAGAATAAAACATTGCTGATTGACAGATGGTGACCCAATACTAACTAAACAAAAAGGGTCCCACTTAATACAAAGATATTTCTTCTACCACCCTTAATAGTTTCCTATTCCACTTAAGAACACAAATCTATAAACCTTATTTCTGTCCCAAGTAAATGGAATGATGAAATGATGATCACCAATAAATCTTAATAAATAAGGAAGTTAAACTACACCTGATAATTAACTAACACAACCTCGACACATCTGAAGTTGACAAAATAAACACTAAAAACTGTGTATAATGTAAGCATTAATACTGTACTTCACTAATACAAAAGTATTCAATACTCATTAAAACATTATAATCCCTAAGTCCAATTATTTAGTTATTTGATCAGAAAATTATCTAAACAGTATTGAGTATCTTTTAAATCTATCATCACATATATGGCTTACACATTACAGTATATAAAATAATCAGGTAACTATTTCTATTAGCTATATTGCCACAGTAAACTATAAATATACTCACCTAAAACATTAGGCTAAATATTGTAGAGTATACTTAAAAGTCTCTCACCAACTTAGTAGTTGAGCTGGTAAACATATCAGTGCTGTATATAATAAAATCGAGAGTACGGAGTGCTGTCAACTTGAAAGCAGTACAATAAATCCCGAGTGAGGAATTGCAACAATAGAAGATGAAATTTACATGAAATTATAAAGATATAAATGGCTATACAAGTATGTTGCCCAATCACTTCTGAATGATATTGCAGAGAGTAAAGAATATTTTTGTACAAGTATCAAAAAATATAACCAAGAACTTTCTCTGTTATATTGATTTATCTATTTAATTTTTTTATTTATTTTTATTTTGTTTGCAAAATACTGTATAAGACCACTATACTTAATAAGTTTTATGGTTTGTCACATATGTCTTAGATAAAACAGAGCCAACATACTGTGAGGACTAATATGGAAATAAAAGATAAATAAGTTCTAAATACATACACAAGAGATAATTTGGGATGTACTGTACTGTAGTAGAAGCATTACAAATAATTACAGTAATGATAAGTTAAACTTTACAGCATTTTTCTCTCTCAATATAACAAAAGTGTTTACATGGTACAGTTATAGTCTTTTTCTATAAGCTTGGCAATAGTGTTGAGCTGTATGTGAGATGTGCCTTCATAAATTGTGCCAATCTTGCAGTCCCGGTAAAATTTCTCAACAGGATAATCCTTGGTAAAACCAACACCACCCATCAGCTCAATACATTTAGAGGTGACCCGTGTTGCTACCTCTGTATGGAAAGGACAATGGTAAATGGTATAAGAAGTTTAGTACCCTCACACATACAGTATATGATCATAATACATATAACTAAAAGACAAATTAATCAAGATTGTTAGAATACAGTAATCTTAAATTCTGTACAATGTACACTATCTATAATGATAATTAACATACATGTATTACAGTACCATGAAAAAGCAATACAGTATTCTTTAAATGTGAGAATTAGTTTACTCTCGGATTTCTAATCAAACTTTATCTGCTTCAAATAAAAGTATGGCAGGAAGTTGTAAGAGGGTGCAGGGTCAATAAAGATGCTCTTCTGGGTTTCTACACACATTCAGAGGTATATTCACTGGAATAATTTACTGTAATAAACATTTTCAATTACATTTTTGGTTTGGTCTCCAAACCAGCTTCCTAAATAATCATATAGGTGATTCTCTCTCTCTCTCTTTTTTATATGATACCATATAGCACCCATTTACAACAAACACAATGTAAATAGATAACTGTACAGTATAATTGAAAATAGTGTCACAAACTTAAAATGTTCATAAACTTTTCTCACTGTGTGTGGGTGGGTGGGAGCGAGTGACCAGAAGCACCCCAATTTCGTTCACATTGGCCACCCATTGGGGGGGGGGGGAGGGGCTGGCTGGCTACATGGATATACTTACCTATGACCAGATGCTTATTTGTAGGACTGGATGCATAGATATACCTGAGTTTAAAGAAGCAATATCCATGAGGTCATGTGCAGTGCAGTTTTGTTGCCAGTCTAATGACCTTGACAATCCTCTTCAAGGCAATGACTTTGGAAGCTCCACTTTTTTATTTAGGATTTAAAATTAATGCTTGTTGATGAAAGTGTTCCATAAATTTGGGATGTGACTAAATACTTTTACCGAACAGAAAAAACAATGAGAACCACCTTTGGTTTTCTATGCCAAATATTATGTGTAATTAGGCCTACAGTTTGGAGTCTCATTTTTAAAGAAATTTACCCAGTTTAAGGCTTGCCAAACTGAGAGAATTATATAGTATATATAGCAGTATGGACACAAAACCATAGCCGCTTCTAAGAGCCAACAGCAAAATGACCTTTAATGGAGCCAATTCTAATTCTTTTGCTAAAAAGTTCCCCAGAGTTTCAGAACTTAATGGTTCATGAATACCAAAGTCAGTCCAACTGAAACAGAATTTTTGATACAACTAAATCATCTATAAAGCCATGACACATTAATCTAAGCAAAAATTCTTCATTTCCAAAAGACGAGGATAATTGAGATATTCAAAATAAAGGGCAATCATTGTTGTTGGGAGATTTGCTGATACTGCTATCACAGTGTTGGGGTATGTGCCGGTTTGGCAATAGTGTATCGGCCCGCCAACGATCGGCAGTTAGTTCTGGCTCAGACGCCTCGCTGCGAGGACATGTCTGTCCCCTCTTGTCACCCTTGCCAATAAATGGAATATGGACACAGCCTTTAATTATCCCCAGGGTTGGCACTCTAACATACAGCTTATAAAAGATTTCTGAAGTACTGTATTTATAAGACACACTCATACTTCAACAGGGAAGACTGTATTTAGCTACAAATTTTTGAGTATTTTCCTCCAGTAAACACAGTTTTCTTAAAATAAGGGTAAAATCAAATTCAAAGTGTTCGTACTCACTCAGCTGTTATTGTTGTGATCCTTACTCGTACTAAATGTCCACACTAAAAACTCCAAAAACACGAAATGGCAACTGAATACAAGTCTTTGCTGGACGCCAATATGTGACATTATGCGCTATTGAGATACTAAATTACAAACGCATGGTATGGCTGTCAGTGTTACTCATCATCATCATCATCATAATTTAAGTTTTTTTAAAAAGTTACATGAAGTTTTTTAATAAAAATAATGAGATAAATGGTGCAGGTATGACATTAATAAACAGTAACACTTTTAAAAGTTTAGAAACAGTCAGTGCTTAGCTCTGAAGAATTGGGTGCTGTACAGATGCAAATTGTTACAGGTTATCATCATCAGTAGTTATAAATCCACCCTTTTTAATTACTTAAAAGTAATAATAATGTGTTTAAGTAAAAAATTGCATATTTTTAACTCTGGATTTGGGGTCGGTAGAATTTAGCCAACTGGAGACAGCAAATGCGGGATTCATTAGCCTACGGCAGAACGCAATTTCACACATAGGAAGTGGGGCGATTTTTTTTTAGCAATTTTTAAAGAAAAAAGTGCATCTTATATGCCACAAAATTCGGTTAACACTGCGTGCACTGCTGATGTGACAACAGAACTATTTAGCCTTTGGACTGAATGGCAAAGTTTATTTCCAAGACCTTATTTGTGGGCTATAGTTGCAGCAGGAAGGTATAAATAATTAATGGCATACCTGTAGTCCCAACCATCAGAGTCAATGTAAATGGGTTTCCTGGGTTTCAATCACACAGACTTTGAGGGATATTTCACAAGTGGTTTATGACAGTTATTAGGTTATAAAAGGAGTTAACAGCTTGGAGGCAAGAAAAAAAAAATAAATGTGCAAACTAAACAGTAGACCTGAGTTTATTTACTGGAAGGTTTAAGTCATGTGGTCTGACAACAGATTCACTCAAGTGACATTACTGGATCTGAGCTTGCATTCTTTATGAAGTACATTGGATCATAGTTGAAATTCAGCCCTCACTAATCAATGATTCGCCCAGGTCTGGAGCCTTATTGCAGCATTTTCACTAATGTGTCTTGAACAGTGCCCCTGCTCCAGCACTGCAATCAGCCTCCTGAATAAAACAGGCTCTACCAGAGTGCATTCAGTTTGTGAACATCCATTATCACTTGTCAAATGACCAATAAGCCATAAAAAGCCATCAATGGTAATATAGGTCACCCCGTTCTATTTGTCCCCACTTACATGTTGTGCAAGGTGAAGTGCAGAAGAATTACAGTGTCCAACAGGGAAGCCTGCAGAGTTCATGCTTTTTTTTTTTAACTTATACAATTAACTGTTGTGATTACCTGAGGTTGTGTTTGCAAATTACATGTAGCTAAGGAAGGATGAATGTAAATACCTGCACGGAGGAATTTCTGTACAGGTTCATCTGTTTATGGCAAAGTGAGGTAAATCCATAATAATGTCAAGTGCCAAGCATATGTGTGGGAGGGATATCTGGTCAGGTAGAGACGATGATGTAATGGTGACGACTGGGGACCAGTAGGAGGAGGTTTTGGGACATGCCAGAATGTAGTGAGGATTAACTGAGATCAATAGTGAATAGTGAACTGTACAAGTAATACTGAACAATACAGACTACAAACTAAGGAGCATAATATAACACTTTTAAATATCTAAGCCTTAGCCAAAATGAATGACACAACCTCTAATATAGCTGCTAACATTTCATATTCTTGTTGACAGTGTAATACTGTATAACCACTACTGTGACATACCTGAGCTGTACAGTTTAGCCATTGCTGCCTGTTTGATAAAGGGCTGCCCAGCCTCTTTTAATCTAGCAGAATTGTACACCAGCAACCGAGCAGCTTCAATTTCTGTTGCTAGATAAGCAACAGCATGCTGCATGGCCTATGGGAGAGAAAAGTTCACTTACCTAAAAATTTTGTAGATAACTTTACCAGAACATATGAAAAAATGAAAGACAATACAGTACAGTAAGATCTCATATTTCGCGTGATTTCATTTGGTGTTTTATTAATTTCTCGAGCACTACCAAATATAACTAAGTCTTATATTTGGCATAAAATATCGTGAGTTTCACAAGATCCAGCCAGCTGAACGCAGTAATATTTTATGTTGCAGCATAAGTATGTTTTTTGGTAACTGGCCAGCCGCACTCTCCCTCCCCCTGTGTGACGTCAGGGCATACAGGCGGCAGCCACACACTTCTCTTGAGTCAGTTTCATGACTGCCCGGATGAAATGTGTTGCCTTTATACTGTACCAGTATATGTGAAGAATACAGTAAATAAATATAATTATAACAAGTAAAATAAATAAATACTGGGTTGCCATTTAGCAAACATTTCACAGTACACGAGGTGGAACAGCCGGCCACCGTCTTGTATGACGTCACAGCCCTCATACCAGTTACTCCCGCGCCATCCTACCGACCGCCCGGGCTGCAATTGTGTGCTGTTTTTGGTGGTGCTAACACCTGTCTAGTCAAGATAATGGCCTCTACCTCTACTGGGGGCCCTACTGGTGCTGGTGGGACAGACCCACCTAAGCGGCCAAATAAGGAAAAGGAGAAGCAGGACTATCGTAAGGGGGTTAAGTTTGCCAAGTACTGTACTCGATGCAGGATAAGCAGCGTGTGATTAAGTTACTTGAAGAAGGCTTAAAACTTGTGAGATAAGAAAGATTACTGGTTTTCCAGAAAGCACAATCAGGTCAATAAAAGCAGAATTTGTATCATTTGGAGGTTATAAATGGGAAAATCAGAGGTTGATGTAGAGTGGCCAGTCTATATTGTTATTTTCCCATTAGTTTATGTATTTGCATTTGGCGAATTTGAATTTGGCGCAATTTTTTCAGTCTATATTACTTGCGAAATCCAAGATCTTACTGTATTGTACCTAATCAAAAATTTCCTATAAAAATCTAAAGCAAATCAAACAGACATTGGATAATACAGTACCTGAAAATCAAAGAGCCTCTTCCCAAATTGCTTACGCTGCAAAATGTATGGTACAGTGGCATCAAGGCATCCCTGTGCCAGGCCTACCATCTGGGCACCAATACCAATACGACCTTCATTGAGCATTTCAATGGCATATTTGTAACCTTGTCCAAACTGTCCAAGTATATTTTCTTCTGGGACCTGCAAATTGAATAGAGCAAGAATGTCAACACCTCACGTGCATTTAAATACTCATACAGTATACTGCACCATGTACTGTACTGTATTTAGCATTGCTAGTATATATATATATATATATATATATATATATATATATATATATATATATATATATATATATATATATATATATATATATATATATATATATATATATATATATATATATATATATATATACACAAATGAATCACTGTATATTGTAACACCACTGACATTTTTCCCTTTTTCTGGTGGAGCCCATAGCCAGGCATCTCTTGTAATAGAAAGCTCCTTGTTGGAGATGTCGGTATTCAGACATTCTCCCATACCATAGTCAGGGTTGATTTATTAATCCACTTGAACACACCAACCATCCTTCCCTCCCCATTAACACTGTCAGCCTCAAATGGGGAGACATGAAATTGTATTTTCAAGGGCAGATGATCTGATTAGAGCTAAGTCTAATGAATCAGGACCTGCCACCTTTATTTCTAGTTCGTCTTTATGTTGACTTCAGTTCCAGTTTACTAAGTTACTAACCAAATGGAGGAGAGAATCAGAGTTGCCTGGGTATGAGCTTTAAAAAAAAAAAAAAGAAAAAAAAATCCAGAATTAATCCTGTAGATTTAGTGCATAATACATGATTCAATTGGTCCATGTGTTAGGCCATAAAAGAAGCATAAATATTAATGCATACCTATGGATACATCCATAAAAGAAAACAGCAGAATATATACAATGCAAGTAGACAGTACACTAAAAGCAGGGAAATGTAAAGTCTGAAGTTTGTGGGTGAGTGGTCTGAATCAAGATGAATCTTCTCTAGCATTCATACTCAATGTGCTGCTTTGTGACTTACTGGGCATTTCTATTAAGACCACCCCACCACATCAGGGTTAAGGCCCTACCAGCAGATTCAACTGAGCATGTGGTGTTAGTATAAACAATTTACAAGGATTTGACAGGATGGTGTCTCTGCATCTCGAATGCAAATAACCCCCTGGACAAGGCATGCTCAGCTAGGTGGTGTTTTAGTTTGGAAATCCCACAGGTCACTTGTTGAATGATCTGTAGGCCATAAAAAATAGTAAGTGTAATTCCTTGATCTTATGAGATGACTGAAAAACTTTACTCCGAGCTACTTTAAAATGTCCTATAGGCATTCCCTGCTTTATGAAAGGGTTTCATTCCTGAAAAACCTTTTGTAAGCTGGATCACATTTTTCCATTATAAAAGCTAAGGTTTGTTCATGCAAAAATAAATACTCACTCAAATCATCTTAAAGTACCTCAAAATATGTTTTAATAACAATATTTTATGTACACAATGATGATAAGCCAAAAATAAACATAGCTAAGTGAAATATTTACAGTACTGTACAGTACAATAATAATTTTATACCACATGAGATTTGAAACAAAATGAACAGTATGAAAGGCTAAGCCAACATCTATAATAAATATATTACTGTATTAATACCTTGATTTCAATTCTAAAATTGGATATAATGCTCTAAAAAAAAAAAAAAAAGAAGCTTGACCCGATGAGTTACTGTATCATCCTAAATTCTTGCTGTTTAGTTTACATGATGCAAATGGGCCATCAGTCAGTTGACACTACAAGCGTGTTCTCTCATGTACTGCCGGCAATATTCACACTTCCAAACTTTTGTTCACTTCCAAATTTCACGCTTTCTTTTATAACTATAGGTTAAGCTGTTTTCTGACATTACTTACCACGACACTCTCAAAGTGTACTGTGCAAGTGTTGGAGGCTCGCAACCCCAACTTGTCCTCTTTCTTCCCAATACTGAGACCTGGGGTGCCTGCATCAACAAGGAAGCAGGTAATGCCTTTGTAGCCCTAAAAACACAAATTAAGTGCATTACTATAACTTATCTATAAATGACAAACTGAGGGAATGAAATGAGTGACCTCTGAGGATCTACCTCTATCAACCACCCCAGGCAATGTCTGCCTTTAGCAAAGGGTTTGACATACAGTATTTAACAGCAGGGAACAATTTCTATGGGAACATTGCAGCTTCTTCTCATGAGATATTGGTTTTTTTAACCTCTGATCCATCATATATCTTGAAGACTAGTGAAATATCAGGCTGGAGTTAAAACTTAGTTGTGTTTACATGTTCAGAACTAACTTCAGCCAAGTAAGGGATTTTTACTTTAACCACTTCAGTTCCTGTTAATTTACAACCCACAGAAAGGGAAGTGGGAGTGAAACCAGGTAATTCATATTGTGTACCGGTATGTCATGGATATGAGTGATGACTTTATGAGTTGGTTGGAGGGATGATGTCAAATAAATTAGCGAATGCCCCCTAAAAGGAAATATTGTACAGTATCCTGTACTTCCATATTGTTATTGGGTTGTGTATCTTCAGATGAACCTTTTACACACCTTATTGCCACTGCATCTATATAGTGCAAATACTTTTATCCCAAATTCTACAACTTAGAATACAAATTCATTCCAATGGGAACAGGAAGGGGATCCTTTACATACTGCTCCCAAGGCCAAGGAGGAGAAATGTATTGTCCTTTATATTGTATCCTAGTTCATATATTGTAGATCTTTTGAAATAAATTGTATCAATAATGTGTATGTACAGAATTTCCATTTATTCCTTAAT
This sequence comes from Homarus americanus, assembly GCF_018991925.1. Taxonomy (NCBI): domain Eukaryota; kingdom Metazoa; phylum Arthropoda; class Malacostraca; order Decapoda; family Nephropidae; genus Homarus; species Homarus americanus. Next base: position 5,631,669 of record NW_024724368.1, on the reverse strand, counting down.
AACATATATTCTCATGTTAATCCTGCAGAAGAAGAGGTATGGTGTGTTGAGCTGAACACAACACTTACACTGGTCTGAGTTGACAGTGGGAATATGTCAAGTACCACCTAACAAAGACTGGATGGTCAAGGGTGCTTTCATGTGGGTATCACACGTCAATCATTTCCTTGGCTATAAAATGTGATCTCATACTTAAGTATTCCATCTACAAGCAATTTGTACATCTAGTGAAAGTAAGAATTGTAAAGTCTAAGTTACCTTATAGAAACCATTTTCCTACTCTTATTCACATTGGCTTGACCTTGTAAAACACTCCATTAGAAAAATAATCACAAGTTCAGAAATTAGACAAAGGAAAACGGAAATTCATCTGATTACTCACAACAGCAGGGTTTGCATTAGCCATGACCAAGAACACACCAGAATGGGGAGCTGATGATATCCACATCTTGGAACCATTGATGACAAAATTGCTTCCATCCTTTATGGCTGTTGTTTTCATGGAAAAAGCATCTGAACCAGATTCTGCTTCAGAAAGACAGAAACTCCCTGTCTGAAAAATAAAATGATGGTCAATTAATGAATTAAGACCTATAGTATGAATAAACAAAAAGTCTCAGGCATGTTGCACCCTAGTCTTCTGCTGTGGGAAAATGTGAAGGGGATTACAGTAGTACTGGAGTTGCATTTCAGTAAAACTGAAAAAAATGAGTAGTCAAAAAAATGTGAGGGAGATTGACTGAGCAGAGTGGTTAAGAATTCATGAGAGGAGATGAGAAAGAGGACTGGCCACTTTTACAAGACATACCCGGTACTGGAAGAAGTTTGTAGAAAATAGTGTTTCCTATGTTTCCTCCTGAGTGCAGGGATAGTCTTGAACTGCCATATACCAAAGGAGATATGTAGTTGGAAGAGTACTTCAGGTAGTGGAAACAACAGAGGAAGTTCAAAAGTCACCCCTACTGACATTGCATTCATTAAACTGACCCAACTTATCCAAGCCACTTGAAGATATCCCCAATGGTTCACATATGATCTAAAAATGAAAATCACATGCTAACACAAAATCCCCTTAAACTTAAGAACATGAGTCATCATGTACAAACCTGCTAAAGTGCGGTATAGCTCAATGTGTTGGGTGAACGTTATGCAAAGAATAAGAAACACAGAAATGAAGAGATGTAGAAGTGAAGAAAGTGTTTTGTAAAGAGTGGAGCAGGGTTTGCTCAGGTAGAATAGACATACACTAAACCTCACTTAATTTGATATTTTTGGGGCTCTGAATTGATTGAATTAGTCTAAAATACAGAACTGTCCTCAACATACTAAAATTACAATTCTGGACTTCTGCCAAATTTGCCTCACAATTCAAGAGAAATTCAAAATTTTTAAGGGTCACGTGCTTTGGTGTTTGACTGAAAAGCAAGCAAAAACTTGTGTCAGTTTTATTATATTATCGTTATTGAGCTTACAAATAAGCTTTCAATGGGTCAATAATGTATTCTCCTTGAATCACTATGGTATATAAATTACTCCTAAAGTTCACATGAAGACAAGTACTGTACTGTAGAGAAGTCACTCACACCATCACCATAAACACAACACCTACTAGTCACTCACACCATCACCATAAACACAACACCTACTAGTCACTCACACCATCACCATAAACACAACACCATCACCCTAAACACAATCACTGAGCCATTTGCCTAATTGTCCAATATCTCATTTATTCTCATGTAATACCATTAATGAAAAATTATTATATTTTTAAATTTCACATGTAAAATTCTCAAATCTTTCAGAAAATAAATTATTTCATAAAGTAGATTTTTGGTTGACAGATACAGTACTTCACTGAACTGTACATTCATAATAAATTTTGTTAATGGCCACAATGGTGCTGGCCTCACTTCAGGGTGGGGGGACACAGGTCAACACAACAGTACAGGAACAGTTCACGAGCAGTGCCATGTGGGTTATTTCAAGACTTGGACTACACTACAGGTATTTTGATATTTTTCGCACCACAGTATCAGAAAATTTTACTGTAAATTGCATATCTAAATTTCTGTACATAATTAAAGATATTGAATTAGGTAATAGGTAGTAGGCAGCTACCAAACAGGGAGGTACTACCGCCTGGGAAGATATTGGAAGCATAATGTGTTGTCTAATGGTAGACCCTGCTGCCATATGGCATCATGAAAATTGTGACCAAGTCCCAGGTTGCTGATCTGACTTTCTGCCTCATTTACACACAATTGCAGGGTCTCAATTGTTTCTCTTACTATTGACAACACAACATACATACTGTATATTGTTTCTCACTTTTAATTTTTGTATTTTTTATGGTTTTTTATTATTATTGTTATTACAGTGTTGCTATTATTATTATTATTATCATTATTATTATTTTAATATTTTCTTTTAAATTTTGTATGTTTTATTATAAATTATATTTACTATGAATTATTATTATTATTATTACTGTATTATTATTATAAAATTTTCGCCCCCCAGGCCCCGATGTGGATCAGTGACCTGTACCCGGGTGGGCTAATTCCCGTAAAAAAAAAAGAAAAAAGCCCCAAATACCAAATTGTGAATATTAAACTACAGTAGTGAGTTTCATTGCACTGAGAAGATGGGAATGAAACATTAGTCAAAATACCTGTAGCATAATTCAAAGGTAGATGGTGAGAGGGAGGATTAAAAAGATAATGGAAGGGTGGGGTTAAGGATGCACTAGATGCAGTATATATTAACACTGTAAATGGGAATTATTTTGCAAACTGGAAGAATAACAGAATATGGCAATGTAATGTGTTACAATGCATAAGCTTAAGAACAGGTATACAGTACCAGGAATTAATTTTGTTATCTACAGTATGTTATTCTTACTGAAGAAAGTACAGTTCTTAAATAGCATAATTTTAATAGTTAATACAGTACACTTCTTTTTTATATAACTTACATATTCTGTTGCAAGCTTTGGCAGGTACATGTTTTTTTGTTCTTCTGTGCCCAATTTACGGAACAAAGTGTTCACCAATGTGTTCTGGATATCACACATAACGCTTACTGAAGCATCCACTTTTGCAAGTTCTTCAACAACCAAGTTTGCCACAAAAAATGTTGATCCGCAACCACCATACTTTTCTTCTATCTCAACAGCCATGAACTGTAATAAGAGAAAAAGACATATTAAGAGATATGTATTTTGTAAACTATTTATAGTACACTCCAATCCATAAATCCCCATTTACAACTGATGTAGTAACTGTAGAAAATTTTCCACTCATGACTATGAGTACTTTGAAAGACTGGCGCAGCATTGCTGCTTCAAACGGTCAGCTGTCAGCAATAATGCTGGAAAACGTTTCTAATAGGCTACTTAATTTATTTTAACGCTTATTATGGAAAAAATAAAGTTATATAGGAGCAAACACAACTATGCAGAATTTTTTTCCTTAATCTGTTTAAGTTACTTAATCAAAACAACATAAGTAGAATTGACGTAACTTGGAGACTTACTGTGCTCTCCCCCCTCCCTTGAATCCTAGTCATATAGAAACACTTACGTTAAGCAGAATGTTCCAAAGGAAAAAAAGAGACATCAGTTTCTTACCTAGTGAAGAACACTTGCCTCCTACATGTGAAAGTACAGGTATCCATGCACAATTGAAAACCCTATTGTAAATTAAATTGTATTTTTCCATTGATTATTATTATAAATTGGGAGATGCATTTCCTTAAAGAAAAAGAAAAAAACAGAATAAAATAGTACAGGTATTTCACAACACAAAGGCTGGTATGCACAAAAATTGGAAATTCAGTGCAGTAAACCCTTGCCAACTCAGACTAATTGAGGAAAAGGGCAACCCAAGAAGGTCAATTTTCTGAGTAGGCCTGAGTCTGACCTAGGTCTGAAATCCGAGGGCAATTAAGTCTGAGATAGGAGGATGAGTCCAAGTCCAACCTAGGTTTGAGAATCTAAGGGCAATAGTCTGAGATAAAAGGCAAAGTCCATATCTAGTATCTTGAGAGATTTTAACATGGAGAATTAATAAATTGTTTAAGAAAAAAAACATAAAACAATCAATAAATAAATCTAGCCTTAAAGTTATGACGATGCGCATTTATAGTGAGACCGATGATTGATGCGATTTACTTGACCTTGACAACATAGCTACAGATCCACATCATCTCCATAGCATCCACATTATCTCCACTACATAATATATTCCCATCTCTCCACTACACATACACAAAATTTTCACTACAAATCCACAGCATATCCACTACACAACCTGGGAGACCACCCATACCATGTATGTATGTATGTATGATGGGACTCGGGAGCTGTCAAGAATCTTAGGGATGCTTCTAGAAAATTCAGGAAAGTTCTAAAATCGTAAGGGGGGACTTATGATTGTCCAAGTTTGCCCATCGATTTTGGATATTCTCCGAAATGTATAAAAAGGTGTTGGTGGCTAACTCAGTCCAAGTATCATGGGGTCTGAGTTGGCAAGGGTTTAATGTGTACAGTACAGTATACCCTGTATAGGCAACAATTAATGAAAAACAACTGTTATTTGTTTCTTAGTTGTCACACTTGACTGGAATAGTCCTTAACCCCTTCACTATGAGATGCCACTTTTAATATTTTGTTTGACTAGTGCCAGATGATTTAATTCAGCAAAAAGGGGACCCCGCACACAAGAGAACAAACTCTACTGATGGCTGTCATCTTTTTGCCAGCCCCAATGCACCCTATTTCCTCCAACATAACATCTAAAGTGATGGTTATGCAGGGATCTTACTACTACAGGTATTGCTGCAGCTCATTTCACTTACTGGTCACTTTCCTGACATCTGTAAATTGGATATATTGGTTGGAAAATGCAATTGCAGGAGAGTCCTGCCGAGACATGGAGCTGAATTTGAAAGATTCCGTTGGCTTGTAAATAATGTCATTACAATAAGTGCTAGCCAGTCAGACTGTTTGGATCATAGGTAATATTTCTTCACTTTAGATATACAGTAATGAGTAAATGCATGTTTTTCACCTCCCCCAAAATATTAACAGGTATAGTACTGTACTGTAAAACTAAAAAAATATTGTAAAATAAAAATACAGTCCAGTATCATAAATAGTTATCATAAAATGAGGGATATCTGTATCATGATTTATAAAATAACAATACTGTACCTGTAATATTGAAATAATTATAATCACGCACAGAAAATTGCAGAGGAAGAAGAGAGTAAAAATGTAGAAGAACCAGCACCCCCCAAAGATTTTCAGTGAAACAAATGGCAGAGGCATTTGCTACAATTAATAAGGGGATGCAAATGTTTGAAGAAATGGATCAAAATGTTGAGCGTTTGCAAAATTTGACAGAATGATCCAAGATGCACTTCCTTGCTACAGGGAGATTTACAATGAAAAGACAAGGCAAACTGTGCAGTCTAAATTGGACAAATATTTTAAGAAGTCCCCCATTGCAGTCTCCTCACGCCCCACCAGTACTGCCTCTTCACTCCCTAAAGATGATCCAATACCTTCAACAAGCTAGTTTCCCCTGTATGTTAACCCGTCTGAAGAAAGCGACAGTGATGACCCACCTAGCCCTGTCTCCTCCTCTGCTTCATCCAGTTAATGTAGTCTCCATGTATAATTAAAAAATTATTGGGGCCCCGTGTGCATTCAGCTGACTACATCAAAGGTAAGTGCACAGTAACACTGCATTCATTCTTCAATATTGATTACTTTTACTGTACTGTATTTCACTTTAGATTTTCTATGTATTATTTTTTGCATTTTCGACTTTCGAACAATTCGACTTACGACCTGGATTTGAACCACACTATTCTTTTGCCCTAAAGCTTAACTCACCCCATTGTCAAACATGCCCTTGCGAACTGACTCATCAATATTACTTTCAGCGTCCATCTTGCTGACAAGTGGAGCAATCTTCTCACTTGCAAATTTGGACACTGTAAAGATAAAGACGTTTGGAGTTAGTGATTTCAAAAAAGAAAGATTGCATCATGAAATCCCACTTTATCATCATGAAGCAAGCATATGGTTTGTCATTTACAAATTACCCTGTACTATAATCTGCATGCACGACAGAGTCTCGGATATATCGATAGGTTGCTACCAAAGCAACCATCTTTCCAACTGTGTCTAGATCTTTCATTTCTAAAAGAAAATGACCTTTTTAATCACATAGTTCTTCCAATTTAAAAGAAAAAATCAAGTCCCCCCACCATGCAAAACAATTTGGAATACTCATTTAACTTATGTCTTTGTCACAGAAAAAGAGGCAAATAGATCCAGATCTGGCCACTCCATTCCACACTAAAGGAAGGAGAGTGGGAAACTGAACAATCTGCTTTCCTCTTGATCATAAAATGGGATTCAAGTTTCAATTCCCCTGTTTATGATCAAGAGGTTCCACAGGTGGTTCATGATTCAAAGAAGCCAGTGATTATGAAAAACAAACAAACAAAAAACTATCCCAGCATAATGCAAAATGCTCTTTCCATGAGCCAACTGAGAAGACTCTCAGATAAACAAAAGATATGAACTCTCTGAGGTCATCAGCCTGAGACAAAAGCTTCAGGTTTTGCTTTAAGAGTGAACACAGATTATAGTTAAAAAATTTTAAAATTTTATACATGATGTACATAAATTGTACTGTACAGTAAAGAATACATGAGACAGTGAGAGTAGTGTTATCTTTGCTAGTTCTACAATTGGGAAATATTAAATTTGGGGGTGCTGTATCAATTTTGGCTTAGAATTTAATGTTAGACTGAAAACTAACACAGTTTAAAAAAGGCTTAAGGTCCTTTCAGGCCTTAACCCCATTAAGAGGTGGGAAGGTTTCAGGCAGCCTCATTTCAGGCTTGATAATAATATAGAATTTTAACAACAATCCTTCATTTATGGCCTGTTGCCCTTCGCTTGGCCTCTCAACTACTGTATATGAAGCGAACATAATTGGGAGGTGGAAAATAAAGCCTACAGTATACAGTACTGTATTCAAATAAGGGACAAGAAATTTCCTAACTCCACATTTCACATATGTATGAGCTGAGGACCAGGCACTTCTGTATGAGATTAGTAAAACAGATCTTGTACAGTATATTAAAATCGGTTCCTTTCTATTGATTTAATCAAACATTCCAAATACTGTACAGCAATACATAAAATATTGACAAGATTCTTTTGGAAAATCTCACCTGTTTCTTTCATCATCATTTCATCCTCTGACAAAAGTGTCAGCGGTGCAGGCCTGAATCCCATGGCTCTGTCAATTTGTGGAGCCACCTGATGGTTACATAATCTAGTCCCAGCTCTTGTACAAAGCAGCCGGGAATTCAGGTATCGACGACTAGCACAAGCCTGTAGATGAGAAGATATTGAGACAAACAAAAACTATCTTGGTCTTATAATGTTTATTTAAAGCTATTATGTCTAAACATAACATACATGTTGTATGTACATGTATTCAACATGAGAAGAGACAAGGCCCAAGCAGGGGTTTGTAACAAGTGTACGAAATAATGTGCTGACCCTGAAATCTTATTTTTAATTGAGCCTGAATTAGGTGACTGTAGGCCTACAGAGTGAAAGCCAGGTTTCAAGGAACTTAAAAGCTGGAATGGTTTACCTGAGTGGGCTAGTGAATGTGGAGACGGTGGAAAAGTTTGAAGCAAAATTAGATAAATACTGGAAAAATCAACAAGTATATAATTTTAGGGCACAATTATCCGCCACACACAGCCACCGTCTGAGTAGAGAAGAGGCTATTGAGCTGGAGTCACAGGCGTGAGCCTCTTCCAGAAGATCATCTGTGAGTATCTGTGAGTATTGCTTATTTATACTAGTAGGTTACCTAAGTCGAAAATAATCTTTTTTTTCAGCCAGAATAAATACTGTACATTATTTTTAACCTATTTACAAGTCATATAAAAAGTTATTTACAGCTATGTATATTTATCATGTAAAGGGTCACAAATATACCGATACATTTTTACACGTCATGACTTACACCCAGAGAAAAAATAGGAAATCTTACCAGCCCAGTCCTCACCACTCCACCAGCAGCCGCCATGTTTACAACACTGCAGGGCTGACAGTCTTTATCAGCTGATCCAAGTAACACATTTAACAAAAAGTGTTTAAACTTAAACGGTACATAACAAAATTATAAAATTATGTATAATTTATCTAAATCTAAAGTTAATTACATGAATTTATAAATTTAAAAGAATAAAACCTTGCATTGATTGATGGTTGTTAAGGTTGGCTCGCCTGTCAGAGGTTCCCAGGATGCATCGCGGCGTGCGGCCTCTCCTCTACTGTGGTGGACGCGGGTGAGTGTACGTAGCTTCAAGTCTTCTTTTTTATCCCGCTAAATCTGCGTTATCATAATGTATTTTAGTGTCTGTGAAGTGGTAAAATATAGTTGGAAGATTGAAGTGGTAGGTTTTACCAGTAAATAGTTTTGCAGAAAACAGATAATGATTTATTTTAACATTAAAAGATATCGCCCGTCTCATGTTTTTGGAAATGTTGATGGACCAAGCAAGGTAAACACGTGAAAATTTTGCATGGAAAATCTGGTATACTAAGTGAATTTATGCTGATATCCCCTCCAATTGTTATCTAAAGGTTGTAATTACATTATTCGAGATAGGCACACGGGATAAAACTAGCCAGGAGGCAGCTGTGATCTACCAATCGTAAAATTTAGAACGAAAAGAAACCACTGCCTGTATTATCGCCGGGTTTGATCAGTCTGTTTACTATTATTATACTCTAAACTGCTTTTATTGTTTAATTAATGAATATAGTGGAACTTATGCAACGATTTTTAGTTGAACGTTATTTTTTATACTGCGTGCTGGTTATAGGGGTGATGTGTTGGAAGTTTCAGACCCAGGCCAGGTGTTTAGGTTATAACAATGGTATTTACCGGTTACATATCGGGAATAATATAAAGTTTGCGTTCTAACACTGAATTTTCCACCATTAAACTGCTCAAATTATAAATACCATGGCAGTTGGACATCCATAATTTAGAGAGTTCATCCGATCAGTAGTGAAGAGCGGTCCGACTAATTACCCAAATGTAGCCGCAATGAAGTCAAATAATGGTCCTACATGAATAAATCGGACTGCCAATCACTTCTCGACTAGTATTTGGTGTCACAAAGTCACAAAAAATTGGTAAACTTAATTTAATCTGAGTTAATAGATCAAGTGCATGTACCTAACCTAACCTCGACTAGTATTTGGTGTCACGAAGTCACAAAAATTGATAAACTTTATTTAATCTGAGTTAATAGATCAAGTGCATGTACCTAACCTAATCTAACCTAACACAACTCAGATTAAAGTAAGTTTTCCAATTTTTTTTTTACTTTGACACCAAATACTAGTAGAGAAGTGATTAGCAGCCCGATTTACGCTTGTACGACCATCATTTGACTTCATTTGGGTAATTACTCGCAAAGCATTTGGTAACCCGATTTATTCATGTAGGACCATTATTTGACTTCATTGCGGGTACATTTGGGTAATTAGTCGGACCCGTGAAGAGGATTAAGGGTACATAAGAAAATAAGGAGTCTGCAATAGGCCGATTGGCCAGTGCATGGCAGCTCCTGTCGAGAGATACTACCACTAGCATCCATGAATCTATCTAGCCTACTTTTAAAACTTTAGAACATAAGAATGAAGGAAACTGCAGCGGGCCTATTGGCCCATACTGGGCACTCTTGTTTACACCCAACTCCTATCGCTCATATATCCATCCAACCTATGATTGAAGCTATCCAGCGTATTTGAGTTAATGATGATGTTTGGTAACTTGTTCCACTTGTCCACTACATTTCCAAACCAATGTTTACTTATTTTGCGCCTAAATCAAAATTTGTCTTAATTTAAAACCATTGTTACGAATTCGCTCCTGGTTGGATAGTTTGAGTACCTTTGTAATGTCCCCTTTGTTTAGCCTTGACTTCCATTTATACACGGCTATCATATCGCCCCTCATTCTGCGTCTCGAGGGAGTACAAATTAAGATGCTTTAACCTGTCTCTGTACTCAAGGTTCCTAATGCCTGGGATTAGTCTTATCATTCTCCTCTGAATTCTTTCCAAGGATTCTATATCCATTATGTACTACGGTGACCAGAATTGAACTGCGTTCCAGCACATACTACTTATTATATAGGACTAACCTGCAGCTGAAACTGAAAACGATTATAAAAACGCCAGAACATTATTAACAAAGCAGTTAAGGTACCCATAGCTTAACTCTTGTGGTGAGATTATAAAGGGGGACATACAACAAACACACATGTGCTGCCTTTCAATAGCACCTCACATAAGTTTCCGCAAAGGGAGATGGTAGTGCTGCATCTGGGAATATTGCCTAGATGTAACCCATTAATATGGAAAACCACGGATACCAAAAGGCTTTTGTAAATTGTTTGGTTTGTTAAAGTTTTTAAAGATATACTCGATTATCTATTCATTTGTTTCATGATGAAAATTCCTAATCCATTCTCTGAGAGACGCGGTTGCTTGGGAGTGTGTGACCTTGTCCGTCGCTGTGTGCAGTCCCTGGGGTATAGGCAAGGTTCTCTTGTTTAGATCTCCACCTGACACACAAGCTTTCCAGCCTCTGCACCAGGAGTCTTCCTGGCTCATAGATTTATAATAGGCTACTGAAATTTAATTAAGCTACAGAAAATGTTAAGTTTTTCAACTTAGGTACTAATCTACAGTATTTTTATATTTGTTTCAGTATCCACCATGAAGCTTAACAAGTTGAAAACTTCGTCTCGGCGCAAGAACAGGCATCGCTACTTCAATGCGCCCTCGCACATTCGCCGAAGGTTTATGTCTTCCCCACTCTCCAAAGAACTGCGCCAGAAATACAATGTTCGTTCAATCCCAATCCGCAAGGATGATGAAGTTCAGGTGTGTACAGTGTTTAGTTTATGACAATGGAGAATATTGGAAGCAGAGTTTTGTAATGGTAGTTGTGATGTAACAGTACAGCAGCTGAATTTTCGGGGATGAGGACTGATATCTAGTTTTTTTTTCCATAATGTGTTTAGAAGAAATATTAGGGCGTTTAACATTGTAAACTCAGTGTGGCTGTATGGTCCATAAGCTATGTGTCTAAGATGAACAAACACTGCCTACTAATGCTGGATGAAGAGTGTAGATTTCTATAAAAGTATAATAATATCAAGGGGGTTTGTGTTGAAAACACTAATACCTCCACCTGTATATGAAATACTGTATGGGGATTTCAGTTATGAAATTTGCAGTTATAAAAAATTCCATTTTTATTTATGGTCATTTTTTACCTTTGCTTCCACATTCCCCAATCTTTATGCAGGTTTTGTTTTTATTTACTTAAAACTGTACTGTATTATGTAAATTCTTATACCATTTCTTGTGTAGTTGCAGTTATTTGATTTTCTATGCTTGCCAATCTCTTGAGAATTAAATTTCCAAGCTCCTGGTATAACAAAAGGATGTTTTCAAATGATTGGCAACAATATGGGGGGAAGTGAGTGAATAGATATATTTTCAGTACTTGTGGTTTGTACTCTCAAAATGTTACTGGACTTGTTAATATTATTAATTATTACATATACGCTACATGTATGGAGCAGATAGAGAACAGTCTTAGCAAATGCAAAATGAGATATATATTCTGCATTCATAACTAACAGTTTTAAGGCAGAAACCAAACATTTCTCACGTCTGAAGCTGCACAATTCCCTCTTGTCCACGGGACCCCATGTGTTTGCATTCTAAAAATACTGTACAGTAAAACCTTCATAATTTGAAATAATGGGGCTCTAGCTGTTATGAGAGTGGGGGGTGCTATTCTGTTATCTTCCGCAATCAAAATTTTAACATTTCAATGTACAGTACCAGATTTAGGTGCTTGGTCCAGGATTATCAGACAATGGCTCAAACACTGGGCAGCAATGAAAAACAAGTGGAAAAATCTTGTGCATAAGAACATAGCTGTGATCTCCACAACTGACCAGTGTGAACTGACCGTGACCGACATGCATGTACCTGTAGTATAATACTTGTTTACACTGTGGTGGGTGGTCACATTCCATGGCAACATGTTCATCATATATATCATAAATGTTTCCTAATTTGAAGTTTTACCATATGTTACATAAATTTTAATGCTGTATAATTATATTTGTGCCAGTTACAGTATATTGTAATACACTACTGTACAGGTATTTCAAAATTTTACCAAATACTAAGAAATTTGTAATAAATATTTCTGAACAGCAAAACAATATGAATTATGGGTGTTTTCGATTTTAAGGGGTTCACAATTTTTTTCTTTTTTAATGTAAACAGAACCCCAAGCGTAAAAGTACCTGGATTACGTGTTTGCCTGTTCACTTGTGGTGTCAGTGGAATACACGCACATTATAGTTACCCATTTAAGTTTACAGTATTATCCTTTATTTTAGTCGGGCAACAGTGCTGTAGTGTGTGAGTTTGAACATAAATTCCAACACAGGAAAGCAATGCCGTTTTTCCCGCATGAGGTTAAGGTTGAGTAGCATGAGTATGATATCTGGGGTGTTTTTCTAGAATTCAATCCCCTTGGAATATGTGAGTGTATTGTACAGTATTCTGAAACCACTAAAGGGTTTTGCTATTTTGGAGAATTACTTTGCAGTACTCCTAGAGGAAGCTGGTGTTGTGGGGTGTATATTCTTGTGTTAGCGCACTAGTTTTTTCCATGAGGCTCATATCTTCTTGCTTTTTATGTGTATCTCAGTCTACTAATTATGGTAATGAACTTTGTTTGTGTTCACTTCTCCCTTGAAAATTTTCAGGTTGTTCGTGGACATTACAAAGGCCAGCAAGTGGGTAAAGTTGTCAGTGTGTACCGTAAGAAATACTGCATCTACATTGAAAGAATCCAGAGAGAAAAGGCTAATGGTGCCTCAGTTTATGTGGGCATCCACCCCTCTAAGGTAATTATGCTTTTGATAAAAGGCCTAGTGAATGACTCAATTTAGAGCATTTGTTAATTTGTCATGACAGACCTCGTATTGTCACATTAGATGTAACAACCAGGTGTTAGTGAGATTGCTACTCTCCATGATGGGAATTAGAATGGGGGTGGAGGAGAAGGGAGAAGAGAAGTCACCCCATGGTGCCATTTCACCCATAAAATTTTAGTTCACTTGGTGTAATTCAAGATTATTTTCTTTAAATCAACACTGCACTGCATTATATATTGTCAATATGTAAAATAAAATTCAAAATGACTAATAATTTGACTGGAAACACAGAAAAAAGTGTTTATGTTGAGTGTCTGAAGCAAGATGTTACCTCCACTGAAATGGCAGAGACTGGCGCCTGTATGGTGTGTTGACAGGCTGTTTGGCGCGCTAAAAACTAGTTTCCCTGTACTTAAATTATGTTAAATAATTGTTAAAATTATTAAAAAATTTAAAATAAGACTTAAAATAATTGAATAGTACAAACTAATGGATATTTACTAAAATGGTAAGGAATTTAAGCTCTAGAACTGATAACTGTATTGGCTGACTAATATGACAGCTAGTGTGCAAGCGAAAACGTGTTGAGGGGCGCTCGTAAGGAATTCGTTAACCGAAGTTAAGAATCTTATGGAAGGTAATTCGTTAACTGAGGGATGACTGTATAGTAATGTGCATTGAGTATTTGTCCTTAATTCTGGAAGTTTTACTTGGAAAAGTAGTGGCTATCTCTCGGGACTCATTGTGAGTAGCTCTTTCAACAGCACTTAGCTGTCGCATCTAATGTGGCAATACATATTCTGTTGTGAGTGCTTTGAATAATGATTTACACCGCTGTCATTTGTAAAGTTTCAGGAATCTTATTTTTATGCATATTCAGTTATAAAACATGATGATAATTGCTAATCCATTCTCTGAGAGAGTAGTTGCTGGAAAGTTGTGACCTTGTCCGTTACGGTGTGCAGTCCCTGGGGTATAGGCAAGGTTCTCTTGTCTAGATCTCCACCTGACACACAGGCTCTTCAGCTTCTGCACCAGGCATGCAAATGTCTGGCTCATGGATGTTAAAATGGCTGCTGAACATAACATATGGCTTCCATACTCATAAAATTTGAGGTTAACTATGGTTTTATGGAATTTATGAACACAAGTTCAGTTAAGATTTTTTTAAGAAACAGGTATGTCTGATTTAAGAAACATTGTTACACTTAATTTTAGGTTATTAATTATAAAGTAATAAATTAAACCTGGTTTTCATTAGTATGGAAGATATAGACAAATTACTGTTACTGATATATATTTTTTATTGGTTTGGTTTTGCAAAACTATTGATATTTTTAGGTTTGTGTGGTGAAACTCAAGATGGACAAAGATCGCAAGAAGATCATTGAAAGGAGAGCGGCTGGGCGTGCTGCAAGGCAGGGCAAGGATAAAGAGAAGTTCACTGCTATGGATACCTCTGCCTAAATAAAGCCGCTTTTAATTATCACCGGTTTTTCTCTTGCTACCCACAGTGTTGAAACTTTTGTAGGGTCAACAGAAATATTTCCTCAGGTTTGAACTATTATATTCAACAGGACTGGAGTCCAAGTCTTCATACATTACTGGGTTTCATCCTTTTCATGTATTGTACTGAACCTGAAATTGAGATACTTCATTTGATAGATAGAATGGTTTTATAAGGTATTTTAAGAAATGGCATTAGAATTTCTTTCCCTTATTTAAATACATTACAGTATTTCTCTTTATGGAGGAATGGTGTACCACAGGTAGCAACTGTAAAAGAAATGGACGTAAATATATATCTTGGGTCTTGTAATGGAGCGTGATTGGAAACTAGCAACTGTACATTATTGCTGTAAATTATGGTTAGTACTGTACTATACTAAGGTATCCGTCTTCTGCAACAAGGCTCTAAATGTGGTATACTTGTATTGCACAAGCCTACCTATCTCCCTCAAAAATTAGTTTTTTTTAATAAAATAATATAAATAAATAAATACTGTTCCTCATTCACTAACATTGTTGCTTCCTGGTTGTCCAACCCCATGACATATAGTGTGACCTGTGCCCCATCCTTCCGCTTCTACCCAGAACCATAAACGAGGAAATTTTTACAAAATATTCAAAAGTGAAAAATTATTGCATATGGTAAAAAAAAACGACTAACCCTATCAGGTGGGGGTTATTTCAGTGATAACTGTTCATTGGAGAAGCTTATGCACTGTAAAATAGACTCCATATGAAGTGATTTTGTTGACATTCTGTAGTATAAAAAAAAACATCTTGGAACATTTGCATGGCAGGTATGGGGAGAGTCCATTTGTGCCCAGATGTTGTACCGGACCCCACTTGCACCTCGCTCCTTTTCTCTTCCATGTGATATATGTTTGTATGCAGTAGACCCTTGCCATTCACGAGGGATAGGTTCCAAGAAATGGCGCAAATTGGCAAAACTGCGAATAGCCACTTGTACTGTATATAAATACCTTAGTGCACTAGTATACAGGTATACCTTTACTGTATTTACATTTGCATGTAAGTCTAGAGTTTGATGAAGTAGTGCACTGTACAATAAAATACAAAATTCGTGTCATGGTTTTGTCCATAGATTAAATATAACTCGTGAAGCATATGAGAGTGCACCAAAAGTTTAGCCCTTCGGCATATGTTTTCACCAAATTTCACGACACAACTTTTGTCTTTCATTGTACATAAGGAGATGTTTGGTTACTGAAGCATAGATGGATCATCAGGATTACTGGTGGAAGAGGGTAAATCTGGTGGTTGGTGGAGTGGTAGCTAATAGTTCGTTCTTGAAAAAACATGGTGATTGGTAGTTGTTTCCTCTTGTCTTTAAACATTTCCTGGTAAGGAAACAACACCTGGATTATTCCTCGGACCATCTTAAGGCTGCACTCCATGGAAGGGTCGCTGTTAACAATGAGATCATTCATCTATACCTGACGAAATAGTTCACCCAAATTTTCCAAGCTCCAACCTTCTTTTTGTAATTCCATAATGTCTTTCTCCATCTTCCTCAGCACTTTTTACCGACTATAACAAATCCTCTTCTGTAAGTTCCTTTCCATGCCCATCAATCAGCTCTTCCACTTCTTCAACAGCCATGTCTACAAACCCCTTACCACCCAACTGATTTGTAAATGTCATTCACATCCTTTACTATGGACGGAAATTCCTGAAAGTAATTCACTCGGGGCCAAAAGGTGTGCCAACAAGCTGTCAGTCTCTAGTTTGAGTTCATTGAATGCTTCAATGATGGTAATACTGTACTGTTTCCAACACTTGCTAACATCAAGGTCAGGGTCTTCATCCATGGCACTCCGGATACGACTAAAGGAGTGGTGTGTATAATGTCCCTTGAGGGTACATATTACACCCTGATAGAGAGGCTGGATAAGAGCATTGGTGTTAGGGGGTAGGAACACCACCTGGATGGCTAAACTGCATAAAACTCCAGTAGTAGGTATAGAAGCATGTTAAAGCATAAGAGGTTGAAGCAGGAAGAAAATAAGATTAAATTTTTGTAAAAGAAACGTTCAAAGAAAACTGAGTGTAGGGAAATGGCTCAAAAATCAAGGAAGAGCAGAGAGGTCTTCCAGCAGCAAAAACAGAAGCGTTTACTTTCCTTGAAAAAACTAGCTGATGCAATTAAAACTAAGAATAAAAAATACCAAATGAGTGAATATTACATGAGAAAGAAAACTAAATATTTTGTTTGTATATATCATGGAACAGCTTATTTTTTTTTTTTTTGTATTACGTATGCTATTGAAACCCCAGTTGCTGGTGCAATAGAGATAAATCCCTTTCGTAAATATTAAATTTTGAATTCTCACACAATACAGTGCAAAAAATAAAAATAAATAAATAAATTACTTTTTAGTTTATCTTCTTTCAATAATGGTGCACAATTTGAAATATTAAACAAATTCAAGTTTAGTAACAACTATAATTTGTAAAGGAATTATTCTGGCTATATGCATGAAAAATATTGTTGCACTAAACATATATGTTTGATTTTGGGTACTGTGTATTTTAACGTAGGTGTTCACGAAATGAATAACAATGTGAGAAATTAAGTTAAATATGGTGGAAACTTCCTGGATAGGTATTTATTTCCCCAGACCCCCCCGGCTCAAGAATTTTTTTTTCCAAGACCCGAACCCATCCCTGAAGTAGAAAAATTGGTTAACAAGCCATAAATCGTCTAAATATTCGCATAGAAACTAATTTTTTCCACACCCCCCCCCCAAAAAAAAACAAAAAAACAAAAAATACAAAATAATCTACCCTTACATTGTGGTCCTCTGACCGCCTCATCAGCTGTAAATATCATTATTCTTCTGCTACCAATAAAAGCAAAGGAAGGTGATGCAACTAAATGGTCCTAAGATAGGCAAATTGCATTAAAATGGAAAAGGAGAATATATTAAATATATAGAGGAATGGTAAAATTATGCATTTAAATTTTATATCTAGCTATAACATTTTCTGAAATGAATGAATAAAACTATTAATAACAGTGTTCACAATGACGCAATAATAAAGGAGGGTAGTGGCGCTGGGTGTGTTAACTACCACCTTTCCGTCATATTTCTCGGTTCCGTCGTTTTTTCTACAAATTGAATTTTTTTCTAGCCCATCTCGCTCAGACGAAACGTATCGCATTTTTAATAAATTGCTGGTGTATTTTTTAATTGCTTTTGCTATTCCTAAATACATCTGATATGTTTGTTTACATTGAGCCATGTGTACAACTTCACAACTTCTTCATGGCCTCTCTCTTAGTTCCTGTGTGTACTGTACACATGACAGAGAATATTAGATCTTATCGTCGCGTGTTGGACCCAAGGGCAGAAGGATTGACACGCTATTTCTCTACGCGTGTGTGACAAGACGCGCTTAGGAAGTTTATGCAAGTAAATGAAGGAAACAGTGCTAGTGTGACGCCGCCTGAAGCGTAGTAATAGGAAATACAAGTATAATTTCAACATCTCGGCTGTTATTATGAGGTATTGTCATTGTGTCCTGATATTTATTATCTTGAGATTGTAATTTTGATCAATGGCATTTCTAGAGTGACTAAGTTTTGCTGCTATGACGAGTATTGTTAATATGAGCTTTTTGAGATGTGACATAACTGTGTATACCCAGTACAAGTACAAAACTAAATGAGAGACTTATCTAGTTTTTTTAATGTTAAAATAGTGTAATTACTAACCTTGTCAAGCGCTTGAAGACCCTCGTCATTGAAGCACAGCAATAACATAACAACTATAAAATGTACACGTAGAATTAAATTTTGTAGTGATAAGCTATCCTATTTGCCTCGGTTGTGCTTGTAGTCCCTGTGGAGCATGTGAATATTTATGTAATCGTATATCTACCTTTAGTTCATTATTTTACACATTCTTATTTCCTCTTTATTATGTATTCTTTCTATTGTGATCATGGAAATTGGTTAATTTAATAACCCCGAGTATTTACGAAACCGCTTATGGATAACGACCATCAGTATCAGAAAAGATACTTGAACGAAGCGGTTTGTGTGCAAAAGACCTTCCGTGACAAGTGATTCACGGGTGGGAACACTGAGATGAGAATGTGCGCGTAAATGGCCAAGGGCTTACACAATTTTCTGAAGAAAGAAGTTTTGAAATGGCAGTTAATAAGAAACTGAGATCAGTGAATAAACAGAACTAAGAAGAGACATGTGTGTTTTAATGTGTTTATTTCATTTATTTCATTTTATCATTTTATCCTCTTCATCACTGATCGGCTCGTTAGCCGTTTGGGCGGTCGGTCATGTCTCTGGTACGCACGCCTCTGGCAAGCAAGTACTGGACATGCACTGGCTCCTGAATGTATCTGAACCTGCTCCAGTGCTGGTCATGTCTGGTCTTGAAAGAGCTCACACTCGGTGCCGTCACAACACTCTGGCAAGTTGTTCCAAGAGCTCACAACTCTCACTCCGAAAAAGTTAGTCCTCGCAGTTTTATGGACTTGTGGCTTCTTCAACCTTGAGCTGTGACCCCTTGTGGGGTGAGCGTCCGCCAGCTCCAGGTATGGACACTCCTTTGGACATTTTCAATCAACTGGCAGTCCATAGCATACCTTGGGACCATGCGGGGAAGCACTTCACTCTTGAATATCGTTACGAGGGACGGACCATCCAGATATCTGAACGACCTTCTTAAAGACCTAATAATTTAGTTACTTGATTCACCTTCTTCTCACAATGGTCCGAGAACTTCAATTCATTGTCAAAATACACACTCAGGTTGACTGATATGTTCAATGTTCTGGTCGCTTTATCCGGGTCACACACCACTCGGTTCTAATCACACCCATGATGGGTGACCCATCAGTGATTTAATGAATTAGTCAGTCCGTTACTGAAAAGTCGTATGAAGTTACAGAAGAAGCTAAGAAAAAAAAATATTTCGTGGGTATCTTAGAACATGTGACTCACCATTTCCAATAACCCAGCATCTTATTGGCGAGAGCGCGCGAGCTCAGACGAATCTCCTTAGGGCAGCAATATTCCTTGGCGTTTTGGCGGGACCTGATCTGCCTGCCTTGTGCTGGCGGTCTCTTGGGAGAAGGGAAGCCCTGCTCCCAATCCCCACAATTACTCCTTGATCCTTCAGACGAAAGCTCAAAATGCCTATATTTCGGCAATCAATCAGAAGCTGTATTAACTGTGGTATATAGAAGAAATATTTGAAAATTATGCCGTATGGTTAATTCGGATATCCGAATGGATTTTTTCTTCTGAATAGGTGTTTTTAATTTGGCAAACAAATTTGTCTAACGAAAAGTCATGTTTACATCACAAACGTTAGGCGCTAAACTGCTTTCTACGCATCTCTTATCTCTATTATTCTGTAAGGTTTCTGTACCCCTTGTTCTCCACACAAAATTAGAAGAGGAGTAATGACAACAGGTAGAGACAGTGAAGCTACCGTAAATATTTCAGCCTTAAAAAAGCTGATCATATTAAGTTTTAACGTGAGCTCCACCACCCGAGGCCACGTATAAGTGAAACCGGAGACTCGTGTACATGAACCTGGTGACAACGGAAGGTCGCTTGTTAGCTTCCTTATCATGATAGCGACACTGAAAGCGGTACATCCTGATTTAAATTCCTTTGCAATACTAGGGGTGGTACCGAAACAACATATTTTCTACTTTACTACTCAAATTGGCTGTATTACTGGCGAGTAAATAGTATGTCGTATGACAACTATGAAAAAATGTGACGGTTTTTCTTGCTAGATGTTTACTGTAATTTATCCTTTACGGTTGTGAATATCCATATTTTTATAGTATTTACGATATTAAATAATATCAGTTAATTTTTTTTAATCATGAACCAATTTCAGGAGTTTATACTTTGTGCTAATTGATTGCGAAAGAGTAGTATTTTTTAGATTTCACCAAACGAAAGGCCAACAGGCAACACTCCAGTGTCAACAAATGGTGGACTAATCTTAAAAAACTTTCACAGTTGAGGTATTGTCGAAAACTGAGGTTTTGTTAGGTATCACTAATACCTAACAAAACCTCAGTGATACCGTATCACTGTTGACCCCATTAGAGTATGACCTCTTTACATTTGGCCTCAAAGAGATTGTGGCAAATACCACTATTGTTGCTACTACTGACTGACTTCTGCAGATTATAACCCAAGCTGTGACCTCAATCATTTATTGACATCACCACATGTAATCCCGCTACAAGCTTACCTCATTGCAAGTTGACCCATCCTAAGTTTTTCTTGACCTTTACCCCTAAATATCCAATCTTTCCGTAAATGAAAATGGAATTAATCTTCGTTATAGGCACAGTCCCCTTCACTTGTGCGTTTACAGGGGCTCATTAGATTTTGTGGTGTGGCAGACCTCTGTTTGTTTACATTCGACAGAAAGAAACCCACAATAGTAAACATACTATGGAATCAAAGTAAAGCAATTTTAAAATCATTATTTCAATATAATGATTTATGGAGTGTTTATATGACGAGCACCTGTAAGCCCGCTAGTGGTGGGAACTGTACGTATACAGTACTTTATGGATCACCAATTATTAACGTACAGTACATTAATACTAAAAAAAAGCGACTGATTTACATTATCTTGTACTCACC
The DNA here is from genome assembly GCF_018991925.1 of Homarus americanus. NCBI lineage: Eukaryota > Metazoa > Arthropoda > Malacostraca > Decapoda > Nephropidae > Homarus > Homarus americanus. The sequence continues at coordinate 5,610,399 of NW_024724368.1, read as the reverse complement.
AAAGATAAAAATTAGTGTAAATAATTAAACCACAAATATTTCACAGACAATAAGGCGGGGTTGTTTTTACAAACATGGTAAACCCCCGAGATTGTCATCTTACTCTCGCTGATTGGATGTATGTGTTAGCTGTTCTCAAGGGAAGAGGGAGAGAGAGTGTACTAGTGAGTGACGGATCATACTCGTATGTGAGACACACACACACACCACCTGTTGCTGCCACACAGTGAGACACACACACACCACCTGTTGCTGCCACACAGTGAGATACACACACACCACCTGTTGCTACCACACAGTGAGACACACACACACCACCTGTTGCTGCCACACAGTGAGATACACACACACCACCTGTTGCTACCACACAGTGAGACACACACACACCACCTGTTGCTGCCACACAGTAAGACACACACCACCTGTTGCTGCCACACAGTGAGACACACACACACCACCTGTTGCTGCCACACAGTGAGATACACACACACCACCTGTTGCTGCCACACAGTGAGACACACACACACCACCTGTTGCTGCCACACAGTAAGACACACACCACCTGTTGCTGCCACACAGTGAGACACACACACCACCTGTTGCTGCCACACAGTGAGACACACACACACCACCTGTTGCTGCCACACAGTGAGACACACACACACACCACCTGTTGCTGCCACACAGTGAGACACACACACACCACCTGTTGCTGCCACACAGTGAACACACACACACCACCTGCTGCACACAGTGAGACACACACACCACCTGTTGCTGCCACACACACACACACCTGTTGCTGCCACACAGTGACACACCACCTGTTGCTGACACACACCACTTGTTGCTACCACACAGTGAGACACACCACCTGTTGCTGCCACACAGTGACACACACATCACCTGTTGCTGCCACACAGTGAGACACACACACCACTTGTTGCTGCACACAGTGAGACACACACTACCTGTTGCTGCCACACACTGAGAGACACACCACCTGTTGCTGCCACACAGTGAGACACACCACTTGTTGCTGCCACACAGTGAGACACACCGCTTGTTGCTGCCACACAGTGAGAAACGCACCATCTGTTGCTGCCACACAGTGAGACACACCACCTGTTGCTGCCAAACTGTGAGACACACAGTATCTTTTGCTTTCACAGTAAACTGAAATCTCCCGTTGATTGTCCCTGTGTCTGTGATTAATAAAAAAAATCTTTATTGAAGTCACCAAAAAATCGAAAGTTTTTATGAAATTTATTAAAATATGTCTGCATATAAAAGTCGTAACTATTATACAGAATTTTATTTTCAACTTCAAAAAAATATGGAACAATTACTCTAGTTTTATCCTGAATTATGATCACCGAGTATTTCACTATTCTTCCCTTCGATAACTATTTAAATTTTCAAAGTTCCACTCATTGTAATTTATATTCCATGTATACAGAGACGTGGGTTAGATAATTATCTGTTATATCTGTGATGCTTCTAACACATTTCGTCACCTATTCGGTATTAACCTAACCTAACCAAACCTAACTTAACCTAACCTAACCTAACCTAACCTAACCTAACCTAACCTAACCTAACCTAACCTAACTTCATAGCCTCCAAAACAAAGACATTATTATCTAAATTATAATAAATATAACACAATATTCAATAGATAGGTGACGAACTATCCGGCCACCTCCTGTGTCCCATCTGTCCTTCTGTCATGTATAAACCAAACATTCTTGTCATACATTTTATACAGTTTTTATTTATACTCCGTTAATCATTCTTGGTGCCTCGTTAATTCTTCAGTTTAGGTTACAACTTCCTCACTTGTTTTTTCCCTCTTTTCTTTCTTTCATTTTGATGCTTCTTGTTCCTTTGAATCCCTAACGGGTCAATTCTCTCTCTCTCTCTCTCTCTCTCTCTCTCTCTCTCTCTCTCTCTCTCTCTCTCTCTCTCTCTCTCTCTTTTGGTACAATTATTAGCTGCTCATAATAATCCCTTCATTTCCCTCTCACCTATCTTCCCTTTTTATTTCGTTCCCTCTTACTTTCTTAACTGTTTTTGCTTTCTCTGTTGTCTGATCTGTAATAAAAGTGTTCTAAAACTGGATCTGTATTCCTTTATAACGTTGTGATAACCTTTCGTCTTTTTGCCAGTTGTATTCTTTCATAAATTCTTTTTACTTTTGCTTTTGATACCCGAGATTTTTTTTTTTTTTGCCTGCCTCACTCTCCATTTGCAGCTGAGGTCTACAGTATGTGTCCTGGTTTTCGTCTTAGCTAACACACACAGTCCGTCTCTTCATTCATATTTTCTTATGCTGTACTAACCTAACCTCACCTAACACGTTGCAAACAATGTAAAAAAAAAAAAAAATCACCTGACCTGTGTATATTATAGGTTCTCATATACAATCACGTTGGTTGAGTATGTTTTGCCCATTCATGCCTCAACTAGACATGTAATTAGTGCGAAAATTTAGGGAACAAGAAATACTGATACTGTCATCGTGCAGAAGTAAATGCTTGGTTGAAGAAATATCTGGGTTAAAACTGCACTTTATTTTACCTCCGTTCTTGAAGCACCATCAGAGTAAACCCAAAAATTCTTGACAATGTTTTGAATAGGGAAAAATTTATGTTCGTATACATTTGTAAACATTCACTGTGTATGACATATAAAATAAGAATAACACAAAAAAACTCATTTCCAGGTCTGGGATAATATCTCTTGGGACGTCGGGAGAGTCATAGAGATATAGGGAGAAAGTATGAAGTTTTTAATGAGAAAAAATCCCTCATGGGGAAATTATCGCATAGGTTACCGGAAATGTCATAGGGGCGTAGGGAAAAAGTAGGGATATTCTGAAGAGAAATAAAACCTTCATTCAAAAACGAGGAACTAATTTTCTGTCGGCCAGTCAAGGGAGACGACACTGGACGGACTCATGAGACAAAACAGCTGAGTGTGAGGGAGAACCTTTCTGCCACCCTCACACCACCTCTGCCTCACCACCTCACACTACCTGCAAAAATGTGCCGTCGCTGATGACGCCATTACCAGGGAGGGAGGTGTGGCATGGAGGGAGGGGGACGTCGCAAGCAGGGCGTGAAGGAGATGTGGCAAGGAGGGAAGGTGTGGAGATGTGACGAAGATGATGTAGAGGGAGGGATGGCATGACAGAGCAGGGCGTGAAGGAGAATGGGTGTGGCAGAGGGAGGGAAGGGTGTAGGAGATGTGAGGCAAGAAGGGAGTGGGGAGATGTGACAGGAGGAAGAGAGAGAGAGAGGGGGTAGAGGGGAGAGTTGCAGGAGAGAGAAGGGAATGAGGAGAGCCTGTAGAGAGGGGTGAGGGAGAGCTGGTAGAGAGAGGAGAGCCTGTGGGGAGGGAGAGCAGGAGAGGGGAGAGTAGAGAGGGGAGGAGAGTGAGGTAGAGGGGAGAGAGCTGGTAGAGGGGGGAGAGGAGAGCTGGTAGAGAGAGGAGGAGGGAGGAGAGCTGGTAGAGAGGGGAGGGAGAGAGAGGGGGGGGGAGGAGAGCTGGTAGAGAGAGGGGTGAGGGAGAGCTGGTAGAGGGAGGGAGGTGGAGAGGGTAGAGAGAGGGGAGGAGGGAGAGCTGGTGAGGGAGAGCTGGTAGAGAGAGGGAGTGAGGGAGAGCTGGTGAGAGGAGGGAGAGCTGGTGAGGGAGAGCTGAGCTGGTAGAGAGGGGAGGGGAGAGCTGGTGAGGGAGGAGAGCGTGGGAGAGAGTGAGAGTGAGCTGGAGAGAGGGAATGAGGGAGAGCTGGTGAGAGGGAGTGAGGGAGAGCTGGTAGAGAGAGGGAGTGAGGGAGAGCTGGTAGAGAGAGGGAGTGAGGGAGAGCTGGTAGAGAGAGGGAGTGAGGGAGAGCTCGTAGAGAGGGAGTGAGAGAAAGCTGGTAGGAAGGGAGAGAGAGTGAGGGAGGACCGGTAGTGAGGGGGAGCCGGAGAGAAGTTGATTAAGTGAACAGTACTTAAGATAAGCCTGTAGATTATACGGGACTTCACAAACTCATCTCTACTTTGTGTAAGGTTGTGCACATGTTTACTCCGGGCTCCGTGTGGCCTTTGACTGCATTAAAGATTGGGAGAGACTAACCCGAGGCTTAATTTCAGCGTGATTCATTCTGGTTGAGAAATGTTGCCCACAGCGATCAGGTGAAGTCCTCACTCACTGTTTTCAAGATCTTGTTATATATTGGAGGGAAAATTACTCTTCAATGCCGACAGAGATTTATTTTACACTTTTCATTCATTGCTGTATATTATTGGTAGAGTGACTTAATGTAATGCATTTTAATAATTTTTTATCGTTGTGGAAGAGTTTTCTCGGAGATGGAAAGCAGATAGTGAACATAAAGTGTTTTTTTTTTCTAGTATAATTGAGATAAATTAGGGACAACGACACGGGACTAGGGTCGTTGCCTGAGGGAATATACTGTGTGTGTGTGTGTGTGTGTGTGTGTGTGTAGGTAGCTGGGACAACATGAAACGAGACACATCTTTTTCCCAAAGCCGTTCTCAATATAGATGTGATTTTTTACCACCTGGGGGAATTGTTCTATGCCATAACATTTCTGTTCAAAATAACATTCTATCTGTGCAGTAATTTTTAATCTTTTTCCATTTTATAAACACAAGTTCTTCTGTACCTTGTATTATAATAATAATAATAATAATAATAATAATATTATTATTATTATTGATATTATTATTATTATTATTATTATTATTATTATTATTATTATTATTATTATTATTATTATTATTATTATTATTATTATTATTATTATTATTATTATTATTATTTTTATTATTATTAATATTATTATTATTAATATTATTATTATTATTATTATTATTATTATTATTATTATTATTATTATTATTATTATTATTATTATTATTATTATAATTATTATTATTATTATTATTATACAAGAGTATTAACGGTAGTTCTTACACAGGTAGCGTCTTGTGAAATGGGAACACCTGAACACAGGACAGATGCGCGCCCTCTAGTGTCAGGTGGACACTTTTGATTCAGCAGGTAAGAATGCGCCAAGAGTGGTATGGGAAGTGGAGTAAAAACGATATAGCATCACCTGAAGATTGGACACCGCAGCTTTTTTCACCTTGGGGGATTAGGTTAGCGTTAAGGTGATTAATTGATTATTCATCAGGGGAAATATGCTGGGGTGTGTAATCTTTAGGTGATCCCAATTGTAGTAGTAGTGGCAAGCATATCGGTGGTCGTAGAAATAGTAGTGCAGTAGTTGGACTAGTTGCAGACAGTAACAGCAACAAGTATTAGTAATTATTATAGTTCTAGTAAGCAGTCTTGACCAACAACACCGTACCTGAGACTGGCCCCAAAATAATACAACGTCAGCATGACTCATCAGATAACTACCCACAACTCCCAACTGCAAACACCTCTGAGAATTTTTCACCTAGTTACTGAATATTAACCAAAAGCTTTGACAAGAGAGGAAATATAGATACTGTATACATATATTGGTATGAATGTACATACCGTATATGTATATAGTCTTTCCTTTCACGAATTAGATAAAAGAAAGTCGTATTTCGAACACACACACACACACACACACATACACACACACATACACACGTGTCTGTGTATACCCATCATAAGTACGCAGGGAGTTGGGGAAGCTGACACACACACACACGATAACACACATTGATAAGAAAGGAAATTAAACATTGAAGATGAAAGGTGGCAGTGTGGTATGACAACACCTACATGTCAGTGACCGAGTGAAGGAGGGAGGGAAGGTGTGTGTGTGTGTGTGTGTGTGTGTGTGTGTGTGTGTGTGTGTGTGTGTGTGTGTGTGTGTGAATTTTTGAGTGAGTGACTGATTGAGAGAGTGAGTGAGTTAGTGAGTGACTGATTAAGAGAGTAAGTGAGTGAGAGAGTAACTGATTGGGAGTTAGTGAGTGAGTGAGTGACTGACTGAGAGAGTAAGTGAATGAGTGAGTGACTGATTGAGAGAATAAGAGACTGATTGAATGACTAATTGAGAGAGTGAGTGAGAGAGTAAGTGACTGATTGAATGACTAATTGAGAGAGTGAGTGAGTGAGAGAGTGAGTGAGTGAGTGAGTGACTGATTGAGAGAGTGACTGAGTAGGTGATTGATTGAGAGAGTGACTGAGTGAATGAACTGAGTTAGGATTAATCTGAGTCAGCGAGGATTACTCATAATTAGATGAAACTAGTCGAAATTAATTGTGCTTGGAGGGAAGTAGGTGGTGTGTGTGTGTGTGTGTGTGTGTGTGTGTGTGTGTAGGAGTGACATTAGTGAAGAGTATAGCAGTTGAGAGTCAGAGGTCAAGGTCAAATTACTAGGTCAAGTGAGGGTTTGTGGTCGGATGGGAAACTTTCTTACTGGCCGGAATAACTCAAGAGCGCTAGTGATTGAGTGGGCCTCTGGTTACACTGGAGATGTTCTTCCATTCCACTAACACCCAATTGTTTCTCCATAAATAATTTAATATTTAAAATAATGACTTTCCTGGAGGCTTAAACACCTATTGTGGTTTAATTCTTATTTATTAGTTTATTAAATTTTCTTCCCGATATAGCCGCCATGTTGCTGTGACGTCACCATCTTCCCATGCGCCTCAGTTGTCAGTGTAAACAAACTTGGTCTTGATCTATATCTATGTAACTTCATTTACTGGTATTGTGACTAGAATTACTGATAATATCTACTTTTTGTGGATAAAAGTGACAGTTCTACAGCTAGTATTCCATTCCTCAAGAAACTGTAAAGATAAAAATACTGTGTAATAATAATTCTCGGTAACATGTAGCTGTTCCATAGGCCAGAATTAGTAAGAATTGGTCTGAATTGTTCAGTATCAGTCAGCAGTGGACGGTATTGGTCAGAATTGTTCAGTATCAGTCAGAATTGGACAGCAGTATTGGTCAGAATTGTTCAGTATCAGTCAGCAGTGGACGGTATTGGTCAGAATTGTTCAGTATCAGTCAGCAGTGGACGGTATTGGTCAGAATTGTTCAGTATCAGTCAGCAGTGGACGGTATTGGTCAGAATTTGTTGCAGTTGGTCAAGATTGATAAGAATTGATCAGGATTGTTAAAATTAGTCAGAATTAGTCATTGTTTGTTTGTTGGTACCATTTTGAAACATGTAACAGTTGCAGCTGTACCTGTGTACCTGTGCTTGTACCTGTATATGTACTTATATCTGTATGTGTACCTGTATCTGTAATTGTGCCTGTATTTATGGGTGTACCTGTACCTGTCTTTATACCTTTACCTGTGCCTTTGCCTCTACCTGTACTTGTAAGATTACCCGTGGTTGTACCTATGCCTCTAAATTAATGTAATGCAACGATATGAACCGGCGTCACGAAGACCTGGTCCGCCTTCATCACTATCGATACATGTGTCGAATTCGGAATAATCTGTTCGAACCAAGGGATGATTTGTTCCTTCTTGTATATAATGGTTCCGCTCTGTTGTAAATAATTAATGCTTCCTCTGTTTAAATAATGTCTCTTTCTGTTGTAAATAATGTTCCCTTCTGTTGTAAATAATGTTTCCTCTGTTGCAAATAACTAATGTTTCTTCCTCTGTTGTAAATAATGTTCCCTTCTGTTGTAAATAATGTTTCCGCTGTTGTAAATAACTAATGTTTCTTCCTCTGTTGTAAATAATGTTCCTTTCTGTTGTAAGTAACGGTTCTAATCAGCTGTGAAGATTTCAAATATTAGATCATAAATTTAATACTTCCGGTGACCAATGACCTTGAGTTGGTTCAAGGAGTTGGCTTTAAATCAACCAATCAGCACCAATGGATACCCTTTTTATCCAGTCACAGCCGGGCTTGTATAATGGGTAGCAGGCAGGAGGAGTAGGTAGTCTCTGGGCCAAATAACAAGCGAGCTTACATGCGTGGAACTGAGAATCATGATTGGACGTATAAAAGGAGGTATAAGATGATTGGACGTACATGAAGAGGGAGGTGAGATGATTGGACGTACATGAAGAGGGAGGTGAGATGATTGGACGTGCAGTAAGAGGGAAATTAGATGATTGGACGTACACTAAGGAGGGATATTAGATGATTGGACGTACACTAAGGAGGGATATTAGATGATTGGACGTACATGGAAGAGAGAGACAAAGAGATACAACATAAGGCAGGAGGAAAAGGAGATGATTGGACGTACAGTAAGAGGGAGATTAGATGATTGGACGTACATGGAAGAGGGAGACAAAGAAAGACAACATAAGACATGGGGAGAAGGAGATGATTGGACGTACAGTAAGAGGGAGATTAGATGATTGGACGTACAGTATAAAAGGAGGGAGATAAGATGAGAGATACTACAATATTTGCTCCAGAATCTTTTGCAGAGGGGAGTTGTGCGTAATGACAGGGCTGGAGCCTTTATGCCAACACGTAGACCGAGGGAGTAGGTCAGCTGGTCAGCCCTGGGGGAGGGGGGTTATGAATGACATGTAAGACTACTGCTGCTGCTACTATGAATACTGCTACTGTTGCTGCTACTTTCAATACTGCTGTTACTCCCCCTTTTTGCACTTTATTCCCACGGAAATTCATAATATACAGTATAGGCAATATTGTGCGTTATACCGCTGCGTCATAACCTTTGACACTATCTTATTGTAAATCAACATTCCATCAGATTACTTCGACAGACTTGCATATATTACACCGACAGATCACCAAAATACATAGTCATATTATATTATCCAGGTGCCAACCGTAGGTATGAATATGGTTGTTTCACGGTATTCGAACCCATAGAGCTCCCAAACAGTCTTCCAGCAGTGCAGCAGGCTGTTTTAGATAATGTTACCGTGTTTATATTGTAATATCTGTGTTATTAATATTTGCTCTATTGACTCACATATTTTTATAAAATGTCTGTACAGACACACTTTGTCTACCTGTTATGAAGCGTGTCTCGAGTATTGTTTCAATGATATTCCTTTTTATGAAACTGATTCGAATGATACTTAATTGTTTCGAGTTTTGAACTCCGTTCAAAATAAACTGAAAAGTAAAGGGGTGCTACTACTACTACTACTACTATACCTTGGGGAATGAGGCAACAGATGGCCTTGCCAAGACTGGCTGTAACAAGGCCACACCTGACTACGTTGTTCCTCGAACACTTTTACAGCTGAGGACCCAAATTCGCCACAAAAAGAGAGAAGCTCGGGAAGCAGCCAAACCCCTGCACTCCCCGCCCACCTGGTACGATGAACTCCGTAAATTTCCTGACCTCTCGTATGTCTATGGGAAAGGGTCGCGGAAAAGGGACGTGATTGCTGCCCGTATCATCATTGGGTATGACTTTGCTTGGGAGATTGATATCCCTGCATCCCCTGAGCAACGCTCTTGTGCATTATGCAGAAGACCCGACAGCCGCACCCTTATCCACTACCTCCTAAGATGTCCCCACACACAACGCCTGCTGGACCACCACTCCACGACTCCCTCATGGAGACACGATGATCCTCCCCATACTGGCCAGATATTATGTAAATAACATTGATGATGTGTTGAAGGAATATCCTTCCTTCCTTAGGCTTTAGTAAGCCCCTTTAAAATATTTATATATATTCTTCTGACACTTGCCAGATGATTCTGGTGTTATTGTACAGGGGTACCTAGTGACAGCACTCGGATCCCGCTTCCTCTATCAAGGAATAAATATTGAAATTGAATTGAATTGAATTACTATTAATAATAATAATAATAATAATAATAATAATAATAATAATAATTTATTGTGGATATTAGGAGTTTAGGAGATGATAATTTTTGGTTCAACCTTTGACCTTTTCTCTCCACTGAATTTGATTACAATTTACAAATAATTAGTTTCTGTGTAAATCAATCTTACGTAAATATTTCGTCAAGTTTGATTAATATATTTTTTAAGTTAGAGCCGGAAAGTGATAATTTTGAGGGGGGAACTTTTTTTCCGACCTTTATCCGATGTTCACTAAATTTGTGCTGTGGCGAGTGTGTGTCTTGGCCAACCAGCCGCCGTGAGTTTTTGGTACTAATCAGATGAAAATTATGTGTGGTAGAAAGCAACCAAACAACCACCTATACAGATAGACCCACAAACCGAAAACCGGTTAATATATTTTGCATATCTTTAATTTGGCCATTTCTTCACGTTCTCTGAGCTAAACAGTGATTATAGGTATACGAGTAGATGTCTCCTGCTTGGTGATCCTTCTTCGCGGACACCACACACACACACACACACACACACACGTACATACTATTTTAACATGCGTGAAAAGACCAGGCCTTATTGACAGATAGATAGATAGATAGATAGATAGATAGATAGATATATACTGTAGATAGATAGATAGATATATACTGTAGATAGATAGATAGATATATACTGTAGATAGATAGATAGACAGATAGAAAGATGGATAGATAGATAGATATTTAATGAGTAAAATTGCCATACAAATTTACATTGATTCGGCATGTATTGTACTGTATATAGACAATGCAGGTACACACTGTACCTTACCTAGACAAACCGGGTATTGAATTCATTGATGATTTACCTTAGAGTATTTTAATAATAAGACCAGGTACTAAGTTTATTTAGGGATGAAAATTTGTTGGCTTCCAAGACCTGATTACCAAATAGGTGACGAGAATATAGATGAAATGACGTCAAGAGTGGAAGACAGTGATTTGACTGAGGTGTTTTTTCAACCATGGTGAGATAATGCCTTCCCACGCACACAGTATACCACACGTTGTTCTGGATTAGACAAGAGGCTGGTAGCAGGCGTGGGAGAGAAGGGACATACGGATGGCAAAACATAATAAATACGAAAATATCCGAATACAATATATATTTGAGTAATACACATGTGTATATATCACCTAATACCAGGACTTCTGCACTTAAAACCCACAACAAGCAAACCAATAATAAACCATGAAATACAATATAATGCATTCATTACTACAGTGCAATACAATACAGTGCAGCAATTCCCCGAGGTATAACAATAACCCCCCCCCCCCCACACACACAAAAGACCCGTAATTGGGTATGGTTTATCCCTGGTCTGGTCAGCCGCCACTCAACTGTGTTTGAAGTTGAAATTGGAGGTCTGCCAATTTGAACGGAGATAAAGTTTTGGGCAGCAATATGTTGTGAGGCAGCAGGAACTGTTAGTAAGTTTATTCTGGGGGAAATGTGGTGGAACTGCCTTGGTTATGTGTGATGGACGACACTCACACCTTGATAGGGTAGGATGACGGGGCAGAGGTAGAGGAGGATATGGTGATTGTGGTGGTGTGATGGTGGTGATGAAGATGGTTGTTGTGGTGGTGGTAGGGGAGGTGACGGTGGTGGGGTGGGGGGGGGTAGTGGTAGTTATGGTGGTGGTTATAGTGGGTGTAGTGGTACTAATGATGATGATGATGATGGTGTTGTTAGTGGTGATGGTGGGAATGGTTGGTAGTGAGAATGGTGGTGGCGGCGGTAGTGTTGGTGTTGGTGAAAAGGAGGCGAGAGAGAGATAAACCTACTAATATAATGTTTCATCACAAGGCACAATATAAAATAATAAGTAATCAACACTTCATGTTTACGCTTCATCTGGTCACCCACACACTTCACACTCACAACACAAAATTATATAAAAACAAGAACCATCGCCTGAAAATACACTCTATTTTTTTATGCTTATTTTTTTTTTAGATTTAAGATACTGTATTAAAAAAAATTCTTAACTTAAATGTCAGGTAAAACTCTGTCGTCATAAACACTTGGGAAAATGGCAGCTTAGCAACACTTACCTTCATTCACTCCAGTCGCTTAGTTGCAGGTTAAAGTTGTCTGTTATGCTCATAAATATCTAATTAATTACTGAAATTCCGTTAACATTGTTTCGGGTATATTATACTGTACTTCATTGTATTATGAGAGAACTGACTTTGTTGAGGCGAGGGATTCTGGACGAGGAGGGCGAGTGGTGACCATCTGCACGGAAATACAGTCAACAAAAGGAGATCATATACAGTAGACTGAAATATCACTCATGTGTTAACTCTGTTTGGTCGATTGAATTCACTTTTCTCATTATTATTATTAAAGAGTTTATGACAATATTTCATGAAATAGTTTTTCCTCAAGTTAAGTTTAATAACCATTTTATAAAACATAAATAATGAGATATAACAGATTTAGGTCCTTCCATCCCCTTAATTACTGTCATAAACAACTCAATTATTACACTTCACCAACGAGGACTGTGAGTTGTGTGAGCCAGTGTTGTGTACCACAGTAGTGAGTTGTGTGAGCCAGTGTTGTGTACCACAGTAGTGAGTTGTGTGAGCCAGTGTTGTGTACCACAGTAGTGAGTTGTGTGAGCCAGTGTTGTGTACCACAGTAGTGAGTTGTGTGAGCCAGTGTTGTGTACCACAGTAGTGAGTTGTGTGAGCCAGTGTTGTGTAGTGAGTTGTGTGAGCCAGTGTGTACCACAGTAGTGAGTTGTGTGAGCCAGTGTTGTGTACCACAGTAGTGAGTTGTGTGAGCCAGTGTTGTGTACCACAGTAGTGTGTGAGCACAGTGTGAGCCAGTGTTGTGTACCACAGTAGTGAGTTGTGTGAGCCAGTGTTGTGTACCACAGTAGTGAGTTGTGTGAGCCAGTGTTGTGTACCACAGTAGTGAGTTGTGTGAGCCAGTGTTGTGTACCACAGTAGTGAGTTGTGTGAGCCAGTGTTGTGTACCACAGTAGTGAGTTGTGTGAGCCAGTGTTGTGTACCACAGTAGTGAGTTGTGTGAGCCAGTGTTGTGTACCACAGTAGTGAGTTGTGTGAGCCAGTGTTGTGTACCACAGTAGTGAGTTAGTTAACACGACAACACGCTTCACATTCCTCAATTTATATTCTTAATTTATATTCGTCCTATACGAATCTATGTGATCAGTTATTATCTCTAAGTTATTCTCTGGCTGATGAGCTTAATGGGTTTTAAAACGAACTCAGTCATTTACCTTTACCAGCGTCACTCTAATTAATATCCACTTAGTTAAAAATAATTTCCCACAAAGTATGCAAATTTCTATCTCTTAAACTATGAACTTAATTGATGGATGAGGAACAACCATCTCGTAAGGTGACCTTTAGTTTACTTATAAATTTCTCGTTTCATTAAGAATTTTGCTCATGTTTCATCCTCAGGTATATTAGACTGGTTACCTGGCTGACTCATACGGGGGTCCGTGGCAAATCCCCAGAATTTTCAGACCATGATTATTCCGCCACTTACTGTAGGATAAACCCAATCTGTCATGTTTTTATCGGTCCGGCGAGAGACACAGCTGACTAAGAACACAGTGTGCCCTCCAACGTCCAAAGAACACCTTGCTTACCATCACAATATCGTTGTGTCTTAAGTGTAGACCTGTGTCATAAGTGTAGACCTGTGTCTTAAGTGTAGACCTGCAGTATAATGGCCATGGTCCCTGTGTCTTAAGTGTAGACCTGCAGTATAATGGCCACGGCCCTTGTGTCTTAAGTGTAGACCTGCAGTATAATGGCCACGGTCCTTGTGTCATAACATTAGACTTAGGTGATGTAGTTCCTTGTATGACGCCGACCATAATGACACACTGTGAGAAGTTACTTACTGTACCTTCAATCTATCGTGTATCGGGAGAAAATAATATTGACATCAGTACCTGCAGAAGGTTCAGCACTGGTAGAGGGGTTTTGCTCTTATATGTAGTCCTGAGAATTGTACATTTAGATAACTAATTAAGAAAACCTGACTTTAAAAAAAATCTGTTTGAATAGATAATCCGATATGTGATGGTGCTACTGTGTTGGTAATTATATATTGTTATAACTATTACTGTATTTTATCTTTATTAAACTAGGGGAGAGACATGTATCCTCTGAAGATCAATATAACCGACCAATGACCTATATTTAAGCTAGATTTCCATAGTACACCATGGATTAGCAAGACGACTATGCATGATTCAACTGTGTAATAAGGGGTCCATACAGGAAGAGCTGTAAGTTGTATGTAGATGGAAAGACATGGGAGGGAGGGCAAGGAGTTCCGCAGACGAGCAATGCGAGGATGATGATATACAATTAGATGGAACTTGCTTAGAGGAGGAATAGTCATGTTAATGAATAACTTTTGTTGAGACTGGCGTTGATACGAGCGGGGGATGAAGGTTTGGATTTCATTGACTCACTGATCAAGTAAATAATACTGGAAAAGAGCTAATTTAACATGAGGGGGAGGTAAGGCGGAAGTAAGGGACTGGACGTTGTAAAGGTGAATGACATTGAAATCAAGTTGGTCTAATAGTGATAATAGAGGGCGGTGGTGAGTCTCTAAACGTGAGAGTTGTATCGTAACATGGTCGTTTGCACCCTATTGAGCTGTGGACTCAAGATCTGTGTTCAGTGAGGTATACCATCAGGTCTTGGGGCTTTGTTTGGGTCGATAGAGGACGGACCAGAAGGCACTAGATGGGTATACTGTACACTCGTTGTATGGGACGGAAAGTCTGGTGTAGGTACAGTAGTAGGAGGATACTGTTTGCAGGATCAATGGTTGAATATTGATTAAGACTACTATCCAGCAATATTACTACTACTACTGCTACTACTACTTTTTTTTAAACGTGGCCTCCAGCCTCCCTCAATAGCCACACCTTCGCCGCCATTTTATTACCTTAAAATTAAATATCCTAATACATAAGTAGCTATCCTAGCTGTGTTGAGTTAGTTGAGCCGCAGATCTATGCGGCATTCAGTGACTGTAGCCTCATAGTCAATATCTGCAACTGTTGTCGGTTTTGGGGCCGATGCTCTCGTTCCCCTGAGGCAGAGCAAAGCAGACCTAAGGAGAGAGAAGAACAGTCGACATCTCATTCAGGCTGTAACATAACTTCTGGGCTGCTGCTTCTGTTCGGATAGCACCTCCACGAGTCTGGCATCTTGCACTTGGTCCCATCCCACCAGAGGTTGTGAACACCAGAGGAGTGAAGCTGCCTTGATCAACGTTTTGAATTCTCTCCCCATATGCCCTTATCTTGTCGTTCTCGTTCCTCTTGTGGGTGCAGCATCGAGAGCTAAGTTACGGTGATATGAGGCCATGGGATAAAAAATCCTGATGTCGAAGAAGACTCGCTGTCCCCGCGTCCAGAATCCTCGAGCACTGACGTCAACATGGGCTTTGTTGGATGTGTTTGAAGTCTTATGTTGGAAATTATCACCATCCAATGGAAGGGGGGTCGGTTCTTCCCTGACATCACGACAGATTTCCTTCAACATATTTTCGGTGAGATCCCTTACTTCGTCATGCCTCATGCATATGAAGGTCCCTTTCTTGCACAACATGGCGTGATCGACGTCATAGGAAGAGCCACACACGCATTGGGAGGGCAAACCTTCTACTGGCCTACCGTACCTTAGAGCAATGGCATCTGTAAATTCTTGTTTATTGAGACTGAAACCATTTGCCCTAATCGGTAACGTAGTTAACCAGTTCGAGGCGCCCACTTCCTGCGCTATAGCTACTTTTTTTTCTTCAAATTTTCTTGTACTTGCAGCATCAATTGCTGCAACTTATCACTTTGGCCGTGCAGTCGTTCTGCCATAGTGGACCGACGAATCTTGTTTACTTTCGCTGGTATCCACCTCACCTGTTGCGTTCTGAGCTCTTATGTGGTTAGTGAGGGCTGCCGTGAGCTTAACTGAGTTTTGATGTTCGGTGGCAGCAATCTCCTCTGGATTGGTCAATCCCATTCCTCCCAGTCTCGGTGGTAGTGCTAGGAGTGATCTTTCTGCTGGGGTTAAGTGAAGATGTTTCACTAATTTGGGAATGAAATTGACGCTGATAGCTTCTTCCAGAGGGTGGAGGAGGGGTTTGATATCAGGGATAGTGCGCATCAGGTAGTTCTAGCGATGCTTGACTCCATGGGTGAATGCCGCAAAAGCCGCATGTGGCTCTGTGTTAGCAATGTCAGACAGAGCTTGGATTTCCCTAACCCACTCATTCACCTTTCCCGTTACTGCTAATACTACTACAGGTACTACTACTACTACTACTACTGCCATAAAACTAAGGATCACCACAACTACTGTACTTCTATTACTAAGTTGCGACTACTACTACTATTACTACTACTACTACTACATTTACTACACACTGCTAATTATCCTATGCACGAGAACACATACTCGGACACACACACACACACACACGAAGTGAAGATAATAACAATATACAAGGTGTGGTAAAATAAGGCGTCAGCTTCACCTTAGAGTTCACCATTAAGTTGAAAGTTAGGAGAAAAGGTTGAGGATAATGGACAAGTATCTGCATGTTTTGTGTCGTTGTTTTTCTGGGTATGTAAATTTTATTGTTAAAATTTTCTTGCGTTTTCGACTTGTTGTGGGGAGAGTTTAGATATAAAAATTAAGATAAATAATTATACTGTATATAACAATCAAAACCTGTACAATTTGACGCCAGCTTGGTGGAAGATCTTTCAGTGAGTTAAATTCTCCGCCAATAATCAAGTCATATATACGGAGGTGTGGCAGAATTAGGTTTGGTTAAGCTTAGGTATATTTGGTCTAGTTTAGGCTGTCATGTACCCTGATGTGTCTCCTCAGTCGCCTACAATAACACTCGTCACAGTGGCCGCGCGGCATCCGACTTAATGATGATCGGAGAAGTGTATCTTTCTTAGTTTCTAATTGTTGGTGATTGGTGTATTTCCTAACGTAGAATACGCGTTTAAGGACCACAGGTGATGAAGCGCGGTGACATAACATCACTTTATCACTGCCAAATATATGACTGATATTTTTCTCTTAAATGTTTGGTGATTTTCATGATAATTCGGAGGCTGGGAATTAATAAAGGGAAAATTATGATTCAGATTCTCTAGTTCGTATTTTGTTGTGATTCGAAACATATTAATGATTAACAACTCTAAATATTTTTCTTATCCACAACTGGGTTAAAGGTGTTTTCGGTCCTGTCTGTCAGTCTGTCTGTCTGTCTGTCTGTCTGTCTGTCTGTCTGTCTGTCTGTCTGTGTGCTTGTCCCCAAAATAGCTTAAGAACGTATATGCGGATTTGCGCCAAACTTGGTAGTTCGATCAACTTGTCACAAGGTCCACATGACAAACTTTTGGTTAAAGTCGCACCAAGATTGACCAAATGTTACCGTCACAAAGGTTCGCGCAATCATAAAAAAGTTTTTTTTTTCGGGGGTTAAAAATAATGATGACACGAGAGAGTGTCCAGCGGTGACTACATGAATTTACAATAACAGTTCATAAATTACCCTGCCATGGTAATTGTTCGCGGGCAGAAATTGCATCCGCTCAGATAATGTTTAATATTACATGAGAAAATTATGCTATTAAAAAAAAGACACGCTTAACATTAAAGAAGGTGATTATAATCAGTCATAGACACTGTAGGTCGGGATAACTACTGTACAGTACTTCTCATCGGGTCATTGTCTGCTTCCTCGTGCTCGCTGTGCAACAAGTGAATGAATTAATATTTTGTTCTTGTAACTCGACTTTGCGAAACTTTATTTACTTTTTCGTTTATGTGTTCATAATAAGAACACATTATTCTTAAATAAAATAAACATGAATTTTTCGTTTTGAGTTTCACTAACAATTAAGTATATTGACACTTCAGTCGTATTTTAGAAAACTCTATCGAATGGTAAGTATTAAGAGTTATAAACAAATATATAAGTCAACAACTAACGTCATGAAGCGCTTAAATAACTAGGTTAGTAATTATACTAGTCCACCAAGAAAAAGAATACAAGAAAAAAGACTCTTTATACAGGTCTTTGGCCAATAAAGAGAGCAGCACCCACACCAAACTTGGCCAGAGAAAATATATGCAAACTGTTGTAATAAATAAACCACCGCACGGGTCCTTATACTGTTGTGTTGAGCTGTACCTCCTGGTGATGCTGGTAACTTATTCCATTATCACTTTCCTCCCCAGCAGTGGTTCCTTATCCATGGTTATGTTTTGCCTGTTTTTGTGTTTTTGTTTTTTTAAACTATCTATATCAATGGTGCACAATGGGAGCCTTTAACCACTTTATTTATTGCTAGTTGTGCATTTCTATTAGATTGCTTGCTATTAAATTGCTAGTTGATATGACAATAAATTAGATCTGACAGTTTATTTGTTTGTATTTGAATTAATGGGCCGCGAAGTTCCGAGATATTGAAAACTGAGTCGCACTTGGGAAAGTTAGAGAACCACTACTGGAGCTACCACGCTGTTGACCTTCTCCAAGTGACTTTACCAAAACCAACTTAACGTAAACATTATTATACATATTTATTTTGAAATGACATCTACTGCGTCTGTTATTAACTCTCTGTTCCTTAGATAGCTCAGCGGAGTGCTATCACCAGTAGTGTACAACAAGATATCGGGTATGGCAGTGGGGGGGACGCAGTATACTCTACGGACTTCGCCCTCCGCGTTTCACTTGCTGTTGTATTTTTGAAGTGTGTGTGTGTGATGAAACGAGAACACATACACACACACACACACACACACACTGTGCAGATATAAGATTAATAAAAAACTCAACAGATATTTAATAACGGTGTTAACTCACATAATACGCCCGTTTTTAATGGTAATATACGACCCAGGGAAGGTGCGCTGCCTCACACCTCACTGCTGGTACACTGGTGTCCTGCTGCTGTGTCGTCACTATATAATAAACTCATCATTTATCATGTTCTTACCCAAACACAGTAAGGGTGAGGTCGTCGCTCCACTCACCAAGGCTCCTCCACTATCCAGTAATTCTGTTGTATTTTATGATGCCACGAGAGACCGTCGATATCTGGCAAATATCTGTCTATCGAGTTTGTTTCTGTCTGTCTAATATCTGTACGCCTGGCCCATTGTATGTCTGTCTGTGTACTTGAGTTAAAAGTAAAGTATTTTGGTGTCTCCTGCCTACGTCACAAATTGTAATAATTAATAGCATAATATACCAATTATTCCTTTTATCCGACATTTGAAGAAAAAAGTCTGTTTTGCTTTACAAGTTATTGACGTGAAAAGTCAATAAATGCCTATTAATAGTTAAAGTATAGGTGGGTGCCCCTCACTTTTCCCCGACATATCGCTTCCAACATTGGGGTGCAGAATCGTCACAGCCGAAGTATCAATATCGAGAAGTCAGAAGAAGGACTAGTAATGATGGCAGCCAATAACACGGCGGCCTCTGTTCCCTCCGCTAAACCCTTCTGTCTCTTCCCCCTAACACCGTAATCAAACACATGACACACACCAATATCATTTGTCGGGAATCGCTCAATGACTGGCAGAGGCAGTAAGTGAAACTGGCTTCTGATTGGACGAAATACTACTGGCAACGAGCGAAAAAAGCCGGGGATTGGTTAAGGCTGGACGAGTCAGTCAGCTACACGATCAGTGATTGGCCGAGGCGGGGTGGAGGTGGGAGGGCGGGAGGCATATATACAGGCGAGGACCTGAGTCGACCCCCAGATCATTCTTGCTTCACCCCGGGTCAACAACACACGGAGTTCCATCTGCCCACCTGGCATCGCAGCCCCTCTCGTCAAATTCTTGTTGACAATACAATATTTCTCCATGTCTTTCAAGGTATGTTTTGAATGTTGGTAGGTACGTATGTCTGTGCGTTTGAATATGTGGGAATATGTATTTTTGAATATGTGATTTTCTTGTGTGATATTTTTTAATAGGTGCCTGTGTTTGTGTAGGTTGGTTGTCTGTTCTTGTATTGACATTTGCATTTATGTTTGAGGGTTTGTATTCCTGTATGGGTGTTTGTATTCCTGTATGGGTGTTTGTATTCATGTATGGGTGTTTGTATTCCTGTATGGGTGTTTGTATTCATGTACGTGTTTGTATTCATGTATGGGTGTTTGTATTCCTGTATGAGTGTTTGTATTCATGTATGGGTGTTTGTACTTATGTATGGGTGTTTGTATTCATGTACACGTGTTTGTATTCATGTACACGTGTTTGTATTAATGCACATGTGTTTGTATTCATGTACACGTGTTTGTATTCATGTACACGTGTTTGTATTAATGTACATGTGTTTGTACTTATGTATGGGTGTTTGCATTCATGTACATGTGTTTGTATTCATGTACATGTGTTTGTATTCATGTGCATGTGTTTGTGTTCCTGTATGCGTGTTTGTGTTCATGTATGGGTGTTTATGTACATATATGAGTGTTTGTGAGAATAGGAGAGTAGGAATAAGAATTAACGGTTTATTGAAAGAGCATGGCAGCCGGAAGGCTGAAAATATACAGTTACATAATTGGGGAATGGGTCTCTTGATTTACAAATGATATTCAAGTAGGCTGGATGCGGTTAGGCAGGAGTGTGGCCACGTGGCCAGGACACTAGCTTGGGGCAATGCAAGTGTGCTCCATCCTCAAGGCACTTCAAAACTTTCACCAACGTAGTCTACGTTCCATCCTCCGAGTTCGCTGGGAAGACAAGCGAACAAATGCCAGCATTCCTGTTGACACCAACTGAAGGAGCATCGAGGCTACCATTATCCATGAACAACTACGTTGGACTGGCCATGTTACCCGCATGGACGACAGTAGACTGCTGGCGGGTAATTGAAAAGGTATAAGGATAGTCTTAAGACAAACCTGAAAAGGTGCCAAATCGACCCCCTCACCTGGGAGTCGATTACTCCACATCGTAACGCTTGGAGGAGCACCACGCGGGAAGGTGTCAATACTTTCGAGTTAGCCCGACTGCAAACCGAGGCAGATAATCGCCAACGTCGGAAAGACGCTGCCACCGCCCATCCCACAGTAGATGTAGCCCTCCACATGTGCAACGAATGTGGACGACGCTGCCGGTCCCGTATCGGGCTCTTTAGTCACCTCATAACTCACTAACCGAGGTGACATCCTTAATAACCCATATCATTTTACCATAGCTGGATGATCGTCATACTCGATTCCGAATGGCACCAGAGTAATAGTAATAATAATAATGATAATAATAATAATAATAATAATAATAATAAACGGTTTATTAATAGAGTTGCAGCCGGTGGCTGAAAATATACAGACTTACACTTGATTTAGACATAATGACATAATATGCGTTGAATACATTTACAGGGCTGTACAGTACATAAATCAGGAGTTGTTTATTATTTTAACAATAGATGGGATGGTGCTGTTCTTATACCTGTGTGTGTGTGTGTGTGTGTGTGTGTGTTGAGCTTGCATGATTTTACCAGTACACTCAATGATTCAACGAGATGTAGTAAGTATAAACCAATGACCGCCACACACCACACTAACTGTCAGGTAGTAGTGTCGTTATACAGTCAGTTTCTACTCAGCGTTGTGTGTTAGTAAGACAACACTTAGCATGACTACATATGTTGCTGGAATGGCGGGTAACATCTCCCTCCTGGTCATATGGTATATTCTTTACTCAACGTTTAACACACATCTCAACATCGTACGAGCTATTCTGAATGTTCTTTGTCTTCATAAAGGAAACTCATTCATCATGCCTGGAATTTCATACATACAGACAAAGATCCCGTATTGTTTAGTTAAGAATATGTTGTTGTAAACCTATGGACAAGAATTACTAAATATAAACCTCGTCCTTGCTAGTGATATTGGCTGACCAGGTGTCTCATAACTTTTTCCCTCCGTCGTGATGGTAGCAATCTGCATTCTAACACTAACAGGGATGCTGGTGAGAGGTGAGGGAGTGTCTCGTGTGTGTGTGTGTGTGTGTGTGTGGAATGTAGTCCTTGCCCACGACATTAACAATAACTGAGGCACTACCACTATCACGGTCACTCCTTTCTCAGCTCTTACTTATGTCTTAGCTCTTACTTAGGTTTCAGCTCTTATGTTTCTGGTTTTATTCACGTTCCAGCTCTTACTCATGTCTCAGCTCTTATGCCTTAGCTCTTACTTTTATCTCAGCTCTTAATTATGTCGTAGCTTTTATTCATGTTCCAACTCTTATTTGCTCTTACTTATGTCTAATCTCTTACTTATGTCTTAGCTCTTACTCATTTCTCAGCTCTTACTCATGCCTTAGCTCTTACTTATGTCTTCGCTCTTATTTATGTTCCAACTCTTACTCATGTCTTAGCTTTTGCCACAAGTCTTACTTATGCCCTTTCTCTTACTCATGGTTCAGCTCTTACTTATGATCATTATCTTACTTTTGTCACAAGTCTTACTCATGCATTTTCTCTTACTCATGTCTCAGCTCTTACTCATGTCTCAGCTCTTACTCATGTCTCAGCTCTTACTCACGTCTCAGCTCTTACTCGTGTCTTATCTCTTACTTATGTCTCAACTCTTACATGTCTTAGCTCTTACTTACGTCTCAGCTCTTACTTACGTCTCAGCTCTTACTTATGTCTTAGCTCTTACTTTTGTCTCAACTCTTACTCATCTCCCAACTCTTACTCATTTTCTTGACTGTGTGGTGGACTGTTAATGCCACTGACACCTGACTTATACCATGGTAGTCTTGCCTAGTACACTCTGTATAAGGCAGACGAAGATGGATGTTTCACCTCTAAGTGTATGGATGAGTGAGAGATGAGTGTATGGGTGAGTGACAGGTGAGTGTATGGGTGAGTGACAGGTGAGTGACAGGTGAGTGTATGGGTGAGTGACAGGTGAGTGTATGGGTGAGTTAAGGTGAGTGTATGGATGAGTGACAGGTGAACGTATGGGTGAGTGACAGGTGAGTGTATGGGTGAGTGACATGTGAGTGAGCTTGAAGGGAAAACAGGTGATGGACTGGTGTATTGTTCAGGGGGGAAATGGGAAAAAAGAAGAGGATATGAAAAGGAAGATCGTCTTACATGAAGGGGGAATAATGAGGAAGGGAGAGAGTTGTTGGTGGATGAAGGTCTAGATTGGATTTTGTGGAACAGTACCTAAAGCATGAGGTTGAGAGTCCACCCCACACGTTTAGAGCGGGATTCGAAGTCAAGGGGCGGAAGTAAATTAAGGCTAAGTAATTAATAAGATACTCTGTTTGTTTACCTGTTGTATATAGTAATCAAATTTTTTTTTTTTATTCGTCGACATTATACAGAGTGGCCATAAATTATTACCCTATAACAGTATGTTCTCATGTTTTAACCAGGGTAATCATTTATAAACACCCTGTATATGGGAACTTTACATTTATTATGCCAATGCTTCCCTCACTACTGACACCATTATCCTGCTGGGGGGCATCCAATATCTACCATACAGTGACCCATTTTATAGGAAATTATTTATCGTATTCTTCAACTTATCAATCAATACCATCATGCTCCTCTGTAACACTCGTATAATCTGGTATGCAGTAGGTGACGTGTTTCCTTGAGATTTATTACCTTATTGTGTTTTAATTGGACAGAATTTACCTATAAAACACCGGGGTTGCCAAGTGTTTCAGGGTCTATAATTTTTACCAATATGAGACCATCTACTCAGGGCATGTCATTATATATTTTTACCGACTGTGTCTTTTGATAGAGGTCTTTCTTTTCATTTATTTGGTGATACATGTATATACAAGATTATCATTACTAAGGGTTTCATATTACACACACACACACACACACACACACACACACACACACACACACACACACACACACACACACACACATCTCCAATTCAAAAGCCACTCGTTGTGTTTTTGTCATTAATAAGCGATAGGTGAAGCGGCCCCTGGAGGTGGAGTGGCTGTTTGACCTCCCGGCTGACACAAGTGGGTGAAGATATATCCTGTGACCTTGGGGTATATATGTACAATATATTAAATTTTTACGACTACTGATGCGTTACATTATTATAACTAGTAATAGTACACTTTCAATTTTCTTACTATTTCTTCTACTACTACAATAACTACTATTTCTACTACTACTTCTACTATTACTACTACTCCTATTAACGCACACATATAACATACTAATCACTATGAAACCCACATATTAGAAAAATTAATTAAACAAACCAAATTAGTTAAATAATTCCACTTTGTCAAATTAATTAGTAGCATTTAACATAATCAATAGCACTACCGAACTCACACTTTGGAATAATTAATTAAAGGTGATAGGAATTACGGTTTGAGGATAAAAGCTTTTAAAGAGATTAACAGAGGAATAGTAATGTTTGAGTGGTGGTGATGTCACAAAGAATTTTTTTTAATTACTTGACAAAAAGATGATAAATTGTTTTACCTCAGTGAGAGCAGCATCAGTTTTTTTTTATTTGTTACTACTACTACTATTACTGCTACTACTACTACTATTGTCACCTGTACTACTACTACTTTTTTTTAGTGTGGCCTCCAGCCTTCCCCAATAGTCACGTCATCGCCACCATTTTATTACCTTAATATTAAATATCCTAATACAAAAGTAGCTACCCCAGCCGTGATGAGTTAGTTAAGCCGCAGATATATGCGGCATTCAGTGACTGTAGCCTCAAAGTCAATATCTACGACTGTTGTTGGCTTTGAGCGCGAAGATCTCGTTCCCCTGAGGCAAGGCAATACAGACCTAAGCAGAGAAGGACAGTCGACATCTACTAATGGTACTACTACTACTACTACTACTACTACTACTACTACTACTACTACTACTACTCCTACTACTACTACTACTACTACAGCAGACATGCATACAGATACAGGACAGGGTGGGGGGAAGATAAGTCGAAAAATAAATACACAAATATATAAAAAAAAAATTCACACAGCGGCCAGCATTACTTTATAGGTATTCATATAAGCGTCAGCATTATACTATTTGCTCATTATAACAGTGTTTATATGTGGTGATTGTAGTATAAATTGGGTAAAAAAGTCAGTCAGTCATGAATTAAAGAAAATATAAGAAAATTTTTCTCGCGGAGGAAAGTTTAACAACAGTGAATGAGTCTCGTTAATATTGTTGTTTGCGTAATTTTGACATAATTTTGGCCTCCATATATGTGTTTTTCATCGTCAATGTGACAACGAGAAGAAACTGGGGCTTGGAGTTTACCAGCAGCCAGAATACATCATGCAGTGCAGTATATCAACAACACCCTTGGACCATATACCGCCTCATGCTGGTCACGAACTCTTGGACTTGATTTAGATCTATTTCCTCATAATAGATCCAGCCGTTTAAGACACAAGTCATGGAAGACTACTGTGTGGGCGTTAATGATTATCAGGTTAGGTCTACCACATTTAGATACCGTGTGTTATGGTACAGCTGCAGGGTTTTACTGGGGGTCAAACTACGTTCGTCAGTTTCATCTACTATCTACTATCTCTGTGTATTTTTGCTAGAGACGCGGATATATACAGTACGTATAGTTTATGTACAGTATAATGACCTTCCCCCGCATGAGGATGATTTATTCATAGTATGCATGTACGGTACAGCAAGCCATGGAATATAAGAATATGTTGTAAGTTTCCGTGAGGAGGGTCGCGGTACAGTCATCAGTTTCAGGAAGCGACGATGACAGGAGACGGAAGTCAGGCAAACTACACTAACTCTAACTTAAATTCGTTTAAGTTGAGTCAAGTTGGTAAGTTAGCTTAGTTAAAGATAGGTTGGGTTAGGTTAACTTAAGTTAGGTGTTATGACTGCTAATTTAATTGAGAAAAAGTAACCTTAGAATACAAACTTAACAACTCTGCTCGGTTTTCTGTCTCCAGTTTTAAAAGGCTATTTTGTGCACGGGTTGCACATATCCGGCTGTCCTGCAAAAGTAAACAGCCGGACTCTGAGGGCAACTACAGCCAAGAGAAACATTGCTCTATTTCGTGCATCAAAACTCCCCGTATTTCAGAAACTGCTTGACGGAGGGTAAACTCTTATTACTAACTCGTCGCAGGTCCACAGTGAGGCGGGCTACTTGCCTTGATTTCATATGTGAACAGAACCCGGAGGACTAACACTGACTCCCCACACTATACCACCACACTATACCACTACACTATACCACTACACTGACTTCCTCACACTATACCACTACACTGACTCCCTCACACTATTCCACCACACTATACCACTACACTGACTCCCTCACACTATACAATTACACTGACTCCCTCACATTATACCCAACACTGACTCCCCACACTATACCCACTACACTGACTCCCCCACACTATACCACTACACTCACTCCCCACACTATACCACTACACTCACTCCCCACACTATACCCACTACACTCACTCCCCCACACTATACCACTACACTCACTCCCCACACTATACCCACTACACTCACTCCCCCACACTACACCACCACACCACACCCCCACATAGCCACTGCCTTATTGTGGTGAAGTAAATCATTTCTCTCAGTCCTAAATGGCTCTGGTATTGGTAGAAATTTTCGTGGGCAACTGGATCTGGTATTTATACGTGGTAACGGTAGTGGTAGTGGGTAATGGTGGTAGTTGGTGGTGGTGGTGGTGATGGTGGTGGTAATGGTGGTGGGTGGTGGTGGTAGTTGGTGGTGGTGGTGTAGTAATGGTGGTGGTGGTGGTGGTGGTAATGGTGGTGGGTGGTAGTTGGGTAATGGTGGTGGGTGGTGGTTAGTGGTGGTGGTGGTTGGTAGTGTTGGTAATGGTGGTGGGTGGTAGTTGGTGGTAGGAAATGGTGGTGGGTGATGATGGTAATGGTGGTGGGTGGTTGGTGGCGGTGGTAGGAGTGATGATGGTGGTAGTGGAATAATGGTGGTGGTTGGTGGTAGTGGTACTGGTGGTGGATAGTGGTAGTGGTGGTGAATGGTAGTAGTAGTGGTGATGGATGATGACGGTGGTGGCTGGCTGGTTGTGGTGGGTGGTGATGATGGTGATGTGGGTGCTGATGGATTTTTTAGTGGGAGGTGACGGGTGGTGGTGATGGGTGGTGGGCGGCAGATAATATTATAAAAACTGATCTTAATTACTTGGCTAAAATAAAACTCGTAAAGGGGGGGTGACCAGCGGCCCTCTGATTTATTGCTTCCATTAACTGCGCTCTGATTGGTGGAGACACATTACCGTTTTCTCTCATGTTTTTAAGTCATATTATTGGATATTATTGTTTAATTTCGGTTCACATTTTACGCAGTTACCGAAAGTGAAAACCCGGGATTTGGCGCGACCTCCACGTGCCACACTTCATGACAAATTGAAGCAAGTACAGAAAGAATATTGCCTCATTTTTTAATCTCTCTCTCTCTCTCTCTCTCTCTCTCTCTCTCTCTCTCTCTCTCTCTCTCTCTCTCCCACTTTTGGTACTAGTTACAAGCCTGACATGAGGTTTAAGTTTTTACATAGACCTATAACTTATGAAAACAACAGCGAAAAAGGAAGATAAGAAGGAATGAGAAATTGATTACAAATATAATAGACTGAAGAGAAGAATGGTGACAATTAAGGACGGAGCAGAGCAAGAGACATCAAACTAAAGAAGGAAAGCAATAACCGAGTCATTGTTAGGTGGAACGTAAATAAACAGGGGGTATAGGGCAGCGACCTGACAGATGCCGCTTCGTATGTTATTGGTGTAAACATTACTGCTGACACTACTGTTTTTGTACAACACCCAATAAATTAACTCGGGGTAAGGGGCAGCTCCCTGGAGGGTAGTTGTGGCCGAGTAATTGGACTGTTAGTGTGTGAACGAGTGGTTAATGTTGCAGTGGTGGTATTGGAGGAGGCAGGTCTAGTTCTTTTTATTGCAGAGCTGTTTCGTCGTTTATATGTAATATTCATACATATATACATGTGCACTCATTTACATGAACACAAACTGAAATAAACAAACACACACACACACACACACACACACACACACACACATATACACACACACATATACGTAGTAGTAAATAATAAAGTATGGGTTGCCCTTGTGTTCGAGGATGGTCATCCCCAGGGCCACTTAGGCGTGAATTTGTTTAAGGTACAGAAACTGTCGCCAACACAACAACCATACCCTGAATTACCGAGTTGAATGACCCAGTGTCAAGGAATAGTCCGAGAAGACCGGACAACTCGCCAACTGCACTGGCTAACCATTACCCCGGAACACGATTCGCAAATCGATTAACATCCAGGTTCCCAATAACTGTTACCAAAAACAGAGGCAAATGGCGTAAAGAAACTTGCCCATAGTTTCACCCTGCCCGCCCGGGAATCAAACCCGGGTCCACTCGCTTGCGAGGCGAGCATGTTGACCATTACACACACACACACTAACAAAGCAATGTTTAAATCACATCACACACTCACCTACAGGCTACTCCTAGAAACAAAAGGTTGAAATCTGTTCACTGATTAAAAGTTTACGAAAATGTGACGGCGAGTGTCTGGTGCTGAACAGGACCTTCTGAGTAATATCAGCTGTCACGGTGCACGCGTGCCAGATCATCACATGACATATCAGTCATAATGCTACACACCTACGTTTTAGCGTGTCGCGGAGTACCGTACTTAATTGTCACTTAGCCTTTCACCATCTTTCCTGGACCAATCAATCAATCAGTCAAAGTACCGTCCTCATATATGAGGAAACACTCTAAGCGTTCTCCAAGGTTTTGTATCTCTCTGGGGACTCAGTTTTTAATTTCATTCATCCACCCAAGTCTCTGCCTTTCTGGATACATTCGGTTAACTTCAAGATTCATATCCATGAAAATCCGTCTGTATCCTTCAGCGTTAGACTCATTAAATTTATTTCGGGGAGAATCAAAGTTTCTGCTTCAGGGGTTTGATCAAGCCTGGACACTTTCCACTGATTCATGGCTCACGTGATCCAGCCAGAAGTGTTATGATTCTGTATTTAATGAGGCCGGTACAATAGAAATATTCTTTTAAGCGTTCTTGCTGGCTCTTGGTCGAGTGTTTAATGTTTTGCTGTAAGGACCTCCTCAAACTAATGGCTGCAGCAGACCGCTTGGAAGTTGCTACCGACGACTGATGTATCGGCAAGCACCCCAGTGTTCAAGGCATTTAGTGACATGCTGAAGGAAACAAACCAAGAAAGAAGTTTAGATAAGAGAGGCAGTTGAGAAGACAGTTAACACCAGGCTCAATGTTGGTCCCAGGATCATCAGATGTTTCCTGTGAGCGTCTATAGCAAACCTCCCAATTCTGCCAGACAGACATAAGAACATTTAATAAAGATGCAAGAAAAACTGCTTCACAAGCCTTCGTAGGTGTGTATGACAAAATCAATAAGTAAGGAGGGAGGGGGGAACCAGTCGATAGGTTGTTCCCCTCTCTAGGAAGTGTAAGGGACATTTCTCTTTAACATTTTTATGAACTATTTCATACGTTTCTATCCCACGAGATTTTATCCATGACAAAATGTTTCCAGCGTAATAACTTTCCATAAATTCATTGGAGTAATTTAAATATTGCACGAATTTATGTTTTCTTGCTTGTAAAATGTTGGACGCATTGCTGGCCCATGTTATTTTGGTTCAAATTTATTCAGTGAGTTTTGAGTCATTTCTAAAGGTTCTCTCTCTCTTTTTGAATTCATATTCTCCTATTTGACATTAAACATTTTCTGAGATACAAAAGAAAGGTTTGACGACGGTAGTAATTACAGTATAGCTTTCAGAAATATACAATTTATTATTAGAAATACCCTTTTATGACTTACACAGCGTCGTGACCTGTACACACTGGTGAAGGTTATGATGTACACCCCATCATGACCTGTACACACTGGTGAAGGTTATGATGTACACCCCATCATGACCTGTACACACTGGTGAAGGTTATGATGTACACCCCATCATGACCTGTACACACTGCTGAAGGTTATGATGTACACCCCATCATGACCTGTACACACTGGTGAAGGTTATGATGTACACCCCATCATGACCTGTACACACTGGTGAAGGTTATGATGTACACCCCATCATGACCTGTACACACTGCTGAAGGTTATGATGTACACCCCATCATGACCTGTACACACTGCTGAAGGTTATGATGTACACAGTGGTGAGGGTTAAGGTGTATACTGTACACTAATGACTAGTACACAATATGAAGGTGACAAGTGCAGCTCTGCCTCACGGATTTTCACTTCTGCAAGTCAAGTTTTCACAGTTCGTCTGCTACAAAGAATAAGAGCATAGAGAATAGATGTTGGAGGACATGATGGGAGGTTAAAACACCATTAAACTGTTTGCTTCATGGATCATTACACCACTTGTTTCTAAGAGGCTGCCGGGTTAATCATTTCACACAGGAGATACTGCGGGGTTTGTCGGGAAATTTAGTGAATCGGCATCTCATGTAACCAAAGCTAACCAAAGTAATGTTACTTCACGTACGGTTTGGGTAGTTAAGACTTACTATGGGATTATTTGATTACTCTCAGCGCCGTCTGATATAATGTGTAGCTAAAATGATGTTTAATTTGAGGACTGAGAAAACAACGAGTTACCTAGTGAGATCAAAACAGATTTCGCGCTTGATTTAATACTGCCAGTCTGCATGAAATGCTGAAATGAAAATTATAGAAACACGCGTCAACGCAAGAATACCCCTGAAGTGCTGTACAAGAAATTGCCGATAAACACATTATATTTCTGCCTCTCTACCCTTGACAATGTCCAGTACAAGAAAACTTCATTGCACTTCATGTTAAAGAACACCTCGAGTGAGTTAGCTTTCGCCTATAATGCTTTTACCAATCAGGGCGACCAAATACAATTAAAGAATAAAGGGCTGTTATCAGAGACACCGCAAGCAGACTGAAGTGAACCGTGGTCCCTAGAATCAGCCATGCGTGAACTTGGCCACAAATTCCCTGTTGTTTATGTAGGCAATATTTTAGGTCGGTTAC
Organism: Homarus americanus; assembly: GCF_018991925.1. Classification (NCBI taxonomy): domain Eukaryota; kingdom Metazoa; phylum Arthropoda; class Malacostraca; order Decapoda; family Nephropidae; genus Homarus; species Homarus americanus. The sequence continues at coordinate 5,579,371 of NW_024724368.1, read as the reverse complement.
ACCATCAATACTCCTCGACTGATAAAGTCTTACAATAATAAATATTCTCCACCTGCAAATGTTTGTTTTTGTTACGTTTTTTGCAAAATCGGTTATTTTGCAAAATTCATGGCATGCATGCCGGTAAATTTGCGAAATAACTTACAAACAGACAACCTAAACTAACCTAACCTTATCGTTAGGTTAAGCGAGAGGTTAGGTTAGGTTAGGATGGCTCGTGTTGATTGATACACAGTTAAATGGTACTGTTCTTTTTTTCTAACTCTGGTTAGCCTGTTTGTAAGTTATTTCGCAAAAAAAAAGAAACATATATATATATACATATATATATATATATATATATATATATATATATATATATATATATATATATATATATATATATATATATATATATATATATATATATATATATATATATATATCAGTACACATTATTATTATTTTTATTATTGTAATCACTTCTTTGGTTTGGGAAAATGGAACATGCAGTACAAGACCGAGGCATACATTAGATACCATAAATTTATTGTTATTCGACAGGGTTAACTTTGCTGTAATTTTTTTTGTTTTTGTTAAAGGTTTGGTAGGAAAATAGTTTGAGGTTGATAAAAGAAAACACGACTGTTGTCTTCAGAGTGATGAGGCGTAATGTTCAGACATTTTAATCCCAGAAAACTGTTATATAAAATACTGAATTTTAGTGACGTAGCTAAAAGTAATATAGTCAGCTACGTATCATTTCTGACAGACTTAACTCACTGAATATATCCATCTACACTCTCTCTCTCACTTATGAAACTGTGCATAATACAAGGTCGTTTTTTACTATTTTTTGCACAAACTAAAACGGCGAGAGAATGGCTCTGAATTAAGCATGTTAAATTTATCTCTGAGGTAGTGAAGCGTTCAAGTATCTCGTCTTCCACACCATTACTTCCAGACTTTGTGAGCCTCAAGCACAATTTATGACCCAGCTGCTGTGTTCATTTCTGAGCGAATGTGAGACACTGTGTGAACTTGCAGATGTGAGACGTATTCTCTCCTTTTAACCCAGTCATTGTCACGACATCATAGTTCTTATGTAAGGTTGTGATTGCAGGTAGTTGTTGTTGTATAAGGCTGTGCTTTTTAGTTTATGTATGCAGAACTTCCTCATTGGTTTCCTCACTTGAGATTCGTTCGGACGGTCACTCACTTCTCTGGCTCTCACCGCTGGCAGGTATTAAGGATGTACTGGACAGCACATGGAGGAGTGCAAGCCTAGCCTGAACCTGAAGGAGTTCACCGCACTTAGTGCTGTCACAACATGTGCTGGTAGACTCTTGCAAGATTTAACAACGTTTCTTAAATAATACTCTGGATAGTTGTGTGAGGAGCTGCGCTGTTCAACCTTCACCGTGTGGTGAGCCAGAACCTCACACCCCGGCGACAGGCTCTCTTACAGTTAATATACCTATGAAAGCTGTGCCCTGTAGAAAAACATATCAATGTGGTATGAGAGTAGAGAAACAGTATAACATGAACTGCTTTTTACAAGACAGAGATTAAGGCATATGATGGTTGCTCTGCTATTTATTATAAACGAGTAAAGCCTCAACACTTCACTTTACTACAATGTCACAAGGAACAGCTGGTGCTCGTCCATCTCCATCCTGTAGTTATACCGGCCACATTTTGTCCCCTTTGTCCCATCGATTAACCTCTGTCCACAGTGGCACAGCGCGGGTAGTCTAGGGCAGAAATGCACCATGACAGCACTTGTATCCACCCGACTACATCAGACTTGTTGACACTACCAAACTTTGTGTTTCAGCCATTTATTTATTGGGTCTTGGTACCAGGTCATTGCTAATAAAAACCGTGAAGAGACGTCATGTTAGTTTGTTTGAATCGGACTTATATTGAAAGAGTGAGCAAGGTGTGTTAGCGAGGTGTGGGTATGGCCATCGACGGGTCACCTGAGTCATTCTTCTGGGGTGTGAATTATATGTGATTTCGGCATATATATATATATATATATATATATATATATATATATATATATATATATATATATATATATATATATATATATATATATATATATATATATATATATATATATATCAAACTGTTTTGGGCGGTAACCTCTACCACGTGACTCAATCAGTGAGGGAGAACCTGGCCTCTCCTTCGGCCCGTAACTCCAACGTCCTCATCACCTAAAAGATCAAGTTAGGCTGTGTATTGGTGTTGGGACGTCGCCGCTTCCTTCAACAACTCTCTTAAAATTCCCCTCGTGTTTTTGGAATGAAATAAGGGAGGTCATCATGACGCGGTTAACTTTTTCCTGCTCGGTTTCTTGTATATTTAAGGATCAGTTTACCTCTTACTCGGCCCTGATGGAGACCTCTGAAGCACATGTACTTAATGAAGCGGGTAATCTACTTACTGAGTCAGGACACTGTGAATCAGAATGAGCAAACAGAGATTACTACATCTAACAAAGGTTGAAAGAGTTATTTGCACAAAGGGAAACAATTCGATATCAAATACATTTTACCACAGAGTTTCAAGAACGAATTCGCTCGTTTCTGTCATGGTATCTTGTTATTGAAGTCATAAAATGGTAAACAGTTACACTTGCAGCAGCATCAGGGGGAGAAGGAGGAGGAGACTAGTGCTGGAGTCCGGAACTAAGAGGACGTCAGGGACCACATGACTGGCGAGCGTATAAAACTATCCAGTATGAAACAAATCAATGAACAATTCCTCCCCAACTACGAGAGAGTCAGGGGTTGCGAGTGGAGGGCACAGCGGCATTAACCCGATCACAACACGGGATTTCATCCACGTCATAGCAGGAAAAACTCAAACACGTTATCAAATTCATGTCTGAAAATCGCGGATTTCACCAAAGAGCTTCTTACGACCGCACCGGAAGACAGTGAAAGCTTATGAACTACTTGAGCCAGTTTCCTGTCAAGAAGGAGAGACCTAATCTATTCACCTTCTTTAATATCTTTCTCTCATGCTTATATTATACCTTTCTTCTTGTGTGTGTGTTGAGAGAGAGAGAGAGAGCCAACATAACCTTTATCACCCCTACACAAGTACACTCCACATTATTAACTTCCCTAAACACTTGCAGATAAAGTTACTTGCCCTCCGTTATTTTGTGTTGGTATTCGGGTTGTGCTCCGAGGTAAGACGCCCACCTCCTACAAACACTCCCTCCTCACTTCCTCACAGGACCTCCTCCGTCTACTTTATACACTGATCAGTTTTTTGTTATTTTAAAACTTGCTCAGCTAAAAATAAACTAAAATGCCTGACATTTGAGAACTGAGAGTACAGTACATTGTAAAACACGAAAGCCAAATATTATCCTATAAATGTCTTGGTCTCTGGATAAAATGCATAATACTAAGGATGAAGAATTTGTGTTTGATGAATTTTATCCCCAGTTCAGTTTTGTTATTTCTCCCAAATTTTTTAGTGTCTTCCGCACTGTGGGTTATCAGACCGACATTGCAACAAAACTTTTGAATTGTGTTTTGTGTTTTGTAAGGCGATCCTCGTCTGCCCTCGTGGTCCGTGATGAAATATTTCCTTGGGCGCCCAGACAGACAAAGAGAGTTATTTATAGCGCGGATTATAACGCTTTGATGGGATAACAACGAAACAATAATCAGACCTCATTAGTACGCCATTTTCTTTACCTTTTTAAGGAATAATGTCAAGGGTCCACATTTAGCATGGGACGAATCTTAGGCCATTAAGCACACTATAAACGTTTAACACACACACACACACACACACACACCAGTAAACGAGACAGAGACAACTTTGAAACTCCCGACATGACTCCTTAAACACAACAATATTCACGACGGACTTTACTATCAACTTCTGCCCCAAGTCGGTCTCTTCTTGGGGTGTTGTTACTCCAATGGAAACTGATCAAATGGACACTATTCTAACCATGACCAGCATTTTTGTATTTTTGTCTTTCCTCAGAAGATCTTTTGTAAGCCGTCCACTTAACCCCCAGAGCTGTGTGATGGTCAGAAAACAAGATGCGTCTGGCAGCGGGGGTAGCGAGGAAGGGTTGGCAGCGGATTACAGTGTGGTCGACTGGAAGTAATGGTGATGGAGTGCTAGAGCAGAGAACTTTGCTCATTGTGGGGGCGGGTGTTTGACGTTCAGCTCAAGAGCAAGGCAGATGGCAGTTTAAAGGCTAGAGAGACAGAATCTATCCGGGTTTGGAAGATGTTTCCCCCTCTGACGTTGTTTATTCTGCCCCTGGGTGTGCCTCGCTTCCTCGGATAATACACCTGGTATCTTGTTGCATTAACAGACTAGTGGTAGCTGCTGGACTTGACAGTATAGACACAATTTTATGGAAGAGAAATTCCAACAGAAAGTTTACCCAAGGACAAAAGCGAGCAAAATGCCACCAGCTTTTGGTTCTTTGAGGATGCTCTGTTAGGTAAGGCTAGGCTACGTTAGGTTAAATTAAGCCAATTTAAGTTAGGATAGTCTAGGTTAGGTTAAGTTAGGCATTGCCAGGCTATAATAGGTTAGGTAAGGCCACGCTAGTTTGTGCTATGTTGAGTTGAGTTATTAGGTTATATACTAGGGTGGGTTAGGCTAGTTAGGTTATTTGGTTAGACTAGTTACAGTGTCAGGTTATACTAGGGTAGGCTAGGCTAGTTAGGTTGTTAGGTTATACTAGATTTGGTTAGTTTGAGCTAAGATCAAGTTAGGTTAGATTATGCTAGGGCAGGTTAGGCTAGGTAGTAGGCAGCTATCAAACAGGGAGGTACTACCTGTGCCCTGGTGGGCTTATCCCGTAAAAAAAAAGTTAGGTTATGCTAGATTAGATTGATTTAAATATGGGTTATGTAGTTCCGTCTGGAGCCTTTGTAGTCTTCCTCCTGAAACCTTTGTGGTGTTCCTCCAGGAACCTTTGTGGTGTTCATCCAGGAGCCTTTGTGGTGTTCCTCCAGGAACCTTTGTGGTGTTCCTCCAGGAACCTTTGTGGTGTTCCTCCAGGAACCTTTGTGGTGTTCCTCCAGGAACCTTTGTGGTGTTCCTCCAGGAACCTTTGTGGTGTTCCTCCAGGAACCTTTGTGGTGTTCCTCCAGGAGCTTCTCGACTGTTTATAAACTAACTTAATCTTGGAGAAACTAAACCTAACACATCCTGTCTTACCTTAATTTAGATTAACCTAATTAACCCGACTCACCGTAGTACAGTATCTTACCCTTAAATAAAGTACAGTCAACATCCAGTGTTTTCCATTTATTTCAGGTATCCGTCATGTGTGTGTGTGTGTGTGTGTGTGTAGTTCTCTGATGGGAAACATTAGTATGATATTCTGTGCATCAGACAAGGTTTTAGTGACATACTTTGGTCATTATTTGTTTGGTAAAGACATCGTGTTGCTAGTCAAAGGCGATCCGAACAGTTTCCTCATTAGCGAGCCGTCGGCAGATCCATAACGTGACGGATAAATCCCTCTCTTGTCACCCGGGAAGACTTCCTCCTCCTCCTCCTCTTCTTCCTCTATACAGGGAGTTCTATCTCTCATAACTTTTCATTGTTGTTGGTCTAATGTGTTACTAACCTTGTTACACGCTTATAGACCTTCATTGTTCAAGTGCAATAATAACATTATAACAACCACAACGACAACTTCTTCCTCCACCTCCACCCACGCGCCCACTCACACTCTCTTAACCAGACTGAAGATTATTGTTTGGTGACTGTCAGCACTATACTTTGTAATGATGCCATAAAGCCGTTGTTTACACCTTCCATGAGACACCAACCAAATCTGACTGTTAGTGAAGCAACTGCTGACTCTAATAGTTATCTCGGTGGTTTGGACGGCCTGAAGGAGGTAGACGGAACTAGATGCTGTTGGATTTATTTTTTCTGGTAAATACTAAGTTAGACCCGTACATGTGAGTTGACATGTGAAGATTTGTGTGATTTGGTGTTCACTAACATCTACGTCGACATGATCATGACCCCCAGTCTGTATAAGAATATAATGTGCAGTAACAGTGACACCTAACAATAAAAATCAGCTAAAACATTTATGATTTTTACTTCGTTTCAAAAAATATTACTCGCTATTTTCTTTCCCCAACGCTTAAGTCGACTGTTAAATAAATGTTGATTTGTTTACATACATCGATAAATTAATCATTACTATGGTTAATTACCTTCTTATCAAACTAATCACAAAGACGTACTGGGTAGTGTTGTCATAAAGTGTCGGTGTGTTGGAATGAGGACCAAGTGGCTGGCATGAGGTATTGATATAGATTAGCTACAATATTTCCATCATCTCACACAGTAGTAAGTGACAACATGGTAGAGTTTCTTCTTTTTATTCCCAGCATCACACTCATACAGGCTGGCAGGTGACAGGGTATGATGACGCTGCAATATTACGCAACGGGTGTGTGAAACAGAGAGAGAAAGAGAAATTTACCTGTCAAGTTTTTCTTTTGTTTTATTCCCCGTTAAGTAGAGACTGTGTTGGAAAAGAAAAAAATGAAGGCACACAGTCGGGGTATGTGTGGAGGTCGTCACGTTTCCCGGCTCTGAGTATCGAGAATGAATTTCACCGACGACCCTCAACCGATTTACTCGTCAACGAAAATTAAAATATACATCGTTTTTATTTTATTTTCTCTCCAGCTTCTGATTAATAGGATATTAACTATTAGCAGAAATATAAACGGACGAATTCGGGCTTCTTGTAAAAAGTTAACTGGGTCATAAATATCGAAATCAACTTGTGTGTGATATGTGACTCCAGACCCACTCAGCTGACGCCCTGAATTGACTCGTAAATGCTCCATGTGTGTACTAGACCATAGCCAGGCAGGGATGTAGGACACTGTCATGCGTGCTCCGCCTCCCCTTGTTCATCACAGTTTAAAAATAATAAAGCCAGGCCAGCACTACAGCATGGTGACTATTAACACTAGACAAATTGATATGTATTCTGTAAAATCTTCATACAAGTTCACATTGATTCACCATTGCTTGTGTACCTGTCGTATAAGTGTACAGGTATACAAACATTGAACGTAGACAGTACAGGTATACAAACACTGAACATAGACAATATGGGTATATAAACAATGTACACAAACAATACAAGTATACAAATAATGTATATAGACAGTACAGGTAAACAAAAATGGTAAATAAGTATGGTAGGTTCCATTAACAGTACACTGAGAAGCACTTCACGCGACACCTGGAGACAGACTGTAGGGGAAGGGGAGAGGAGGTGTACAGTATGAGTCAAAACTAAACAAAATATATTGTGTTGTTACTGTTCAGGGCACCAGTCTGTTTCCCAGTCCACCAGATCACCAATTCAAAGTATCTAATTGTTTGCCAGTCAGGCCAACACACCAGGCTTGTGTGCTGTTGTGGGTGGAGGTAGTGTGGGTGAGGGTGTAGGTGTAGCGTGAAGGTGTATTTTTCTTGTTGTGGGTGGAGGTAACGTGGGTTAGGGTGTATGGACGGGGCAGTTGTAAACACATCGACCCTCTGCCAGCACTAGCAGTTAACAACACCAGCACGAGCATTCAACAGCACCTGGTGTTTAATGCCCTCCACAGCCTCCGATGACAGAGGGGCCCTTGCTCCACGTGTGCCAGGGAGGGGTGCTCTCTTAAGGCCTGATCAATAATCCTATATCACAGAGAAACCCCTTGCCCTTAAGATGATCATTAAGTTGTGGTTGAAAAGCGGAGACGATTTAAGAGTACAATTAACTGCTCAAGAAGAAGTAGATGATTTCTAGTTTTTAGGGGAGGGGGGGGGGGTGGGGGGTATTACATCATCATGAAATGAACGTACTGTACTGGGTGGAAGGCGGGACACGTCACATCGTTTACTGGCTTCCTTTAACTGACTGTAAACTGCCTAAAATCTATTTGAGGAAACCCAGATTTTTCCTCTATGTTACAGCTAAAAATATCTTCCACTTGTAACCTTCAGAATGTCCATCAGTTGTATCATTAGTGTCTGTCTGTTCGTCAGATTGATGAAAATAATTTCGACATAAGTTGTGATAGAGAATCTTCACTGAGCTAGACCTTCGTACCCTGCCACGAGACAGAGCTGTATTAATGGATGTATTTTATAATGTACCTTTTTTTAATACAGTGATAATTTTCTTTCAATAATAATAATGTTAATAATCGTAACACTGATGGGTTCAACTTACTGCTAAATCTTCATATATAATAGTAACTTCTACTTGTCTCTTTATTTTAAATGCTCTTTGTAGTCCTATTTAATTCTCATTATTGTTTCATTCACTAGTATTCCTAAGTCTTTCTCAACTTTTTTTTTATTATTTTTTAATTATTCTCATTTTGTATTATTCATTATTTACTCTCATTTCTCATGGCTATATATGTCTTTCTCAGTCAGTCTTAATTTCACACTCTTTTTTTTATAGATATATCTTATGTGTCAATATCTTATTTCATTCTGCCTGTTCTGATTCATTTACATAGTTTCTCTGTAAGTATTCCACCTTTACTTTAACTTACTTCAAGTACGTTCTGTGTCACTACATATATCAACTCAGCATATTGAAGGATGTAATCAACGGGGCTGAGGACGGACACCAGCGCCCCCAGCGTTAGTCGGTAAAAAAAACAAGCCGACTCATCAGCGGATCGTTAATTTCCCAACTTATTTTTCTCTTCCTTTTTTCGGCGATGATCAAGTTCACTAACAACCTAACATATTTGGTTGGTATTCAATATGGTGAAGAACAGCTTGGTCTTTATTCATAGATACACTCACTCAAAAACTATCTCTACTTGGGGGTGGTTGATGAATTTCAGAATGAACACTGCCACTCCTGTTGTCTCTGTAAGGCTGCCAAAATCCTTCGTCCGTTGTGTCATATTATTTCAACACAATTCTGAGTGAAGTTTAATATTAGCTCGTTATTAAAATAGTTGTGCAACATTTTCTGGAGGACACAGCTAAAGGGGCGTACAGTATATAGTCTTATCTTACTTAATTTACATTCACAACTTCAGCGTCTTCAGGAACACGATATTCAGTACAAAGCAGGTATATAAACAAACAGGTCAGATATGCAAACAATGGAACAAAGAAGGTATACAAACAATGGGACAAAGCAGGTATACAAACAATGGGACAAATCAGGTATACAAACAATGGTAAACAGTGCAATGAACCCTTCTAAAGAAAATCCTCATTCGCCAGGAAATAATTCATGAGAAAGCGGTACTGAGAAACATTGTCATTACACTAAAAACCGGAGGCGTTCAGAATACTTATACACTCTAGTTAGTATAAATAAAAACATAAGAGCGACAGCGAAATGTAAATAAGGAATAATAACAATCCCAGAGACACAAGGCACGTATCTCGTCCCCAGACAGTATTGAGCATAAGGGAAAACGGGCAGAGAGGGGGAGGAGGGAGGGGGCGTTTAAGTATCGTCGTTGGGGATCATCTGTTGGGTAAATATCATCCCGTCACTGGCTGAAATGGACTCAACTTGGCCTCCTCGCACGAATTTATGGGTGGAAGAAAAATTAACTCTTGACATTGTAGTTATATCCCAGTAAGACTGTCCATTTTTTTTTTATTCTAAGGTCGATTATAAGAATGACTGATGTTAATGTTATAAAATGTATTACTGCGCCTCAACAACTATGTAACACTCTACCTAACCATGGCACCGACACACCCAACTATTTCTCACGTTTACTAAGTGTGGATGGTAAGTGTTCCTTCTATATGCACGAATTCTGGAACTGTTTACGAACTTTTCACAGCTGTTTACCTTCTCTTCAGCGCAATACCAGGAAAATCGTGCAAAGTTACATATTTTATTACGTATATCGCATTATTTACACTATTCTGACATATATGTGCACAAATAACATCTTACGCTGAAAATAATATTATTTTCAGGTGACTCTAAAATCTTCCTTTATCTTAACTCAACAATACAGTGCATTGGACTTTACTGAATCTAGAACTAGTGAGGTCTGTTTAGGATTCAGGCAGTGGAATATCGTTCATTGTAATAATGTCTGGCGTCTGTGTGTGTGTGTGTGTGTGTGTGTGTGTGTGTGTGCACTATAGCCACGTAATCAGAACAAAATATAACAATTGTATCGATTTTCTGAGCTAACAAAAAAGTGTTTACTCAAAAGCCTAAACTAATAATTACAAGAACTAGAGAGAAACTACAGTACATCACTCCAAATTATAAAGAGGCTTTTACTTGTTACTAATAATAAAAGTATATGATGTATACCGCTTACATTTCATCATGCGCGATGCTTTTTGTGATCCAACTTACTTGAAATGTTTATTACGTAACTGACGGTATATTCAGCCGATCTACTTTAATAGGCCGATCCAGAGGTGTATCATCGTTCCCCGTATAGACACCACCAGTTCACTTCATTGTTGATGTTGACAATAACGAGACAGCAGCCCTCGGCCCATCTATTGTGTGAGACGCTACCCTCACCTGTGTAAACCTCCCCCGCATCTAGGCACTCGTTGGTGATTACTGTATGAACTTTACAAGAGTGTATTTAGCTGGTTAAATATAATAAACTTAAGCAGGTGTAGTTGTGAGTCTAAAATACTTGACTACAATACTGGCTTAGCGTATGAATGTCTTAAGAAAATAGTCTGTGATAATTTGCTGAGTACGAGATGCAATGGGACTGTAGGTTATGTCCCAACAAACCTTCGTTACCTTGAGGAGTTTACCTGCAGGATGGGTAAGGAAATCACAGGTGTTTATTAGATACAGGTACATCCGTGGGTGGTAATGGTAGGTGTGTGTGTGTGTGTGTGTGTGTGTGAGCTTGGGGCCAAAGATCGCTTGACACAGCGGGTGGAGCACATGGGGAACTTGATGCCACAGATACACGGGATCGCTTCATCACCAAGGCATACAAATAAAATCGATATCCGTAACACACACACACACACACACACACACACACACACACACACAAGCAAGTAAAATACCGAGCAAACTGGACCCTTATCCTCTTCCGGCACAAAGATGTTGACGTGCAGTGAAGGAGTCCTCAACTACACACCCTCTCCCCCACCCCTCCTCCCTCCATCCCTTCCCTGCCACCCTGTTTTTTTCCCCTGCCACCCTGTTTTTTTCCCCTGCCACCCTGTTTTTTTCCCCTGTACCACCCAAGAGAGGATCACTTTATTCCCTTACCTCGCTAGCCATACACTCACCTACTCCCAGAGGTAAGAGGAGGATCGTATTATTTATATTACAGAATGTTTCTCGTTAATTACACTATAACTATGGTGATGATGATGCCTGGTGATGGTGACTTATGGTGATGATGACGTATGACAGTGATGAAGTATGGTAATAACGATGTATGGTGATGGTGACTTATGGTGATGGTGACGTATGGTGATGATGACGTATGAGAGTGATGAAGTATGGTGATGATGACGTATGACAATGATGAAGTATGGCGATGATGATGTCTGGTGATGGTGATGTATGGTGATGATGACGTATGGTGATGGTGACGTATGACAATGATGAAGTATGGTGATGATGATGTTTGGTGATGGTGACGTATGGTGATGATGACGTATGGTGATGGTGACGTATGACAATGATGAAGTATGGTGATGATGACGTATGGTGAAGATGACGTACGATAATGGTAACATATGGTGACGATGACGTGTGGTGATGATGACATATGGTGATAATGACGTATTGTGATGATGATGTATGGTAGTGACGGCGTATGGTGATGGTGACGTATGGTAACGATGACGTATGATGATGGTGACGTATGATGATGATGATGACGTATGGTGATGGTGACGTATGGTAACGATGACGTATGATGATGGTGGTGACATATGGTGATGGTGACGTATGGTAACGGTGACGTATGATGATGGTGATGATGGTGATGTATGGTGATGGTGACGTATGGTGATGATGATGACGTATGGGGATGGTGACGTATGGTAACGGTGACGTATGATGATGATGATGAGGTATGGTGATGATGACGTACGGTGATGGTGACGTTTGATGATGGTGACGTATGGTGATGATGGTGTATGGTAGTGACGGCGTATGGTGATGGTGACGTATGGTGATGATGACGTATGGTGATGGTGACATATGGTGATGGGGCGTATGGTGATGGTGACGTATAGTGACCTCACCTTACGTGAGATCTCGGAAATAAAGACGTAACCGCTTAAATATCAGACTAACAGCAGTGTCAGTCTAGACTATGACACTTCTGATACTATGACACCTCTGACACTATGACACTTCTAACACTATGACGTTTCTGGACTATGACACTTCTGACACCATGGCACTTATGACACTATGACACTTTTGACACTGGCATTTCTGATACTATGACACTTCTGACACCATGATACTTTTAACACCATGACACTTCTGACACTATGGCATTTCTGGCACTATGACACTTATCATACTGTGACACATCTGACACCATGACACTTCTGATACTATGACACTTCTGGCACTATGACACTTCTGATACTATGACGCTTCTGATACTATGACGCTTCTGATGCTATGACATTTCTGGCACTACGGCACTTCTGACACTAATGACACTCCTGACAACATGACACTCCTGACACCTCTAATACACCCATCCTAAACTAACTAAAGTGTGTGTGTGTGTGTGTGTGTGTGTGTGTGTATGTGTGTGTGTGTGTCCTATCTCTACAAGGTTCCTCCTCTCTTCGACAGCGTGAGGTGGTGGTGGTGGTGATGACTGTGGTGGTCTTGATGACTCTGGCGACGCTATCCGATGCGGCAACCTTCACCAGTATGTGCATCAGGTGAGATAGACTGACTCCTTTCTTTATCTTTCATTTTAGAGTAAGAGAGTAGGTTGAGCTGTATCTTACATAGAGTATATCTTAACTTAGAGTAAAGGAGTATGTAGAACTAACAGAGTAAGGGAGTAGAAGGAGTTAAATACATCTTGCTTTAGAGTAATAGAGTAGCCTGAAGTAACTCTATTTATCCTCAAAGGTAAAGAGAGTCGAGGTAATGATCACTTGAAGACTAGACACCAAAGCTTATTTCAACAGATGATTAACCTAACCTAACCTAACCTAACCTAACCTAACCTAACCTAACCTAACCTAACTTAACCTAACCTAACCCCAAGGTAGCATTAATCATCAGGTGAAAAAAGCTGAGAGGGGACTAAGCTTCAGGTGATCCGAGTGGAGGTTAGTGTAGTAGAAGCGTCTCAGTGTACAGTAATGTGGTGGTGGTCTCAGGAACTGTGGGCAGTGTAAGGAGATGTATGGCGACTACTTCCATGGCCAGGCGTGTGCTGAGTCGTGCATCATGACGCAGGGCATCAGCATCCCGGACTGTAACAACCCTGCCACCTTCAACCGCTTCCTCAAGAGGTTCATCTAAAGCTAAGCCACCCCAAGGGTCCCCCCCAACCCCCCAGGAGCCTCCAGGGTTCTCAATAATCACAGACAAGTTATTTATATTTTACCTTGTGAAGTAAGGGTCAAAGACTTGCTGCGTGTGAATAATCACTTCAATAGGATATATTTTAGTTTTCTTTGAGGGGGTATGTTTCCTTGTCTGCTCATGGCTTGTCCAGTCGTCTCATCAAGTACTGGGCCGAGCTGAGCAGAATGTAGAACGGTGTCCTCTTTCTGTTGTCCTTTTTATTGTTCTTCGTCACGTCAAGGGTTCTGTTGGTTCCTTTTGATCTTCTAACAATGTCATGGTTCTGTTGACATCTTGCATTTATTTCTGATTACTTTTTTCTTGTTCCGACTTGAGCATTCCGTTTGTACTCCTCAGCAGTAAACTCATATTTGCTGCCGATATTCACCTGCCATGTAATTAATCACAGTAATGATTCATTAATTTGTTGTTAGTCTCTGAGTCGTGTTTATTATGTGCCACAATATTTATTGTATTATTGTAAGTCAGTGTAAGAATCAAATCAAAACATCTATTTATCTTGCACAGTTTTTTCACCTGTTCTCTACACAAAGAATTTCCCTGGACTCATCTCTCTCTTAAGTTTCACAAGTTACATTTTTATATACCTGTATTTTAAAAACGTATCTAGTGCTCTGTTTAAAGATCTCACAAATCTACTTCTTATCATCTTACAGGTGAAACTTTCCGTCCCCGCCAGAGGACATTAGTATTCTTACCTGTGTACTCACAAAACAGGGAAGTCACACTGATACACTGTTACACTGGCTCACACGACACACGTTGTAGGCTTCTGTCTCAAACAGAACTTGATATAATCTAGCACGAAGGAAACAAATATTATAAGAATGAACCCTTTCTGAAATGTTAACATCTAGATTGAACTTCATTTCTAGTCGGTCAGTAGTTTTCATTGATGTGTGTGTATGTGTGTGGGTCCAGACGTTGTTGGTGACTAGTCACGTCATCTGCAGGACTACTGACGTGTAGATTCTCATAATCCTTAATTAGCTTATATAAAAATATTTCCACTTGCCATAAACACACTAACAGCTGATCTCTGAGAACTATCGTGAGGGCGACAGTAACATTGTACTCATTATTTATTTACCAAAGTGATGCATATTAAGCTTTCCTCAGTATTATTTTTATAAGATATGTGACAGATTATATATTAACACACTGTTAAGATAGTTATATTTATTTTTATACTGACGCTACCTTTAGTTAAGTTGTTCACCCCTCAAGCTACTGAGTTCACTTAGCCTTAGTATTACCTACCAAGACACAATTGTTTCGACACTGATGAACATCTTGAACAGTGCTAAAAAAAAGGAATGTTCCTCCAATGTCTGTCTGTCTTACCAATTTTGTCATAAGCCACAAGATGATAATAACCCCACATCCCTACGTCACTGTAGACCGTCAGTGTTCACCTCTGTGTGGCAGCGTCATCAGCTCCCTCTATATCCCTCCTGCAATTAATACCACTTGAATGTATTTTCCCCGCCTTTCATATTTTTCATAACCTTCCCTTAGGTCAATGTTACTTCTGAATGAGCTGCATAATTTTTGACTCTATAGTGAAGGCTGGTCACTACGTTTAGTATAAAGAGAACTGATGAGGAGATTGTTTACATAATGAACCACTGATGGTGTTAACTGTAAGTGTCGTGAGGGGTAGACCAGATGACACACTCTGACACATGTATATTACGAGTTTATATGCTTCTTCTCTTAATGGCTGCACTCTGAGAGCAAATTTAGCTGAAGAAAAAATATTATTATGGGAAAAAACAGTGTTGAGAGAACAAGGGGCTCCTGTACACTTTAAAATATAATAAATAATATGAGCCAATATTATGTTCGTTTTATTGCTGTTTCCTAAACCTTTTTTAGGAGGACGACTTTACCCTTTAGTAGGGCGACTTTACCCTTTAGTAGGACGACTTTACCCTTTAGTAGGACGACTTTAATTCCTGATTAAAAGAACTTAATCCTTTATTAAGGCAACTTAACTTTTTAGTAGGACTACTTAATCCTTCGTTAAGGCGACTCAAAACTTTTCGTAGGACGATTTAGACCTTTACAAGGACGACTTACCCTCCTGTGTAGAACTTAAGCTTTTTCACGCACTAATTTGATATCTTCAGCACAACTTGAGTATACAGTACTGGTGGTTGAGTTGGTTACAACACTCGCTTCCTGTCCTGAGGTTTGGTGGTTCACGTACGGGGCACTACCAATCCACCCAACTGCGAATGGGTACCTGTCTTTACTATTAGGGATGTGAAGGGGGGGGGAGAGGATCTAGTGCAGTGCTAACCTAACTGCCTCCTTTTGTATTGAAGGCTTTGTATATAGTGCGCAATAATCATGCTTCCCTGAACGGGTCTTGTGGCCAATGGGACTTTCATTTTCTACACGAGCTTAATGGACTTGAAAACCTCATGTGTTTACAGCTCAATCAAGAATCTGTAATGTAAGGGTGAGACCCTGGACGTTTGCTAAACTAACTTGACCACTGAAACTAATGTATCGATCCATTACTTAACCTACCCAAGCTAACCAATGTAACTTTCTTCAATCGACCTAAAAAGCTAACATAACCAATAACAGTCTGGTAACCTAATCTAGTCAGCCTAACTAACCTAAATAACTAATTTTGCTTAACCTTCTCACACTAACCCGACTCACGTTGAGACATTCAGAGTTAACAAGAACCATTAAAATAATCATATGTGGACAAGGACATCATTTATTATGTCCTAAAACGTGTGCTGGAAACAAGTTTTGGCGCATACTGTGGCGTGTTTGTGTTACCCACCTTGACCAAGTGATTATGTCCACACTCCTGCATGAGGCATGCCTACAAACCCCGCCGGACAAATTTTCACCACTGGGCAAAGTTCCCCCAATCAAGTAATAAAGGGGAAACAATCCTTATATCCCAAGATTCTCAGTCTTGACACGTTTGGTCGGGTGTAATTGAATCCTCCTACCTCCAGTCCTTGTCTGTGCTCGATAATGATGATCATTCTGGACCAAGGAAAAAATATCTCAAGACTGGAAATCAGTAAATGTCACCCTGACCTTCAAGATTGATAGTAGAAGAGCAGCAGACAATTCCTGAGCAATCTGTCTAACTTCATACATAAGCGACCTGTTCCACAGAGTGTTGAGAGACTCGGTCATCCATTACCCGACAGAGCACAGACTCATCAAGGGAGCACAACATTGGCTAATAACCCTTGCCCTACAAGTATGCTCACATTAATAAAAGCGCTAACAGGCTTCACGAACCAGAATTTTCCAGTCCATGCATTGCACAGGGACACCCCTAAGGACTTTAACACTCCCAGACGTAAAGCCGACCCTCATACCGTATACTCGGTATCGGCTCCAAAAATACAGCAGTCAGCACCTGCATGACTGAAATTGGTACTCGGCAGTCGGACCTACAGTAGTTTACCACACCATTCCAATTAGGAAACTCATCTCAGCACTGGGGGAGGAGTCGCCCGAGAGTGGCTGGAGAGTTTATATATCATACACACGGATCACTCGCACCTACAGCGATATATATATATATATATATATATATATATATATATATATATATATATATATATATATATATATATATATATATATATATATATATGATAAGTTTTAGTGATAATCGTCAGTGTGTACATGAGCGTGTACACGTAATGGAACAAGGGTATTCATTTCACTCAGAGAGTTTCTTGAATTCTGAGAATGTTACAACAGGTTGCCCTACGCCTCGTAGCCTTCAGGATAATGACTGGTCTGCATCACTAACTAAATGTATGCGTTGGGAGGTGATTATTCTGTTAGTTAATGTTGCACATGCCTATATTCCCACTAAAATGCAACTGTATTGTGCATCTATTAATAGATGAACTAGCAAAACATTTAGGATTTTATTTGTGTACCAGTATGTTCTCAGTGTCCAGGGAAGCATCTGTAGAGGTGACCGTAACTAAACCCTTCAGGGATGTGGTCATTCTTATCACCCCCACCTCGCCCTTACCATTTTTTACCACACTTATACGGTCAAAGTTTTTATCCGTTTCTAGGAAAGGTATGTATGGCATGAGGAAATAAAATAGAAGAGAAGCGAACGAAGAAAGGAAACAGAGAAACTGAGAGAAATATCGTGGGAAGAGACAAATTAAACATCCAGCAAATATGAGAACTGAAAGAGTACAAGAACTGGATTGCTCTAAGACCTGGGATTCCCCGTTGTGTACGCTGATCACAAAAGGTTAACCATCTCCTAAATTGAATTAATCTCAAAGGTTAACCACCTGGAGTTGAATTAAACACAAAGACTAACCTCCTATGATGAGTTAACCACAAATATTAACCTTCGGTGGTAAGTTAAACATATAAGATTAACTTCCAATATGTTAAACGCAAATGATTAACGACCAATAGTAATTTAACACCAAGGTTATTTAAAAATATACACCTAGTAAAAATGAATGTTGAAATTAATGACTTCGGTGACCAACTGTTGACGTGACGCTGTAGCAGGCTTCGTGTACAATATGGTCAATAGAACAGAGGTAAACATGACCAAACACCCGTAACGTAAGGATGTACTACAGGGGTAACGTTACATACCCCTTACACATCTTGAACACAAACATGAAAAACACAGGAAAGTGAAAAAAAAACAGGAAAGTAAGAAACGCACAAGAAAGTAAGAAAACAGGAGAGTAAGGAAAAACGACAGAAAGAAAAAACGTGAAAGTAAGAAAAACAAAAGAAAGTAAAAAAAAACACGAAAAACAGGAAATCAGCAAACAGAGAAAAGAAAGAAAAAACAAGAAAGTAAAAAAAAAAAAAGCGCAGCGGGATAAAGAGAGAGAGAGAGAGAGAGAGAGAGAGAGTTGACGCGTGAGGAAGCTGTAAGCTAGGAAGTGGAGACAGCCACGTGGATGGTGTTGATGACGATGATGTATGAAGCAGGAACGCAGTGTGTGTGCCGGAGGTTGAGCTTCACCCTATAATTACATGATGGTTCTCCGGCACCTGCCCACCAAGGTGATCGACCTCCTCCCTCCCTCCTACTCTCTATCCTTCTTCCTCCTCCCTCATGCCCTCTCTTCCTTCTCCCTCATGCCCTCTCTTCCTTCTCCCTCATGCCCTCTCTTCCTTCTCCCTCATGCCCTCTCTTCCTTCTCCCTCCTACCCCTCTAACCTTCTTCCTCCTCCCTCATGCCCTCTCTTCCTCCTCCCCTCATGCCCTCTCTTCCTCCTCCCTCATGCCCCTCTTTCCCTCCTCCTCATGCCTCTCTTCCTTCTCCCTCCTTCCTCTAACCTTCTTCCTCCTCCCTCATGCCCTCCTTCCTTCTCCCTCCACCCTCTATCCTTCTTCCCTCCTCCCTCATGCCCCTCTTCCTTTTCCCTCCCTACCCCTCTATCCTTCTCCCTCCTACCCTCCCTTCTCTCCTCCCCCTTCCTTCTTCCTCCTCCTCATGCCCTCTTCCTCTCCTCATCCCTTCTCTTTCTCCTCCCTCATGCCCTCTTCCTCCTCCCTCATGCCTCTCCTCTCCCCTACCCCTCTATCCTTCTTCCTCCTCCCTCATACCCTCTCTTCCTCCTCCCCTCCTGCCTTCTCTTCCTCCTCCCTCCTCCTCTCTTCCTCCTCCCTCAGCCTCTCTTCCTTCTCCCTCCTACCCCTCTATCCTTCTTCCTCCTCCCTCCCTACCCCTCTCTTCCTTCTCCCTCCCCCCTCTATCCTTCTCCCTCCCTACCCCTCTATCCTTCTTCTCCTCCCCTCATGCCTTCTCTTCCTCCTCCCCTCATGCCTTCTCTTCCTCCTCCCTCATGCCCTCTCCTCCTCCTCCCTCATGCCCTCTCTTCCTCCTCCTCATCCTGCTTCTGTCATCGATGTTAGTTGCACTATTGATGGCCCTCATACTGTGTACTTGTTGTTGTTGTTATTTTTGTGTTGTTGTTGATGTTCGCGTAGTTGTTTGTATTTGTCGTTGTTATTTGTGTTGTTGTTTTGGTGTTGTTATTGGTGTTGTTTCTGATGTTGCTGCTTGTTTTGTTATTGTTTTTCTTACTTGTGTTGTTGATGTTATTTTTATTATTAGTGTTGTTGTTTTGTTATTTTTAATATTTCTTATATTGTTGAACATGTTGTAGATGTTGTTGGGTTGTTGTTGTTGTTGTTGTTGTTGTAGATGTTGTTGGGTTGTTGTTGTTGTTGTTGTTGTTGTTGTTGTTGTTGTTGTTGTTGTTGTTTGTTTTGTTGTTGATGTTGTTGTAGATTTTATTAGATTGTTGATGATTATTGTGTTGTAATAATAATAATAATAATAATAATAATAATAATAATAATGTTGTTGATGACAGGGGTTGTAATAATAGCCTTGTTGATGTTGGCAGCACTGTATATTGATGAGTCATTTAGGCATAATATTTACACGCCGGTAATACTGGTTTGGGCAATAAACTCTGCCTTGCCACACCCTCTGAAGAGTCCTCCCCAGAGTCAGGTTTCCTCTAACTTGTTCCATAACCAGACGAGTTAAGAGAATCTCATCTCAGGTCGCGGTTCATTGTCTACCTTAACTGACTGGATGCCATAACTCCCTTCCTCGGTAGGCGGCCATTCTAATATTTTTTTTATTCTGCCTTGGGAATCTAAAAACCTGTAGGAGCGCCGGGTATGTGTTGTTCAGTCAGACATGGAAGTCTTGTGTGAGGTGGAGAACGTGTTCAGGCGTCAAGGGAGAGATATCATCAGACATTTACAAATTATAAGGTCTTCGAGATAGACTTGGTCAGAGAAGGTATGTCAGAGATGATGACTTTATTGAAGCAGGTTTAGCCAAGTGATATTAATTATATTCTCACCATCTTGGGAGTTTATCGGCTGAATAATGTCAAGGGTTATATCTGAAGGCTGCGTTTTTATTCATCTTGATTACTCGTAATAAAATGACGGATCCATCAATTACGTTGACATTTTAGATAACTACAGTAGGTTTGTAAGTTGATTTTCAAGTTATTGGTCAGACACGATAAGTAACCTGCATTTTGTGTTGCTTACCATGACGAGGAGTAACTACAAGGGTGAAAGAGAGTAGCTCTGAAAGGATACTGTTTACCAGACCATCCTGCATCTGGAGACGATATAAAGATAATAAGGATAGATGAAACTGTCGTCCTAGGATATATTCATTAAAATGTTGGGAAGCCATTCTCACTGGCTCTAGTTCATTGTCTCTTAGCGAATTCCTTAGTTGTGTTTCCTCGAGCGTTTTGCTGTAGTATCTGATAACCAGGTCTTCTCCTTCTTCTCTCTGGGACATACCTGTATAGACACCGGCGACAACGTCTTTGAAAATGAATAATTCAGCGGAATGAAAAGAATCAGGGAGAGTCAAGATAGGAGGCGATAAGGTGTCCCTTTTCTGGGGTCAGAGGCAGCTGGCACGACACACGACGGTGTTCACATGCTCAGTCTTCCATATATTAATTTACCCGAGGACCGATGTAAATGGTTTGGTTCCAGTGTTACATTTAGGAATCAGTTGCCAAAATAGTTGACTAGACTTAAAAGATTTTGTTGGTGTTTCACAAGTACACGATTACCTTTGTCATCCAGGGATTAAGATTGTGGTGGTGAAGATAGCTAGTTACCTCATAACGAGGCGTGAGGTGGTTGTTGGAATCAAGTGACGCTATGATAATATCATCTGAGTTGCAAAATGGTTGTCATGGGTCAGTTTGAGCGATTTTCCATTCAGATGACGGAGGCTCCCACTGAATTTAAGGCAGGATAAAAAGCAAGGCTGGTCGTAGGGGTTGAGTAGGAGAGGGAGTGGCCTTGTAGGAAACAGCTAATGGAACCAGAAGGGGCTTCCTTAGGTTATGCATGTACGAAATTTCTGTCATATTGTACTCGCTAGACAGCCTACGTAGCTCCTCTCTGACCTAACCCTGCGGCTGCTTGTGACAAAGAAACCATTGCAATGCACAACCCATGACCTTCCATATAACCGATGGGGTACAAATTTACATGTCATTAGGATTTTCGTTGAAGCATACAGGAATATATACTGTATGTACTGTATTATAATGTTCCTTCAACCGTCTGGATAGGATGCAGGCGTCCCGACACTAGTATGGACGCCGGGTGACACAAATTCATTGAGTCTTTTGAAACACTTTCCTTGGCGCTTCCTCACAGTAATCATCTCATCTCTTCCTTATGAAACTCTCGCTTGAAAGAACTTATATCCAAAAGAGGGTATATGGAATTATCCTCCACACTACACCAGTACCCTCCACACGACCCTAGTACCCTCCACACTACACCAGTACCCTCCACACTACCCCAGTACCCTCTACAATACCCCAGTACCCTACACACTACCAGTACCCTCCACAATACCCCAGTACCTTCACAAACCAGTACTCTCCACACTAAACCAGTACCCTCCACTAACACCAGGTACCCTCCATTACCAGTACCCTCCACACTACACCAGTATCTCCACACTAAACCAGTACCCTCCACACTACACAGTACCCTCCACTACACCAAGTACCCTCCACATTACACCATTACCCTCCACACTACACCGGTACCCTCCCACATACTAAACCAGTACTCTCCACTAAACCAGTACCCTCCACACTACACCAGTACCCTCCACACCTAAACCAGTACTCTTCACACTAAACCAGTACCCCTCCACACTACACCAGTACCCTCCCACACTAAACCAGCAGTACTCTCCACACTAAACCAGTACCCTCCACACAACACCGGTACCCTCACATTACACAGTACCCTCCACATTACACTGGTACCCTCACATTACACCGGTACCCTCACGCACTACACCAGTACCCTCCACAATACACCAGTACTCTCCACCTAAACCAGTACCCTCCCACACTACACCGGTACCCTCCACACTAAACAATACTCTCCACACTACCAGTACCCTCCCACAATACACCAGTACTCTCCACACTCTAAACCAAGTACCCTCCACACTACACCAGTACCCTCCACACACCTACAGGTACCCTCCACACTTCCACCAGTACTCTCCACTAAACCAGTACCCTCCACACTACACAGTGCCCTCCACTACACCGGTACCCTCCACATTACACCAGTGCCCTCCTACACCAGTACTCTCCACACTACACCAGTACCCTCACACACTACACAGTACCCTCCACATTACCACCAGTACTCTCACACTACACAGTACCCTCCACTACCAGTACCTCCACAATGCCCAGTACTCTCCACACTAAGCCAGTACCCTCCACACTAAACCAGTACCCTCCACTAAACCAGTACCCTCCACAATTTAGTACCCTCCACACACTACCAGTACCCTCCACACTACACCAGTGCCCTCCACACTACACCAGTACCTCCACCTTCAAACCAGTACCACTCCCAATACACCAGTACCCTCCACATTACACCCAGTGCCCTCCACACTACACCAGTACTCTCCACCACTACACCAGTACCTCCACACACTACACAGTACCCTCCACATTACACCAGTACTCTCACCTACCCACCAGTACCTCCACACTACACCAGTACCCTCCACACTAAGCCAGTACCCTCCACACTACACCAGTACCCTCCACTACACCCAGTACCCTCCACACCTAAACCAATACCCTCCACACTACACCCGAGTACCCTCCACACCTAAACCAGTACCCTCCACATAAGCAGTACCCTCCACACCTAAACCAGTACCCTCCACCATCAGTACCCTCCACACTACACCAGTACCCTCCACACTAAACCAGTACCCTCCACACACTACACCAGTACTCTCCACTAAACCATTGCCCTCCACACTACACCAGTACCCTCCACACTACAGAAGTACCTCCACACTACACAGTACCCTCCACACTACACCAGTACCCTCCACACTACACCATTTGCCTCCACACTACACCAGTACCCTCCACACTACACCCAGTACCCTCCACTACACCAATGCTCTCCACACTAAACCAAGTGCCTCCCCACACACAAGTACCCTCCACACTACACCAGTACCCTCCACACTACACCAGTACTCTCCACACTAAACCAGTACCCTCCACACTACACCGGTACCCTCCACATTACCCTTTACATTTCGTGACCTTGGTAGAAAAACTTGCCCTTTCAACATTGCAGTTATCTATGACGCTCACACATAATGTACCTCTCAACCTCACGGCTTAATGGTGCCATCTACAAGACTATTAAAAACGATATAAAAAATAAATGCTTTTTCTTTTTACTTTGTTTTCGAGTGTAGGAATAATATTGTATTGTTTGATAAGTGATTTAGGTTAGGGTAAAGAGAGCGTATCGAAGTGGTTGGACGGGGTGTGTGTGTGTGTGTGTGTGTGTGTGTGTGTGTGTGTGTGTTAAGGTCGCCAGGAAGAAGGAGGGATCTTCATCATTTTATCGAGTAATTTTATGTCTCTGGTATTATCATGATGAGCTGTTGCTAAGGCTCATGGCAGCGAGTGTTGTGGTTCATGGAGGAGTTTTATAGTCTCATGATGTTCTTTTGTTTTTTTTGTGGGTCTCGTCTATTTTCCTTCCTTGTGCCGAGTCTTCTTGTTCCGCCCTTTTCTCCTCCTCTTCTTTATTTCCTTATCCTTGTGAATATTTCTCCATTTTTTTCTCGAGATGTTAAGATCCGGAGAATACGTTTCCATAATGGTGTAAATAACTCCGATAAGTTTGAGCAATTAAAAAACAGACCGCAGTGTACAGTTGAAACCAAGCCTAGAGCGAATAACTCACAAACTGGAAATAGTAATAGTGTCTGTAAATGTGGGTCGAGTATGATGCAACCCACCCAAGATGGCTTACTGGGCTGACTGCCTCAACACCACACCCTAATATGGCCATAGCTGCTCCCCGTGTGGCTACAGTATCCTCACCCCCATCATACGAAAAATAAAAACACATATTTTCCACACAACACATAAAATCTTCAAGTTTATGCTCTTCCACGCCGAAGAGGACTCCTTAACGCCGTTATTATACGACGCGGAAACGTACTGTCTTCCACAAGAACTCGCACGACAGATATCGTATCATGCGGAAATGTGAGGCGATGCTTAAACAAAGAGGAACGGGACGGCAGCAGCGGACAAAGACCAGCTAGGACCCGGAAGTTAAGGTGGTAGTCGTGATTGGAGAGAAGTTATGTTTTGCAGGAGGAGACCCGCCGGCGGCTTCCTACCTCTGTTGTTGACCCGGGAACTAACACGGTACTTGGCCCTCCTCACACGTGTGGCTCCTCCACACACCTCACACGTGTGGCTTTTCCTCACTATTCATTCGTGTGGTTCCTCCTCACACCTCACATGTGTTTGTAGTCATGGGGTGACTATAAACCTGCCTTTCGTTCTCCAGTTTCATTATGTAGGTTGTTGCTTGTAAGCTTACCGTTTATAAATTGGTGGTTGTATAAAATAAATTTCCTATGTGGACACGTCTCCAAAATGAGGATGAGACTGAGTCTCAGTGAGCCTAAGTCAGTCTCTCATAAATTATGAAAAATATTATGGCAGCAATTTATCAACAATTCTCAGTCAGCACTTGGTAAGTCCCACAATATTTCGTAGTCAGAAACTTTGGCTGCATTCATATAAGAATTAGATTTTGTTTCTTCTCTTACCGTCAAGTCATCTTCACGCTTGAATGAAGATTCTGAACCTTCAGCAGATGAACCAGGACTCACTGCACCAAGGATCACTTTACAGTACTGACGTTGGTTCATTCCTTGAACACAACAACCCCTGAGTGTGAGATAGAGGTACTCCACCTCCATATTGATTTACTTACTGTTCGCGTTTTCTCACGTATACATAACGAGGAGGCAGACATACAAGCACTATCATGTACACATCTCTGGCTTTAAATAACAAACGATCTCTCGTGAGTAAATACAGTGAAATACTAATCAAGAAGCTTCAATTATGTTCTATATCGGATGGACAAACTTACAAACTAGAGGAAGTTGAAGGGAAATCGTTCTATTGTTGTCTTATACACAGGCGCAAGAGATGGCAGAAGTAAACAGACAAGACTAGAGACTGTACCACTAACACCAACACTGTAGAAGTGAGTATAATAGTGTAGCTCCTCACTACATAAAATAGGTAAAACGCATTTAACTTGAGTGTATCAAGTTTAGTTACAAATCCTACTTTTTAGTTTCATTTCGCGTCTATATAATCGTTTATCCTATATTGCCCTAGAAAACAGCAATGAGGTGAAAACTTTATCTTCCTGGGATGTTACCGTCAAGAAAGTCTCCAGACTCCATCTTTCATAGTTGACAACGAAAGTTAATATTAGTGTTCACTGTGTGTATCAACAGTACAAGTGTATTACTTAGCCTAGGAAAAGAAAGAAATATGAATCTGCTTTCCAATGTTCTTTGAAGTATGGCTGAGGTTGTGTACTGTAGAGTCAAGCAACCCGGTTCTAGGATATAACTCGAGGTCTTGTTTCATCACTGTGATTCCTGTTGTGTATTAACTTCTCTACACTTGAGCATAATTCGTTGAAATTGTTCAAAGACAAAAGACTGATGTCATTAAGTAAACGTCAAATACGTCGATAGCTTGGAGTTAATGTTGTGAGAATTGCTCTGTAGTAACGAAATAGCAATGACATTTTATAATCCAATTAATGTTGGATGTTTAGGAAGGTTTGACTATAAGCTGACGGGTCACTAACACTGACTGGTGTCTCTTTAGTTGGCAAGACGTCATGTTGTGGACTGTTTCATGTATTATGTAATTACCGAAAAGTACAGTGGTCGTCTTGGTAACCTGGAACAGCTATTGTTTATATTGGGTAGTAAATATTAGATCCATGATAACAACAAGGTATTAAACTGGGATATATTTTCCTTCTATCTCACTCAGACGAATATTCATTGTTATGTAATAGTGTGAGATGCTGATAAAGTGGAAAACGCTGGATGTCCTTAATTACAGGATGTGTTCATTTGTCAACGCATGTGTACGTATATTAAAGACATATTAGATGACACCTCCCATAGTAATAGTTAAGTACAATAGACATAAATCTCTCCTACAGGTCCAGTCCATTATTGTTTGACGTTACAACTCTTCAACATCCTTTCCATAATGTACAGGTCAGGTGACTGGGGCTCCAACAACTCCTATCGTTCAGTGAGAGTACAAGCCTCACCGTGCACACATGACTCGTGAAGCTGAACCCGTAGTGATTGCATCTTTGTGTATATTATGTAGTGTTGCCCAAATATATGTATCTCTAGAAACAAAAAGATTCAGCTGAGAGAGACTAGTGACCACTGGATTGGACGACAACTAAGATATTCGAATAAGATTACATGAGAAATAAGTCTGTTAATTATGACAACTCTCACTGCGTAAAGTCAGGAAGTAGGAGTTACTACACCCTTCCTGGCGCCGCTGTAGAATAAAACCACACAGACAACATGTGTGGTCCACCTTCAGAAATACTTTATTATAGGAACTCGTAACACCTTGACTATACACAGGTCTTCTGGAATCTCACATGTAAGCTTTGACCTTCGTAAACCTCGTGTGGAAGTCTATCAGTTTCTGGGTGTTAGGAAGTGTCTCTTGATTATGTTTTCGACTCGCTGAGAGGTAAGGTATTATCTGTGTCAACCAGAACAGTTAAGAGCCCCCTCCTCCTCCCCCCCCCTCACTCACACAACAACAACACCTCGAATGTCAGAGGAACAAGCAGCCAGCCTTGAGGGTCATACGTCTCTCACCCCACCACCACTTGCTGCTAGTGATTACCCTGTGTGTGTGTGTGTGCGCGCGTGTGTTGTGTGTGTGTGTGTGTTGTGTGTGTGTGTGTGTGTGTGTGTGTGTGTGTGTGTGTGTGTGTGTGTGTGTTGTGTGTGTGTGTGTGTGTGTGTGTGTGTGTGTGTGTGTGTGTGTGTGTGTGTGTGTGTGTGTTGTGTGTGTGTGTGTGTGTGTGTGTGTGTGTGTGTGTGTGTGTGTGTGTGTGTGTTGTGTGTGTGTGTGTGTGCTGTAACTCAGTTGACTTGACAGGAAAGGAGTCTCTTACCCAAACAAATTTCTTGGAAAGCAACACTACAGAGGCAACAAATTACCTTCCAATAACAAGACTGTATTTTCTAAAAAGTTATTACTTACAATAAATCACAAAGGAAGTGTTGCAGGTGATGGTAGCCTCTCCTCCTTAAACTGCAATATTGACCAATGAGGAAACGCAATTTTTTTTCTCGACTTCTGGGTGGTAAATTGTGATTTAATCTTATATAACACACCTGATGATTGATGACAGGAGTGTGTGTCTTATATAACACACCTGGATACTGATAACAGGTGTGTGTGTCTTATATAACACACCTGGATACTGATAACAGGTGTGTGTGTCTTATATAACACACCTGGTGACTGACGAGGAAACTGTGTTCTGTAGGCGGCCTCACTAACACAATACAATTAAACACAGGTAGAGTCTTCCGGTTTCACTCCTATTTCTGTATAAGGAAGCGACAGTCGCCACGCAAACTCAACACGGAAAGCTAGGGGGCGAGGTGAGGGGGAAGGGGAGTGCTGATTTATAAAGTTGATGCGCTAATTCATTATTTCTTGTATCTGGGGAGGAAACTGTTTCTAGTTACGGTAGAAACATAAAAAAATATATTTATATATAAAAGTGTTCACATCATTCAGTTTTATTTTGTACGACTGTGGTAGAGTGTTACAATAGATACAGCGCTCGTCTGACGTCTTGAGGATTCACTGTTAATCGTCCAGGGATCTCTCAGTTCACCCAGCTGCGAATGGGTACCTAACTTTACAGGCGAAAAGTCACACGAGTTTGATTCCTAACCTGATTGGGGGATTGGGTTCCCTCTCTTTATATTGTTGAATGCGCTAGTCAGGTGGTAGAACAACTCTTAGGTAGAAGCATCCTGCCGAGGAGGTGGGTGAGTGGAGTACCCACTAACTCATCAACTGCTGAGGGGTAAGAACCAGGAGACCAGCACCCGTTCAACCACCTTGTACGTGCACACACACACACACACACACACACACACTGAGTGACATGACAAAGTTGAACACAAAGCAAACAAACAAAAAATTACATGTACACAAATATTTAAATTTATTCATAAACGAGCAGGTGTACAGGCGGATGTTACATATAAATTGTTATTGTGTGAATGTTTTGTGGGAAATTACCCTAAAATATAATATCCTGAGTTCTTCAATGTACTATGTACAAAGAGCATGACTTTCATGTTCAAGCCCTTACAAGTATGTGCGTATGTGAGTCTGTGTGTGTGTGTATCAACAGCCTGTGTCACTCCGCTTTTGGATTTTCACAAGTCATCTACCTTAAGAACCCTCGAGTGCATTCATTCTTACTCTGTTGATTTTTATCGTCTTTCGTTTTTGTAATATCTTGTGCGAACTGGCCAAGCGTTCTCTTAGTTCACTTTTCATGTTTTTTCTTACAACATGGCTACTTACTTCTACTTCCGTTCATTATCTCATGCATAATGTATGTAGCTTTAATTCAGTTTGATATTTAACCGAAGTGCTTCTCTCCTTGTAATCAGACGATTTTCAAATGCTATATTATGTCAGGCATTAAGTGATTTAGGCTTCAGAATTTTAGAATCGTTATTAATTAAACACCTGAAACTAGACTTAAACAATAAATTATATTTCCTTATACACGATTAAATACGAATGTTTTTTTCAGGAAGATTTAATTCTGTCTCGAGTTTCATTAACCGCGTTTGTTTGTTTTGGTCTGATGAGGCTCTCTGGCGTTTCTTGAAGCAAGAACCATCACGCCAGGAGGTGAGAGAGTGACAACTTTCCAAACGTAAACTCAGCGTCGTCTCCTCATTATTTAGTGTTAGTGACAAGAATTTTTTTGTGTTAAACGTTAATTAATGATGTTAAAAGTCATCATTGCTTGAACAAAATAACTGTTTACTAGACTGGGGATATCTCAGCTGACTATTGTATTAATACCGAGATATCTCGTGACTTGTCCTTCCAGCATAACTATACGTGGTTAGGTCTGACCATCCCCACCACAAGCCCCTCAATAACTACATACCCTGTACACTTGAGAACATTGTAAAAAGTATAATGAAAACCTTATTGACGTAGCTAACAAGAATAAAAAAGCTGTATATTCTACACAATAAATATCGTGAGGAAGAACTTGCGTAAGGTAAATACGACACTTACTGACTTACAGTGTGATGTCAAAGCCCGGATGCGACAGGAGGACAGACGTGCTCGGCAGCTGTCACGGGACCCGGATATAAAGTACGAGAGATGGAACATGCGTACACTGAAACATTACAGTGTGGAGTATTCTGCACTACTTTATTCAATTCGTCCTAGACTGAGATAGAACTAACTCTATTATCATCAACAAACTACAAAGACACTGTAAGGTTTCCGTCAATTGTATCTAGAGTTCAGTACGTAATTAAAATACAATGATAACAGATGATGACACCTCTGTCTACTGAGGACAGATGAAATATATCTACTGAACAACAATAGTAACTAAAGGGCCACATTGTGATAAAATTAATCTAAATTAACTTATTAGTGTCCATACAACCCACACCTGAAGACAAAGGGACAGCTTAAGAAAGATGAGCTATTTCCATTCCCTGTCGTGGTATATTTGGGTTTAACAGCTGACGAGTGATGAGTCTAAAGGCCAGATTAAGTGAGGGTGTTTGTACCTGTACCTCATAGCTTTGCCGGGCTTCAGCAGTCTGTAAGTACAAATATTCGCGATGGCACAAATAATGTTGCCTTCTGCCACTGCACAGATGAAACTGATAGAGGTATAAAAAAATAAATAAGGCATCTTTCAGACAATTTAATGCTACGTCTAAACAAAACCACTCACTAGTTGGTGTTTCTTCCTTGTAATTGGCTGACTGCTACTCGTCGACAAGGGTAGGAGGTGAGGAGAGACTTTAAGATGGTCGGTGTTGTATTCGAGATTTTGTAGGATTGTTTCGATGTGTTGCTCCTTGGGCCAACGGCAGAATCGCGTGGCTGAGGGTTCAACATCAGGGTTTCCACCGGATCCTTCAGGATGGTTCCCACACGTTTACACACGTTCAAGTCTGGTGAATTACTCTGTTGAATTACCCTGTTGTCGCGTAACAGCTACAATATTAGAAGAGTCTTCATGCAGGGGGCTTTGTAGTGCAGGAATCTTCGATGTCTAGAAAATTCGCAGGGTCCTTCAAGAACGGAATGATGCATTGGGCGAGGATCTCTTGGCTGAAATACGTTCCGTCCCAGCCCTGGCCGCGGTGCTTCATAACCCACATCTTGTGGAGGCCGGTGAAAAGGACAGACACGCCCACGCAGTCAGGAGTTTTGAGTAACTCCCAGTAGTGCCCTTAGTCAGGGATGTCATCGGTAGTCTTTGACCATATTCTGTTATTTTGAGAATTTGGTTTCTTGGTCACGTGAGAGAAAACTTGTCGCTGACATAGCGGAAATTGCACCTGTCCTATTCACTGAAATAATCCGCGAACCACAGCCTGTCGTCAATGATCATTACGGTTTTCCGAGGCTTCGCCAGCTCATGCTAGGCCTTTAGACCCTGCTGGGTGCGAAAATGTCGATTCGTCTCACGGCGTACTGTCATCCGGCGTCAGAGATGAATCTCCTTGGCCAAAGCCCCGCAGCTCTTCTTTTAGCTGCGTGACCCATCCAGGATGATGTTCTTCGATTCCTGAGAGTGAGCCTCGGGACTGCAGCCGCGGAACTCGGTCTCACACTTTTCATTTGGCTTTCGTCAATTTCTTTTCACAAAGTCCTCCGACCTTCCAAGGCGCACAACAACCTAAGTACGTGAAACAAACGCAACACCAACGTCACGAACTTCTCGAAAAGTCACTGCTCGAATGCGATCTACAAATCATATCTTCTGAGAATCGTTCAACAAGTTAGAGGCCATTATCATACCTGAAAAGATAAGGGCATAGATGTACAGTACAGTCGCTACAAAAAGCATCTGCAATTTTTTTTACTAGACAATATGACACAGCGGAGGAAGGATTTGACAATCCTATCGAGACAACAGGAGTCTCAGTGCTTATTTTGACATCCATCGGACCCCACCTTGCGAGCTTGTGAGTGCACTTTCAAGTGGAATAGCCTCAGTTATTCTATTATTGCTATTATTGAAGGTTTAGACTAAACAGGTAGGGATCATTGTTTGGGGCGGCTTAATATATCTTGTTTTATCACTTACTAAAACGTAAGGTTCTGGATTTTAGAATCAACATAATACGTCTTTGTTAATATGAAGACACCAAACCTTAGTCCAACAGAATATGTTTGGAGTATTTAGAGGAGTGGCAGCGAAGCCACGCCCACCACACATCATGGCGTGTTAGGCATCATCAGGACTTTGCCTCGTCGTTGTCAGGAGTTTGTCCGGGATCAAAGGAGGTCACACTTCCCTGCTCCATTGGTGGTAGTGTGGCCAAATGTGTCAATTCACTACTCATACATCGCTCTTAACTTCACAGTAAAGTGTCCAACTGGTGTGTTACTCTCATCGTGTATATTCCAGGTTAATAGCAACACCTCAAGGGTAAATAGCTTTCTTTTCCAGCGTCTCAGTCCTGTGATCCATTCTGGAATGAGTACAATGACATTGTAATTAAAGGTTTGAAGTCTTTATATTCAAGGGATTAAGTTATTGTACTCAAGGGTGAGAGTAATCATACTCAAGGATTAAGTCGTCATACTCAGGAGATTAAGTCATCGTATTTAAGAGCTAAGTCATCTTTAGGACAGGGAAATACTTTCACTTCAAATCAAGTGTTTCAAATGCCCAGTTACATTAAAATTGGCTCAGTCCTTGGGGCAGTGAGGTGTTTTGTATATCTCAAGGGTTCACTATTCTGTTATGGAGATTTACAATTTTTTCATTTGTACAATTTGCTGTATTGTTTTGACGTTTGCTTGAAATATTTCTGCTTCCTATCTACTATGCATTTAGAGCACTGGCCTGCTGCTACCTCCGAGATACCTAACTTCCTTAATGTTATGGCTGGGGATTTTTCGTACCATTTGTTCATATGGACACCTTGGCCACTGTCTTGGCCAAGGGCGCCATAACCTCCCAGCAATGGTGGTCATGTTGTTCTTTGTGTGGTAGTAAGAGTGAGGGAAGTTGTTGTTATTGTTTGTATGGTAGTAAGAGTGAGGGAAGGAAGTGAGTCGGGCCAAAGAAGAAAGGGTAACATCAGGTAATACGCTTCTTTACATGAAAACATTTAAAAAAATGACAGATGAAGCCCAGTATTTCTTTGTTAGATATTTTGGTCCATCTTCACTCTAGGAATACTATATCAAATGCATTGCTAGGTAATCGAAGACTTCATCTCTTGGTTGCCAGTCAGTATCATAACCCGTGTACCCACGTGCTACTGTGTATATAACATCCGGCTCGAGGTGGTGGCTAGAGCAGGAGGACCACTGAGTGAACAAGTCAGGATATAACAGAAATAACACCTGACTCCACCTCCATTATGGCCTCACAGTCTTGGTCTGGCTGAGACATCTCTACGTTACACCTTCTGTTTGAAAGATGAGGTGTTGTTTGACAGGAAGAGAGTAAGTCAACCGTAATATTGGATGTCATAAGGAAACGTTAAATGACCTTTAAGGAACTCGTTACAATCTGATAAGACATAATGAAAGGACAACACAAACCTGTCACCACGTTGTGTAATGCATCAGAAATAATAACAGGAAGGTATTGTCATAGAGGGCAGCAGGTAATGTAAGGAGAAGCATCTATTTCATCACAATATTTCGTTGTGGAGAGGAGCCCGCATGTGCTTCTTACCAGCAACAGCACCAGAATCAACTGCATCAGAAGGAGTAGGGGGAGTGGCTGAGTGCGAGGCAGAGTGGGTATTACAAGGAAGCCGGAAGACCCAGGTGGTGAGGATAAGGACAGCTGGGAGCCGCGGGTGACGGAAGCGAAGCTAAGAGGCGGCGCCCTGCACTCTCAGCGCCAGTCACCACCACGCCTCCCTCGCCGCTCCCCACCGTAAGGTACCGTACTACCCCTGTCATCATCTTCACACTGCCCGTATCTCTTGTGTCCCTCCTCTGCTCCAACCACAGCAACCGTCTCGCTCTTATCCTATCCCGCCTCTTTCAATACTCTCTCACTACCTCAATCCTTCTGCTAAAGGTGTAACAGATCCAGTGCAACAGATCACTGTGGTAGTGTAACAGATCACTGTGGTAGTGTAACAGATCACTGTGGTAGTGTAACAGATCACTGTGGTAGTGTAACAGATCACTGTGGTAGTGTAACAGATCATTGTGGTAGTGTAACAGATCACTGTGGTAGTGTAACAGATCACTGTGGTAGTGTAACAGATCACTGTGGTAGTGTAACAGATCACTGTGGTAGTGTAACTGATCACTGTGGCAGTGTAACAGATCACTGTGGTAGTGTAACAGATCACTGTGGTAGTGTAACAGATCACTGTGGTAGTGTAACAGATCACTGTGGTAGTGTAACAGATCACTGTGGTAGTGCAACAGATCACTGTGGTAGTGTAACAGATCACTGTGGTAGTGTAACAGATCACTGTGGTAGTGTAACAGATCACTGTGGTAGTGGGTAGTGTAACAGATCACTGTGGTAGTGTAACAGATCACTGTGGTAGTGTAACAGATCACTGTGGTAGTGTAACAGATCACTGTGGTAGTGTAACAGATCACTGTGGTAGTGTAACAGATCACTGTGGTAGTGTAACAGATCACTGTGGTAGTGTAACAGATCACTGTGGTAGTGTAACAGATCACTGTGGTAGTGTAACAGATCACTGTGGTTGTGTAACAGATCACTGTGGTAGTGTAACAGATCACTGTGGTTGTGTAACAGATCACTGTGGTAGTGTAACAGATCACTGTGGTTGTGTAACAAACGACAGAGTAACATGACTACGGTGCCCCATGTCAGTGACCGCACTTTCACCTTCAAGATTCGCGGTGCAGCTCCAGACACTGAACTTAAGAGTCGAGTATTTACCACTGAACCAGATAAACAGTTCTCAAGACTTCATGGTGAGCAACATACATTACAGTATATAAATAGTAGACACCGCCAGCGTTTTCTTTAAGACAAGTTTACCACACTTGGGGGTCTTAGCACACGTAAGATGGAGCTACAGTGACGCAAGAGCCTGACTTTCCAGTTACTGCCAAGTCGAGTGTGTCTGTGAGTGTTGTTCTCCGCTCCATCACTGGCCCCCCTGGTCTCAGCGCCTTAGGTACGTTTTCACCTCACCCTGCTACTCTACTGGTAGTCTATGAATCGTGATGGTCGTCCTGGAGTCGTAATAATAGAGTGCCTCACTTTATTACCTGTCCCACTTACTACTTTCGATGCCGGTGAGAAACCTGGCCATTGCAGACTGTGGTGATGCTCGCCTCACCTCACCTTCGATACTGATCCAAACTGTTTATTAACATTATCAACTGCTGTGTTGTTTTGCCACATCCAACGCCCCTCGAACACGTACGCCATGGGTGATAGTGTTCCGGGGTCCCAACTCACTCATCGTAATACCGGGAACGCCTTAATAATGACTACTGATGCGGGTGTGTGTTATTATACTGGTGAGAGGCCCCATCTTGACCCCCTCGGTAACCCCGCGGTGGGCCAGGCTAGTGAAGTGGTTAGGTGGGTCGGATGCTGGAGTGAGGCGTCCAATTATACCTTTTATGGCTAAAAAGAATTTGAACTCTTCCTTTTCGGACAAAGATGCTGAGTCAACCCCGCATTCTACAAAAAACAATGAATTCTACTTGTGGATACCATGACCCAACCCATACTGACGACAGAATTATTACAGTAACCGTGGGAGTATCTTACCCACCTTCACCCCAACAACAATTTGACGCAGAGACAACTATTTAACACAAACAAGACTCATGTGATGTAAACAAGACCCATGTGAATTAAATAGAACCACGTGATATATAAAGACAAAGTGCATTTAATGGGTACCATCTGTTTACGTCTTGGGTCGACCATGGGATATGGTTGTCATACAATGTAGAAACTTAACAGCATAGTTCAGATGACACAGGTGAGGATCGACAGGTGACACAGATGAGGAATAACAGATGACACAGATGAGGTGTAACAGATGACACAGGTGAGGAATAACAGGTGGTAGAGGTGATAAATAACAGGTGACACAGGTGAGGAATAACAAGTGACACAGGGAAGGAATAACAGGTGACACAGGTGAGGAATAACAAGTGACACAGGTGAGGAATAATAGGTGACACAGGTGAGGAATAACAAGTGACACAGGTGAGGAATAATAGGTGACACAGGTGAGGAATAACAAGTGACACAGGTGAGGAATAACAGGTGACACGTCTTCCATCCCCTTCACTTGTCAATCATTTTTTATCAAATATTGTACAATTTTGTCTTTTAAGCTCCATTATAAACATACTGCAGTCATCGTGTAGGTGACCGCTGTGGTGCTGTGCCACACGACAATGCACGACAACAAAGAATACCGTTACGGTGCAGGTAATACGAGATAAAAACATTGTTGGCATCTACAGCATGGAGAAGTTCATGGCTACTGAGGGAAGCAAGAGCTGGCGATCCCTGGCATCTATTGTGTGATGCCCGGCAGAGGCGTTGTGCGAATACGTATAGGGGGTAATGTGGTATGTTTGGTTATTTATTAAGCATAATTTTATCACAATAAGCGTCACTTCTGAGAATAAATATGGCTATTATCTCGCCCATATTATTCTGATAAGACTTCTTCCACTGGCGAAAGATTAACAAAAACTCACCCATTGCTTAGACGGGACCGAATACAGTAAACATGCAACAGGTTAATGTTGGGTCCGGACGTGTTACCTGGCGATGTAAGATTAGAACTCTTTCAGGCAATGGCGTTATTTACCAAAACGTTCAGCTCACTCGTAAAATTTGAAGATCACGCTGATCCTCGAATGCACAATCTTCTGCTGTGAAAATAAAGTTCAACTAACTTCAGCGTCCTAAGCCCAGGGGTCCTCAGGGTAATGGACATTTACTCAGTTCTCGTACAACACATCCAGTTATGTCCTCATCAAATTATTGTTATACCTGAACATGATTGAGATCAAACATGCTGGTGGACTGACATCACTGTGTGAGGGATTATTAACGCCGATAGACATTCTTTAATTAATAACGGCGACAGCGGCGGCCTGGGGTGAGACGTGAGCCTGTAATGTTGAATGTTTTATTGTGGATGACTCATGGTAATTGCCGCCAAACCACACTGACTCACAGTTCCACCAATTATACCTGTAATTTCCCAGACTTAACGAGTCTATTTTGACTTTTCCACACTAAACTATACAACCCGAGTCGTGATGGAAAGGATGTTTGACACTCAGCTCAGGACGTATTAGCCATTAATTAATGAATAACACGTGGACAGTGAATTGTTTTTTATAGTTCGAAAAATTCCCACCACAACACTTAATTATTTATTTCACCTTGTTATGGACTGAAGGAGGTACATATGAGGGTGTGTCCAGGACGTATGACCTGTACTCAAGCCAGGCTGGTCTAGTGCACCATGATATATTGATGAGTCTCCCGTTATTCCTTACCTGTGTCACCTGTAATTCCTCACGTCTGTCACCTGTAATTCCTCACCTGTCACCTGTTATTCCTTATATGTGTCACCTGTTATTCCTCATCTGTGTCACCTGTTATTCCTCACCTGTGTCACCTGTTATTCCTCACCTGTGTCACCTGTTATTACTCACCTGTGCCATCTGTTATTCCTTACCTGTGTCACCTGTTATTGCTCACCCGTGTCACCTGCTATTGTTTACCTGTTTCACCTGTTATTCCTCACCTATGTCACCTGTTGTTCGCCACCTGTGTCATCATGCGGGCCTGGCGTCACTTATCAAAGACAGGTCGAGACATGATAGGTAAATCTCCAACTATAGACTAGAAGTTTGTGAACTTATTGAGTGCTTACTACCAACTGATAGTGATATAGTTATACCGTCTCTGACTCCCACACCAGATATAAGTAGCTCACACTGCCTCCTCAATGTAGAATCGAACCCGAGACGAATAGACTGCCAACCCAATACGACAACCATTCCACCACCGTAACCAGAAAAAATAAAATCTTCATGTCTATCACTCACACTAGTTCTGTGAGTACTGCAGAAGAAAGGCATCGTCTGCCACTGCGAGAGAGAGGCGGGAGACAGACAAGAAGAGAGAAATGTCGACCTGGCTGGACATTATTGAATCAGTCGGTGCTTTCGGTCAAGCTAGTGCCTACAAATCTCATCAGGGGGTCACCAACAACTTGCTGGGTCGCCCTCTCCCTGTATATTGTGTGTTTGGTGCGTGTTATCTTCTAGTGTATTGTGTTCTTTTGTGTTTAGTTATGTTTTATCTCGTGTGTTGCGTAATACTTTGTGGTGAGGGGTGTGTTATTGAATACATTAAATTCTACGTTTTCTGTGGTGTTTTTTTGTGTCGATTTATTTTTGGATAAGTGAATTCTTTTATTATTCTTGGTGAATTATTTTGTGGTGTAACACTCCCCGTAGGTGAGTGGTCCCAGCATCAATTACCAGGACGGTACTTTGGGTAGGCTTTGTCCCTTTGTGTCTTGGACCCAGCTGTGACTGGGGACCTGGGTTCATATCGATTATATGATTGTGTTCCCCGGGTAGTAATCAGCCAGCACGATTAGCAAGCCGTTCGATCTTCCTGGGTTTACGCCTTGCTAACTAAGAGTCTGTCAGTTTTTTTGGGTGGCAGCTGCTACACCAAGACACAGGGCTACACACATCCCTAACTCACATCGTGGTTGTTTTATTGGTGGCAGCTCCTACACTCTAAGTGAATCAATCCACGTCGAGGGTTACACCACCACATCAACGACCGGACATGCACGACCTCGAGGGACGACCAGGATTAAGTTATGTATTATAGGAAGTTCATTATTTTAGTCTGTAGTGAATGTCGTCGTATGCAGGGAGAGGCGAACTGTCGAGTGCAGTTTGTCCTTTGTTTTGCTTTGTCAACTACATAGTTATGCATAGTTTGCTGCATAGTGTTTTGTGATGTACATTTCTTGGTGTTGCAGACTACCTTGTATGGCTCAGTGTATTGCAATGTGTATTATGTGTTGTGTGTTGTGGGGTGTATTATACTTGTGTTGTAGTATTTGAGTCGTTAGTGTTGTGTGTTACAGTGTCTTGTGTTGTGGTATGAAAAGGGAAGTTTATAATATGTTTTCTGTGTTGTACTGTGTTGCTGAGTGCATTATATAGTGTTTGTGTTGTTTTCCTTTGTATTGTGAGGTGCGTTGTTTTGTGAAGTGTATTGTTTTGTATTCTGTTGCATTGCGCCGTGTTTTGTGTTGCATTGGCTTATGTCATCATTTGTATTGTATGTTGCTCTGGGATGTGTGTATTGCAGTGTTTTATGTTTTGTTAATTTTTGTGTTGCACTGTGGCTTTTGACGTGTGTTAGCCCTCTTCATTGTGTATGGAATTCTTTTTGTGTTTCTTTGCTACATTCTTTCCGTTTTGTGTTGCGTTATTATGTGTATTGCTTGTGTTTGTTGATAAAGTTGTATTTTGTGTTGTGATGCGAGATGAGTTATGTAATATATTTGTGTTGGTTTTTATTGTGTTGCATTGTTTCGTGTAATGTGTTGCAATCATGTGTGTGTTACATTACTTAGTGATCTGTGTTGCTTTGAATTGTTGTATATGATGCTTTGAATTATGCCGTGTGTTACATTATTG
The DNA here is from genome assembly GCF_018991925.1 of Homarus americanus. Lineage (NCBI taxonomy): Eukaryota > Metazoa > Arthropoda > Malacostraca > Decapoda > Nephropidae > Homarus > Homarus americanus. Next base: position 5,539,830 of record NW_024724368.1, on the reverse strand, counting down.
TGATATGTGTTGGTCAGTCTCTTTTGTGGTTTTGTGTTGAATTTTGTGTTATTGGTTTGAATTATGTGTTTTTTAGGTTGTGTATCTCATTATTTTCGTTGTCTTAGCTTATTTGCTTTTGTGTTCTTATTCTGAAAAAAAAACCTTAACCTGGGTAAAAAAATCCTTAACTAATTTACATTACATAGAGGTACTGTGTTGTCAAGGTTGCGGCTATAATTATTAAGTCTTAAAACACGTAACTGACACCTCAAGGTATAGTGAGTGTAAGACGCGCTCAGTACCTCGCTTTAAATAACTTCCTGTTTCCAACGTCATCGAATCAACCAATCAGGGTCTCAGGTGACGGTCACTGATTGGTTACAAAAGGAGGTTTTCCTTCTGTAGCCAATCAGAGACCGTCACCTAAGACCCTGATTGGTTTGATTCGATGACGTCTGGTTTCTTCACCGAGGAAGTTTGTTGTGAAATATTGACTAGTCATTTAGTTACTGTGCGTGTGGGGGGAGGGAGGGAGGCTGTTTGTGTGCATATGTGTGTCTGTTTGTGTATTGTAAAGTTTAGCAAGTTATTTGATTAACCGTGTGTGTGTGTGTGTGTGTGTGTGTTTTGTCGAACATATATGGTCATGATATACTAAGCATGAAGACGTATGACACTTTATTAAGTACATAGACCAAGTTGATTCAAAGTTCGTGTGCTGGTAATGTGATGAAATGTGTGACATACAAGTTGGTTCTTTGATAGTGTAGTGTAGTGTAGTGTGGTGTAGTGTAGTGTGGTGTAGTGTAGTGTAGTGTAGTGTAGTGTGGTGTAGTGTAGTGTAGTGTAGTGTAGTGTGGTGTAGTGTAGTGTGGTGTAGTGTAGTGTGTGTAGTGTGGTGTAGTGTAGTGTGTGTAGTGTAGTGTAGTGTAGTGTAGTGTAGTGTAGTGTAGTGTAGTGTAGTGTAGTGTAGTGTGGTGTAGTGTGGTGTAGTGTAGTGTAGTATATTGGCCATAAATTCATATTCTTTAATGATAAAATAAAGCATTTATTTCTCTCTGCCTCTTTGATCAAGCACAATATAAAGAGTAAATACGGACATGGCCACTGTGGGGTACACTACAGGGCCAGAACAAAGTAAATATTTATAGTCGGTCCGTTTTCATTAGCATGCAAATTTAAGTTGTTGATTTATGGATAGACCTTAAAGAGTGAAGGTAATGGCTTTTAACTTAAGAAATATTATCTAACCTTCAGATCCAATCTAATTTAATGCCTGATTTACAAGTGTTTTAACCTGTAGAAGAGTTTTACAATTTTTTTTTTCAAGTAAACAGCAATGGTTGTTGTGCCTGTTTATACAAGTAATTACAGTTGTTAAAAAGACGTTTATTTTGTTCACTTAACTTATTCATCTTGTTGGCAAAAATAATTGGCTAAGATGGATCATTAGTAGGGTGGTTCATCAACAGGTTATTACTGGTTGGTTCACTTTGCTCTTTCTCTCCCTGGCAGGTCCACTGGCGACGCTCTACTTGACGGGAAATCCTCGCTAACACGCTCTACAGGTGAGTCTTTTATTACCTGCCCTTCCAACAGATGAGGCTCCATTATCTGTTCCGCAAGTGAGGTAGATTTTTTTTTTATGAAATGTAAGTTATATTGGATAGCAGACACTCTTAACTTACTGCATTCCGACATACACCTGAATCTTAGTTAGGTAGGGAGAGAGAGAGGAGAGGAGAGCCATTTTCACTAGCTGTACACAGACTGGTAACTGTATACACGGTAAGTCATGACAGAAATTAATGTAAACAGATGTTGAAATTAAATACCACAAACAAAATTCACAGGGAACTTGGAGACAAAAGTGTTCGTATTTCATAATAGGATATTCTTTTTACCTTCTGTCCTCTTTTTTTCTTCTAATTGGTAATATAGTCACATAAGCTATTTTGGTCTTACTAGTTCGTATATTACACGACCTGACTAACATATTCTGTGTTTTTTTCCTGCAGGTCCTCACTGACAGACACCTGGTGACTCTACCTTCATCTGTCTCCAGTTTTGTGTGTCTAGAGTCACATCTTTCTCAGTCTGTCATGATTTTCTCCTGTTTTCTGTTTGTTCATGTTCTTTCATTCCTTTTTGGTGTATTATTAAATTTTTTTTCTTCATTTGCTATCTTCCTTTGTCTGTATTAGTTTGTTATCTTCTTCCCCTATTCCCCTTACTGTATCACCTCTCTTCATGTTTCTCTTGTTCTTCATCACCTCTCTCTGAGTTGTGTCCTGTCCTAAACATCCGAATATTAAGGAAGAGAGAAACTTTGTTTATATTTCTCTTCAGGAAGTTGATAATCCATTTCCTCGTTACTGTCAATATTCTAAGGTCGACGTGTCACCCTTCAAACCCTCTCCTTCCTTACGCACACACACAACCTTACCACCTCATTCACAATCCTCATAAATCTTACCTCCTCTTTTTTAGCATTAATTTAAAATCCTTCCCAGAGATACCTAAAACAGAAGATTTAAAGTAACTTAAATTTCCTCAGAATACTCACGAGCTTGATTCCCTTCAAATCCCTTTTTAATTTATCCTAAAACACCTAAAATTAATCCTTTTCCCGCCCAAACGTAAACACAAACATTCACCACTTCCAATTCACTACACCCAAACCCCTATCTCTCTGTTTCTCTGACCCCTTCATCATCTATCTCAGTCTTATACTCTTGTTCCTCTTCTTTTCTCTGTCTTCATCGTGAATAATCTACTTAGGTCATATCCCTCTTTCCTCCCAACTACTGCAGAAGACAGGGGCATCACCAGCATGAGCCTACGAGAGACGGATGGTTTAACAGGGAGTAGTAGCCTCTAGTGTTCGACGGTAAGAGTGTTTATACGTGGCCTCCCTCCTACTGTGGCCATCATAATGTGGATTCATTACGGCGCTTCATTAAATGGCTTCGTATGGCCTCTTTTTGTGTTTTTTAAGTGTGGCCTCTATGATGTGGCTTTTCCTTATTCGGCCTCCTTAAGTGATTCTATGTGGCCTCAGCTTTGGTCCACTATCTGTTTGAGTGGTGGCGTTCTTGTGACCTATTCTTTGTGGGTCTTGTATGTGGCTTCTCATTGCAACCTTTTTTATGTGACTTCCATATCGCTTCTGTTTATATGGCCTTGCGTATCAATATGTGGCCTTCTGTAGCGATATGTGGAGAGCTACGTCTTTCTTCGGGATGTAAAGTACCTATATAAAAAAGGTGAATGTGTGATAAGTTGATCCTTGGAGGTTATTTAAGTTGATATATATGGCAGGAATAGTAACTCAGAGAGAGAGAGAGATTATCCTTAACTATTCAAAATATATTACGATAACTTGAGTAGATTTAGATGACACTTCGAGAACTAATTTATCCCACAAAAATTGATAGGTAAAAATTTTATTAAATGGGATTTAATGCAAATCAATTTCTCAGTAGAATGATTTAGTTTTTGACTGTTGAAGTTCGCTCTAATATCTGATGCTATTTTTTCAGCCATCTTTTTTATTAACGTCATGTAATCAAATACACTGTACGTGAACAAAAAATAAGACACATTCTAAAGTATCGAACGATTTCCTATTAAGTTTGCTTCACTATACAGTAATTAACTAACATTTAATTAGAGTGTTCATTAGTTCTTGGAGCTTAGAGTCATGTCCCTTATACACCTCCTCATTAAACGAGAATTAGCTCACAAGTCTCGGGGGTTCAGAGAGTAACAAGGTGCGACTTGACCTGGTGTTGGCGGGATCGATACTGACTGACATCAACTCTTGAGTCCGTCCCACACCAGCTGCCTGAGGGTTTAGTCGTCAATTATTTTTGGATTTCCTAACGGCGAAGATCTGACATACTTTCACTTTCCTCCTATTCATACGTCAGGGAGGGAAGAAAGCCATAACGTTAACCAAAAATATTTATATTTCGAAAATATATTATTGCTCATATGTGTCTTTAGTATTCAAATGGGAAATTAGAATTCGTGTTCGGACTTGCGAGTTAATATCTTTTAAAACACACCCGCCAGACCGTCTACATACACCACTTTTTAGTCCAGAAATCTGATGTGGAATCCTTATTAGAACTCTGATTTATTTATTTTCGACCCATTTACCCAATGATTTTATCTAAGTTAATACAAAAGTTAACAGAATTTTTGTTCCTAAACATCTTACTAGATTGGCTGCTCCATAGTGAAGATGAACTGTCTTTCATGTGTTCCGTATCACGTCTTGCATCTATGGCCGCTTGTTTCGGTTACCTTCGACAGCTTGAAGAAATAGATTTTGTGTTTTAGATTTTGTTTAGGACCTCAAATGTTCTTATACGAGATCAGTCGTGACTTGTTTGAAGAGTCTTCACTCCTGAAGTCTTTAGCTTATTTAAATAATCAAAGCGTCTAATTAGAGGAATATTTATAGTCACTGAGGTATAGTATTTCACCAGTATTGCAGTAGGTGTGGCCTCTATATGTAGCAACCCAAAGAATATACAGAGCCAATCGATTATTTTCCTGTGCAAACAAATATTCTCAGAGAGGCGTTCTTTATTTTTCACCGGTCCCCCATTTGTTGCTGTTCTCGACAACGACGCGCAGGTCCCTTGCCGTAAGTGCAGACGTCAGGAAAATACTATCAGCAGAGTGGTTATACTTTTGACTATATTGTACATTTTATTATTTTAATGGCATTTGCCAATGAATCGACCATTTTAAGAATTCATTCAAACATTTGGAATTTATGTAAGGTCTTCATGACTTAATAACTTTTCAATAATCTTGGCATTGTCAGTAACTTCATGGTGACGCTGGAGATATTTTCGTCAATAGTTGTTGTAGATCCCAAAGAAGGAAGGTCTCAAGCTGGATCCCTGCGGTACTCCACTCAGAACTTTTTCAGCCTGATTCTATTTAGTTGAGAACTATTCCTGATTCCTGTCTTTGAGCCAATGTTTCATCCTTTCCAATATTTTACTAGTGCTGCAAAGAGCTTGAATTTTCATAAATATTATTGCACGATGAATTTTATAGAAGGATTAGAGAAAACAAAGACAGTATATGACCTGGGTACCCCACGTCAATGCAATGTGTTACTTTTTAAGAAAATGTGAGCTTATTTGTTTAGCATGAGTTGTTCTTTGTGAACTCAAATCGTGATGCCTTAAAGAGACTGCTCTTAGATGATGATGGATCGTGAGAGCATTTTCTAAAATATTTTGAAGAACTTGCAGATATGGAGGTTAGACTGTGATTAAGATGCTGCTATATTAACTCTTCTGCTAATGTTGAGAGTCTGCCCTGAAGCAACACCAACTATCACATTCATATTTTTTGTGTCATTCATTTACACCAATTTGACTAAGAAAATCCACTTTGTTTGTTGACCAATGTTGTTTGTTTTCTGCTTTTCTTGGATACACAACGGCGACTTAATTTCTTCTTAAATCCCTGTCTCCTGTGACTGGTGGGTGGCGTCCCGGCGGTACACATGACCCTGGCCCCAAGTCCCCCCCCCCCCACGCAGGGTGTTATTATCTACATAAACACGAAACACATTACGATCATTTACAAGGGTTGTTGGATTCTTGTACCGATAGTCAACGTCCTGGTATCATCCGGCGCCACTGACAAGCACATTGTAATGCAGAGTGTTGGAAAACTTACAAGTTATTTACTTACTACAATGTTTGTGGAGGAATTCTCCTCATCAGTTAATAACTAGGCATGTATTCATGTACAAACAAATGACAAAGACATGTTTAGCGCTGGCCTTTTGTTAGCATTGTGTTAGTTATGTTTACGGTTATAAAATTATTATGAGGAGAACGTAGCACCAGGAGGCTGGACGTTGGGTGATGGCGTCACAATGGTGCACGTCACCTGAGCAACAGACAATAGTACTATACTGTATTAACACTGACACCACTACTACTGATGCCCCCTTTACACACACACAGACGTACTGCATATATGTGTCCTGTATATATAAGAAATATTGTCTGTGTGTTGTCCGGGAATTTGTTTCAGTAATAACTGGGGTGAGGCCGGATACCTCAGCTAGTAGGTATATATATATATATATATATATATATATATATATATATATATATATATATATATATATATATATATATATATATATATATATATATATATATATATATATATATATATATATATTATATAATGTGTCTGTGCTTAATATTATTGAGAGAGGCCTCACGCCAAGGGCCAAGGTTACTTTTTCTTATATGCAATTTGGGAAGAGTAAGCAGCAGGTTTCCCTGTCGTAGTGATGATATAAGTAGTAAGTAATAATAAATATTTAGCAAAAGTAATAGATAGGAAGGTAATGTTTATATACTGAGGCAGGAGTTCCTACTATTACCTGCATCGGTTTAACCTGCGAGTCCTGCCACCTTCACGTCCTCCCAGCTATTTTCTCCCACGAATAGATTAACACACGATAAGCGGCTTCTTATCCAGTAATCTATGAATTTTAAGCAGCAGAGTGTGATGACCTCAATTATATGCATGAGTTTTCGAACATGTGATGTGGCTCGCTGAGATATTTTTTCTTCATATTAGTATTAATAGTGGGTATTATTTACAGTGCACAGTATTTCAAAGCTCGGGAAGTGACTGTCGCCGCCGCATACATCCACTATCAGCCTCTGGTCGTGCTAGGCTTGACATCAAGATGGTACAGCCTATCGAAGACGCTCCGGGTGAAATAAATCCAACCTATGCTTAGTGAACCAGGACGGGCGGCTGTGTGACACCTTGTTAGGTTTATCTCAACCTGATATGCAAATTACTGCAGTATTAATAGCTTAGTAGCCGGCAAGATATAATGTGTTGTTTTCAGAAAGAGTGAACCAATGTTTCCTTAGGTTGTAGGTGTGTTAGTTAGAACCCTCGTAGTACTGTAGTGGTTATGGTGTTATGGCAGTCTTCGATAATTGTAAGAAATGAAGAATATTTCTTGTCATCAACTCTCATACATGTTAGTCTTAAGAATACACCTGACATAATGTGATTCATACATACAGAACCTTCACTATAATGACTACTGACAACATAATTGGTGGTAGAAATACTACTTGACTTTGTGCCAGTGACACTGGACGCCTTCTAGGCTGGTGTCCTGTTGTTCAATGACAGCAGGTACCAGTAATCACTAGTAAAAGATGGCATCTGATTGGCTGCTCCACTAATCAGAGAGGCAGGGGTAAACTACATGCTGGAGTGTACAATATTTCATTGTGATACCAGTCGATGTGAAACAAACTAAGTGCTGTTATTCATATATGGAAATCATATAATTAATTCATTAATTTTACTGCCTTACTTATAGATTAATTATTCATGTATGCACCAGGTTAATAAATCATTTGTACTTCAGCCAGTGAGATGCTCACTCACGCACATAAACATATTGCGTTCTTACAATACGTTTTTCAATATAAGTCTTTGTGGATATTATACAGCTTAAAATACTATCTGGACATTTATATTCTATCACAAGATCTAATTTAATGAGCCAATCAGAACCGTCGTTTAGCAGTTCTTACTTCTTGTATAAGTATGACAACAGAGAGCCAGGTGGGAGCCCAGGCTGCACGTCTACTCCTTCGACAATGACCTGTGAAATTTCTTATCTTAAGGAAAAACAGGGATTTTATCATTATTAATATGATCATTATCTATCAGCATCACATGTGATTATTTAGGTCAAATTCTTAATTAATCAGCACAATGTGTCGCGTGTGAACAGGTGTGTCGGTCTATCACACACAGTACTTGGCACAACAAACATTTACTAAAACGTTCCTTGTTACCTGAGCACGTGACAGACGCGGCCCTGTTGAGTTTTTCCCACGTCTCTGATAACAAACTCTTGGTTTTCTTTTTTCAGGTGAGTCAAAGTGGAGGTAACGACCAGCCTCTCGAAGATAAGTATAAATATTTTGTTGTTGTTGAGTCGGTGACCGCTAACGTGGGTTACTTAACAACGTGTAGCCTGGCTCACGCCTCCCTCCACCTGGTATATAATGTTCCCTCTTAAAATATATTAGTAAATTAACGAAAGTGATCAGCATTCACTTTTTATCGGCCATTGTATGAGTGGTTCAGTGGCAAGAGAAGTTAATAATCAACAGGTAGAAGTATATTTCTAGTGTCGATATATATTAGGTACCAACTTATTAAATACATATATGACAAGAAGTTCTGTAATATATAATTACTATCTACGAACTATTACCGAGGCATGTGTTATAGTATGCGCTTACCAAGATAACACATATGTCTTCCTTCCTGTGGTGTGGTGGCTGGCAGAATGGTTGGCTCCAGAAAGGTCGTTGTGTCGGTCCTGCTGGTGCTGAGCGTGATGCTGATGGCGTTGCTGCTGCTTCCGTCTGCCGCCGCCGCTGCCAACAAGGTCTCCGTCTGTATCAAGAACTGTGCCCAGTGTAAGATCATGTACCACGACCACTTCAAGGGCGGCCTCTGCGCCGACTTGTGTGTCCAGTCCGGAGGCAAATTCATCCCGGATTGCGGTCGACCTCAGACCCTCATCCCCTTCTTCCTGCAGAGGCTGGAGTGAACATGAAGGTGCTCCATATGAAGACTTGGAAATGCTCAGTTCATCCCCTCCTCCCTCCTGAGTATCATGACTCACAGTTCTTCAGTGTCGTGGCTCAAGCCAAAATTTGGCAGTATTTAATGCTCAAGACAATATCTGGAAGTCTCCTGTGCACTGTGCATATATTTAGAATTTCTCATTGTTGTTGTCTAAGATGAGACTTGACTTAGCATTTGTGCTTAAATATTATCCTGTTGAAGCACTAGGTATACATAAAAACATATTTCTTCGGTCAAGATATGGAGGTAATCAGTACTTCATGTCGAGATCCGGAGGTCTCAATGTTTTCAATTAAGGCCTGGAAGCTTTCAGTATCTTGAGTAAAGCCTAGAAGGCCCTAAGTACCTTTAGTCGAGGAGTGGAGGATCTTGGTCCCTAGATTCAAGACCTGGAGTTTCCGAATCAAGATCCGGGAGCCTCAGGATTCTGAATGAAGATCTAAAGGTTCTCAATATCTTGAATAAAAAGTTAGGGATCCTCGGCTTTCCATACAAGGACCAGGAAGTCTTCAATACTTGAGTTAGTACCTGAAAAGTCGTCAGTTTTCCGAGAAGCGAAAGTGACAAATTCATTATCAGTGTTATTGTTGTTGTTTCTCTGGGATTTGATATGAAATGGCCGCTAGGCCAAGCAGTTGGCGACCAGTACCGGTATATGTATATATATATATATATATATATATATATATATATATATATATATATATATATATATATATATATATATATATATATATATATATATATATATATATATATATATATATATATATATATATATATATATATATATATATATATATATATATATATATAACTGAAGCGAAAGAGCAACAACAGATCTGTAGAATTACTTAGGGAGGGTAAAAGTGTCACAGAGGAGCTCTCTGGTTTACTGTGACAACTCCACTTTCAAGTTGCGTATTTATGGCGACAACAACCAACATAGGACGACTCATTCTACCTAATATTACCAGATTCGAGGAGATTTGTGGCTGGTGTCATTCTCCTTTTTTGAAAATGGTCTATGTAGAAACATTTTCCCGGTGGTATAGAGGCTCACCAGATTTATGTTGTTGTTTGTTTCGTCGAGTTGTGGATCTCCAGAGAGGACGTAATGAGTTGTTAAACCCTCTTTCCTTATTCGATGTTTAAGAATATAATTATATAGTGTTCAAAACAAATATTTACTAGTCTTAACAACATATTATAGGTTTAAATTTCTTCACGTGCCACACTCATGTGGTAACTTGTACTTAGATCACTTCCTTGCAACTTATGTCCATTTTCCAGTATATAAATCCTCAATGATAGGTTGCATTTACTCTGTTAAGACACAGTACTACCCGTGAATACTCAGTTGCTCGTTTTTTTAGCTTTCTGTGAATTACAACACAAATTTAGAATTCATTAAACACTGAATTTGTTGTTCTGTGAATGCATTACATCTAATTGTGAAAATTTATCAATTCTTGAATTTGAAAACGCAACACCGTGTCTCAATACTGTACAGTACATCGATATCTATTTCATCGCGTACCAAGAAAATGTGTGAATCATTTTGATTTAATTTATTTTTGTAAATATATATACAGTATATATATGTATATTTCTGTTAAATAAATGACGTAAAATAATGCTATTTGCTTTTCCTTACGATCTGTGAAGTCACTCCGGAATCCGGATTTATTTAAGCTAAGGTCACACTGCATAAGAACCGCCAGGCCAGTCAGGCCTCAGGACTCAGTAGTTCAAAACAACCCACTGCAATGGACGAAGATCTTCTGAGAGTGATAATAACTTTCTCAAGCAGACCAAGTGTTGCCGCTTAATACCCCAAAAATTGTTTCTCCATGATGAACACAAGCTGGCCGCTGGGCGTATTGTTTCCATTGGAGGTCGAATGGATTCGAATCGATGGATGGAGAGTGAAGAGATCTTGACCCGCTGGTGAGTAGATTGGTGGTACGGGAGCTGGACTTGAAGTCTTTGAAGATTGGTGGTTGACTTTGGGGGCCTTGGGGTTGGTGGATAGTGCAAGAGAAAGGCGAGGAAATTTGAAAATACTAGTAGGTTTTATAGATCTTGGGGCTCAACCAAATTGCTTCAGTTATCTCACATTTGTGTTTCAGTTAAGCTTCGCCGTAGGTATCGGAGGTCAAGCGAGTGTTGGGTGATAAATTCTTGATCAATATTTAATAATTGATTATATTTTTCATTTGAATACTAATTTGCTCATACATTTATGGTTTTATCATTCTTAGTACGATATAAGGACATATTTTATTTTTTTTTAATAGGGGAGGAAACTACAGATTCTCATAACATTTAATCGCCCACCGTTACCCAAAGACTATACACACAGTCTTTGGGTAACGGGTAGCATGATCAGGTAAGATGGTATAGTTCAAACTTCCCAGTGAACGATTGGGCGAAAATCCAGTGCTCTTGTTGGACCAAGTTGTGTCAATATATAGTCAGCGTGGCTCCCGTTTAACACGGTAGTTAAGGCGCCGACACTTTTTCCTCATCTCCAGAAGATTTGGAGATCCGTGCGAAATTTAGTTCAGTAAGCTGACGCCAGAGAGATTTGGTGTATTTGTTTTGATCAAAGACTATAGTTTTGATTCTTCACTAGACCAATCACCGTGCCCAGAACAAAACACTCTGATAGACTACTAACCAATCATAAGTTACCCAGCTGATGAGGCGTAGACAAAGTCACACGTGAGAAGATATAGAGGGTCAAGGCGTAAACAAAGTCACCTCAATTTCTCCTATGGCGGCTGCCAAAAGGAAATGTGTGATTTTAGGAATGACAGGTAAGCCTAATAATATTTGTGGTGATGACCTTTGCTTATGAAATTGACTAATAAGTCTAGTCTACAGTCTAAGGCCTAATGTACTGTACAGTAGTTGTGCAAGATCGCGGCTGTATTAGGCCTATTGATGTTACTATAAAAAAAAAAAAAAAAAACAATAGGAACGGTGATTTACAGTGTTGAAGTCTGGCCTAATATAAAATTGGAAATAATTGACCAGAAAGAGGACGCTTCTTTATTTGAAGGTTTGCTCTTTAGGAAATATAATTTTCATGTCAAGTTTATCCGCTGAGTTTTGAGTTTTTGATAAAATAAGAAATGTTTACTCTTTTGGTAACGTTAAGGCTAGTTGGGTAAGATAATGATTTTACTAAGTTTATTATGCTATTATATTATTTTTTATATATTTAACCCCACATTTTCCTGTCGACTTCGGGGTACCAGATTGTAGCGGGGTCGTTAAGGGAATTTTATTAGTCTATTAATGAAGCAGCGTTCGTCTTCTAAGCCTTTATCAACTAGGATATTACATAAAGATGCATGACTCTCGGGTACCACTTAAAAAAAAACCCTCGAAGCTACTAATACACACGTGCTTTGGTACTTTTCCTGGGGGGGTGACAAACTTCCCTAGGACAAACCCTCTCCAGTTAAGGTTGACTGTTGGGACTTACGGTGACCTCAAATTGTTAATCAGGCAAACAACGACATCTATGAGTGGATTGTTTACCGCAGAAGGTTGAGCGTTTAGAGTAAAAGTGTCACAGGAAGCTCATTAACAAAAAACTTTGTGGGTAATACTCGTCCATTACAACAGGACTTACACCTAAGACAAGGACCCATCAGGCGAGCTCCTACTGATCCTATATATAACTATAGCACGACTCTTATATTGTTGACACATACAGTCACAAGTATGTTTACAGTACATTGTGTGACTGGTGGCCGTCCATTAGCTTGGCTCTGGATATTAGTTAGTAAATTAAGTTACTTTAGTTGGGTCATATTGGTGGTAATTTTTTTTTAATGCGCTATTTTGAAAGTTTAGATAATATTAGTTAGTTTACTTTGAATATGTAGAATATTTTTGTTAGGCAATTTTGGTTCAGTTATATTGCATTGATTTGGTTGTTACATTTGGAAGGTTTTTCTTGTCAGGCGTTCTAATCGATCACTGTTCCTGAAACATCATTTTACTGAACACTTGTAACTGGTGTTCAGTACAGTATTTGTCGTTTGTAATTTATATGTTGTAAATATAAAACAATCCATTTTCAGTTATCATTAATGGCAGTTCGTTATCTTTTCTTTAATTTGTTTTTGTATATGTATAAGTGATTTAAATTTTTACCGAATAATTGATAAAACAATAAGATTACTTGAAGATTATACACCCCAACTTATTTCATTGGAAGATTAACCACAAAAATGTTACGTGGGGTTTTAAAGTAATATTATGTTAGCGCTGTGCAATATTGGGTGTAAGTTGAGAAAAGTGCGAGGAAAGAACGATGTAATTTAGGATGAAATTCGACTAAATGGAACTTGCACGGAGTATTGATGGAATGATAGAAAATGACGTGTAGCGATTAGTATTGATATGAGAGGGAGGGAATGACGGACCGAGTCTCATTGACACACTGACCGTGGAAATGATACCTGGAAAAAATATAGATCGTCTGATATTAGTGTTTTGTTTTATGGTGTCTTAAGTTATCGTACTCAAGAGGTTGTCATCGTACACAAGGGGTTAAGTCATCGTACTCTAGGGCTGTCATCGTACTCTAGGGCTGTCATCGCACTCTAGGGCTGTCATCGTACTCTAGGGGTTAAGTCATCATACTCGAGGGGTTAATGACAAAACAGACTTCTGTACTCTACAAGTGAACCTGGAAAAGGATATCTATTTATTTGCTGCCTTATTCATAATATTACAAATACAGTGATACCAAGAGAAGTACGACCAGGGGTATATTGACAGTGATGGCTAATAGCTACGACGGGGGATGCTACTGAATACAAGTAGAGGCTGGCAACGATCCGAATTCCCGACCATATTGAGAGCAAGTGTTTTGTTAGCGCTGAAAGTAACTTGGTTATTTGTACCCCTTTTAAGGTATACATTTAAGAACTGTGTTAAATGCGGCAGTAGTAGTAGTAGTAGTTTAGGGTTTCACTGTACTTGGAGATTTAACGGATGTGGGCATAGAAAGAGTACAGTAGACTTTTGTGTTGGTAGTGTCGTAAGCGAGAATATATGTACCACTGGAAAGGATGGAGAGGAGAGGATTGAAGAATGTGTTGTACAGTGTGATGGTGGATGTAGTGTTGTGTGGGTGAGTCAATAAGGAGAACGTCCATGGATAACTGTCTTAGTGCCCAAAGAAATGAGATATAATACGTACAAGTAAAAATTGCGGGAAGGGAAACAATAAATAAACGAAAAACTTGACATATAAAAGTGATAATTGAAAAAGAAACTGAAAACAAGCATGACAAAAGGGTCGCTACATATTTATGAGTGGAAAATTAGAGAACTGGAATTACTATCTGGCTGTCAAAGGAATATATACGTCAGCACTCTCCATGCAGACACTATTAGACAAATGCTTTTCGGAGCAGAGCGTGTAACTCAATTACCACCACTCGCCGTTAATTTGAACACAATAGCGGCTCATTATCAACCTGCCAGTTTAATATATTAATTTTTCCCCGTTCAAATAAGGGTTTGGCAAACAGAGTGAAGAATAGTCCATATATATATATATATATATATATATATATATATATATATATATATATATATATATATATATATATATATATATATATATATATATATATATATATATATATATATATATATATATATATGTGTGTATATACACACACACAGAGGGCTTCCCTGTTAACCGAGTAGAAGGCCTTGGTTAAGTCGATTTAGGCCATGTACAGGACACAACGCTGTTCTCGGCACTTTTTCTGTATCTGGCGGGCAGCAAAGATCATGTCAGTGTGTCACGTGATGGTCTAAGGCCTTATTGAGATTCTGGAAGGAAGTTTTCCGCCTCAGGGAGAAGTCTGTTTAGGATGACTCGGGCGATAATCTTGCCAGCTATGGACAGCAGCGAGATCCCGCGGATGTTGTTACATTCTGACCGGTCTCCCTTGTTCTTATAAATATTGACGATGGAGGCGTCTTTAATAGCACAAGATGCGCGATTTTTTAAATTCCGTTAAAACATTTTATGGGCCAATCACTCATGGCGTAGCCCCCTCCACTCCTCCGACAGTAACTCCTTAAATAAAGACGAAGAAGGCCTCCTTCAGCACTGGAAAGAGCACTACCATTCACTGCTCTACCGAAACATCGATGTGGATGTCCTGACTTCCCAGCAGGAGGAAATCTGTTCTTTACCCTAGTATACGACACACACACACACACACACACACACACATACACATACATACATAAAACACACACACACACACACACACACACACTACAACACAACACACCTGACAGTGTTGCCAAGCTTGATTGGTGGCGCGAAGTCCCAAGGTAATTGACAGAGTGACTGGTGGCCTCTGTGTCGCTGTCTGTGACTCCCTGTAACACTGACTCTCATCCGTGTTTACGGTTGGACGCTCCCGCTTGACACCCCTGCAGGAAGAGGAACTCGATATAAGGTAACGGTTCCCTGAACGTGGCGGTAACATTGCTAGTATACATGTACACCGTGACTTGGCCAAGGCTTTAGAGTATTGTTCGTGAAAGACTCCAGGATAGTTTGAATAGTTAAGGAATATAAGGAAATATTTAATTATGTATTAGTGATTTGGTCTATGGTTGTAAAGGGTGTAAAGGGGAGGCCAGATAGTGGACAGGTAGTGCCGTGTGGTGTCGGGAAGACTAAGGTAGACTGAGAGGACAGATAATTCCCAGAGAGACGTAGACACATGTGGTATGGTAGTGTCCATACAAACCAGGTTAGGGAACCCGGTTAGTGCCCATATTAGTACCCGCGTATACTAGTAAGTGCCCACGTAAGCCAGTCAGTACCTACGTTCGTATCCTCGTCGGTTAGTTAGTGCACAATAAGACCAGAAGTGACTGATTAGACTCCATCTGCAACAGGGACGTGATTCTACTTGTGGTACCCCTCCTGGGTGTGACTTTTCATTTATCCCCGTGTGTTGCTGTGCAGGTTTACTGATTAACATCTGTCCTTCCATCCCCTCTACCCACCACCACTACCACCACGAATACAACCGACCTCCACCGACCACCACCGACCATCACCACCACCGACCATCACCACCACCGACCATCACCACCACCGACCATCACCAACCATCACCACCACCGACCATCACCACCACCGACCATCACCACCACCGACCATCACCACCTGTGTCCCTTACCAGATTATGTCTCAAACACACAAACACAAATCATGCACTCACACCAACACGCACACAACAGCGAAACTGTAAACTAACGCAAGAAATTAATTATACAATATTCTAAGTATTAAAGAACTATGGTTATATGCAGTACTATTACGCGATAATTTAAAAGACTACAGTATATTGTTGTACTGTACTGAATTAAACACACATCAGTTCCTCCCCTTCCGTCGCTTCCTCTACCCTTGACCTCACTCAGGGTCAAGACAAAAACTCGTCCTCGGCGAGAAAGCCACCAATGCTTATAGAACTTGTGCTGTTAAGCTTCGGTTACTGGGACAAGTACTAGAGAAAGCTGACCGGCGTTAGCCAAGAGAGTGACTCACACAGACTTAATGAGCCTTACCTCTCCGTCTGTTTTAAACTTACGTAAACACTTAACTACATGTGTGGTGGCCGGGGACATAGCTGTAAGTTTACAGTGTTTATTAACAAAAGGTTAGGTTAGATTAGGTTAAGTTGGACTAGGTTGAGTTAAGCTAGGATACGTTTAGGTTAAGATGGGTCAGAACCTATGTCTCTCACCGTCAATGTGATGATTACATTGTTTGGTTTAAGTTAAAACATATGTCTTAGTGCGTGGGCGTCACACAAATCGTATGGCTATATTTTGGGTAGCAGAAGACACATGACTATACTAATGGCTCACATCCTGTTAGTTCCCCGAGCGTGTGAATTTTCAATCCTCATAAAACCATACGCACAGTCACTAAAAAAAAATATATCTATACAAAATTGCGTTGAAAAAATGACACAACGGACGAAAGATTTTGGCAACCCTACCAAGACAACAGGAGTCGTCGTGTTCATGTTGAAATTCAATGACCAACCCCAAGTTGAGATAGCTTTTTGAGTGGCTGTACATTCACTTCTTATGGTATTTATGCGTATTGCTACATACAATAAACTGTCACCCATTTTCATGTTATTTTATAATGGAATAAACAGACTAATTAGGGAAAGGTGGACACACACACACACAAAGAACTAAGTTAAATTACATCATGGTCCCCGGAAGAAAAAAATGTGTAGACGACATTTAAATGCAGAAAATAAAAAGTATTTCTTATAATTACTCTTCGTTATTATCTAGGTGAAATACAGTATATGAAAGAAGTACACAAATATTATCTAATAATGTATACATAAATCTCTTTGTTGTCACAAGAGGAATTTCAATTTCTAATATCTACGGCCAACATGTTAGCTGGCATGAGTTTATATATCAGACAAATTACCTCAGTTTACTATGATTTACGAGGAAAAAATCATCTTTATTCAGTTTATTCACGTTCCAATCACTGGGGTAATTTGTCATCCTCACAATCGATTCACTCATATGTGGCTGTCATGTGAGGTGGTCACGACGATCATCACAGCAAACTTAAACTCGGTGACGAATTTTGACCTAGGTTTTGTTTTTGTTTTCAGCGAAATAATCAATTAATTCTTAACCAGCACCTATACCTGCCTGTCAGCTTCGTTTTATCTTATGTCGAAAGTCTAAGGAAATTGATGTAGAGCCGTGATCTTGATCTCTGGCAATTGTTTACTGACCCATAATGCTGTGTGTGTGTGTCAAGTAGCACCTAACCTAACCTAACCTAACATTACATAACATAACCTCGACATTTTCATAAAAAATCAATCTTCTTGTTTTGGTGGCCGCGGGATCAGTAACTATACTTCAAGCTTATTTAAGAAGTTTCATCAAACTCGGTCATTATTTAGCCAACACCTCTAGCGACGACGACACATTATAGGGCTCCACCACCTCCCTCACTAAACTCTCCCAGGTTAAATTGTTACTTATATTGTGGGATTTCAATTCTCTGGCCACTCGGCAATACTTGACCAATTAGCATTTTTCACGAGTGTAGACCAGCGCCACCTGACAACAGTGTCTATCCCATTTGTTTCTCGTATATTTCAAGAGACCAATACTGAAATGTTTTGAAACGCTGATTCCCTTTACTTCCTTCACTCATCTATTAGTCTACTAATATAAGCTTCTGCTCTGCTAATTATTCTCATTAGTAATGGCTAAGAAAATTTTCGATATCGCTACAAGAAACCTGTACAGAGGTTTTACCAGCGTGATATTTGTAGGATAACACTAACTGGCTGATTACTATACAGTACAGATGGATAGATAGTCAGTAAAATCTTAATACAAGTTTATAACTGTTTCAGCATGTATACTGACATGTAGGTATATATACAGTTCGGCACGCAAATATTATTATAGACAATGCAGGTATATAGTGTACTAACATATAGACCTTTAATTTAAATGTGTATACGGAAGCATATATATATATATATATATATATATATATATATATATATATATATATATATATATATATATATATATATATATATATATATATATATATATATATATATATATATATATATATATATATAATGGAATGAGCAAACCTCGAACTAATTCATCTTCAGGTAAATGTAATATACATTCGTGTGAACCATATTTATAAACTTATACCTAATTTACATTCGTGATATAAATCTTATATTCATCACTACTTCTAATATCTCTATGCCCACATTTCATAAAAAAATCAACACCCGATTACATCCAAAATTCTACGAAAATAAAAGCACTATGAATATTAAGATTAATAAGAAAAAAATCAGGGGTCTGACGCCAAGTCAAAAGAAAAAAAGCGAGTGGGAATAAAAGGATAAGCGCGTGGCAGCGTTCATTCACGAGGAATAAACAAAAATGTGGTCCACTTTGGTTATCGCGGACCGAGGCTTTGGCACCAGGCTCTTAACACTGGAAAAATTTACATGACAAGAGAAACATTATTGACATGCAAAGGAGCGCGCTAGAAGCAAGTGAGGAGGAGAGGGGGAGGGCAACGTAGAGAAGGACGAGGTGAAGAAAAGCAAAGCGGAGATAAACGGAAGAGAAGAGGACGTAGTGAAAAGGCGGAAGGGAGAGGAAGTAAACACTGAGGATGAGAGAGAAGCGAAAACAGAAGGCATGAGAAGAGAGGAGATGGGAAGGAAAAAGATAATGGAGGTAATAATGTGTAGACGGGAAGGGACAAAGTGTAGATGGTGACGATGATGATTAGAAGATGAAAGAGTAAAGGGAGGAGGGAGAAGATGAAACAGGGGAAGCAAGAAGGAAGAGCAGAACAGGAAGAGTAGGGGAAGACGTAGATGGTCCGAGGAGGAGTGAGGAAGGGGAACAAGAGTAAGGTGGGAAGATCAAAGTAGAATGCAATAAGAGGTATGAGGGGGAAAGCACCGGGAAGAGAGAGAAGTCAAGTGAAGAGGAGACTAAGGGAAGAGAGAAAGGTAAAGAAAGCGGGAGAAAGACTGGAAGAAGAAGGAGAGAGAGGGAGAGAGAGAGCTAATTCTCAAATGTTCATACGGTAACTACTCGTAACTAAGAATGCTTCCTCGCCCGTGTCACACTCCCTAATCCGTGTCACACTCCATCACTCGTGTCACACTCCCTCACTCGTGTCACACTCCCTCACCCGTGTCACACTCCCTCACCCGTGTCACACTCCCTCACCCGTGTCACACTCCCTCACCCGTGTCACACTCCCTCACACTTGTCACGCTCTCTCACGTGTGTCATGGTGACCATCAATACACTACTCACCTTTATCACGTGTTAATATTGCTGTACATAATTACTACAAAAGGTGTCCACTAAAGAATCATTCAAATTCTAACCTTAATATATTTATTATTATAGATCTTTAGAAGATAATTACAGCAAAATGAAAGTTACATAATTTTTTCTTCTGTTTAAAGTTTCATCAGGTTACTGTATCGTGTGTGTGTGTGTGTGTGTGTGTGTGTGTGTGTTTTCAGGTGGAAACTCGGCTCCAGGCGTATTCTCTCTCGTCTACCTGGTGTGATGTTGCCCACAGCTCCTCGAATTCGGTGTCGTCATCCATTAAGATTATTACTCATATGCATTTTTTCCCTTACGTTTTTCCTTAAATAAAAATCCAATGTGGGTGACGTCCGGAGATAGGCGAAGCCAGCTGATTGGATTTACTTTGCTGAACCATCCGTCAAAAGAGGAAAAGAAAAGAAGCCTCGCTGTTGAAAAGGAAGAGAGTGAACACCTCTCTCACTTGTTCGTCATCAGCATCTGAAGATCTCGGTTTACCTGATTTATATTTTTTGTTCCCATATACGTTAAACTGCTCCTTCCCCTCGCACTGACAACAGTCTAAAGGAATGTGTGTGACAGTGATATCACCTACTGTATATGGACCAGACCATCGTTCATATACGAGTAACAACATAAACACGTTACCGTTGAATTTGGATAGGAAGGTGCTAGGGAGATTGTCGTGCACCATCATCTATCCCTACGCCAGGATGAAGCCACCTAAGATGCAGGGTCTGTAGATATAAATATTTTGTCAACCACCAGAACATTGTAATAATAATAATAATAATAATAATAATAATTAATAATAATAATAATAATAATAATAATAATAAAGAACCATAAATACTGTAACTGTACTGAAGAATGTATTCACAATGCCTCAATAAGAACTGGACTGTGACCTTCATTGTTATAGATGCTAGCTTCAGGGATTTAGTTTCGCGGTCTTTTAACGGGCGCCAAAACTGCCCTTTCTCGAGTGACCCACCATCACTGGCTCTATATAAACTTTAAGTAAAAGAGCAAACATATGAAAATTTCAGAGGAATAACCACCAATAGAACATATTGTAATATCTTTGCAAACGTTGGCATCCTCAACAAAATTTCAACCTAACTTAACATAACCTAACCTTAATACCATCTCTCTCAATTATCTTTTAACTACTCTGTGGTGTTCAGAAATAAAGAGAGACTCGTAAATTACATTTTTTTACGTGATAATATCAATACTGGTCAAAATTCCCGCCCTTTATATCCAAAACAAAGGTCTGAGGAAACTCTGGTCATGAAGAGAAACACAACTCCCGTTACTGATGCATTTATGGGAGTGAAACTAGTTGTATTTAGGAAGCTCTGGAACGTAAACTCTTTGCCCTATTAGTTTATGTAATATTGGTGCTAACTTCACGTGGTAACAATCAATCTGAAACCGAGCCATGGAGATGACCCTTGATAATGAAACGTATAGTAATCACTTGGTAAACAACAAAGACGCTTACCAGAGGGCCATCCTTCGCCCCGCGCTGAACTATTACCTGCACTGACTTCCTTCACAATCTAAGAAGGTCTTTGTTAAGGTCAGTATGAAGTTTGCCATCAAGTTTAGCCAGAGTTGGTGTACTGATGTCAACATCTGTCGAGCTGTTTGTGTCTGTTGTTCACAGTAACTGAGGAGTCGGATAGAGGGGACGCCACTTCTTAATTAGGTTAGCTGAGTAGCTGCTCATACCATTAGCTGCCACCAGTAGTGTATACCAATATAGTAAATAATATTGCAATAAACAATCAAGTTCTCTAATATGTGCACATGTGGTCACTACGTGTTAGGAGGGTTGTAGGTAGTAGGCAGCTATCAAACAGGGAGGTATTACCGCCTGGGAAGATATTGGAAGCATAATGTGTTGTCTAATGGTAGACCCTGCTGCCATATGGCATCACAAAAATTGTGACGAAGTCCCAGGTTGCTGATCTGACTTTCTGCCTCATTTACACACAATTGCAGGGTCTCAATTGTTTCTCTTACTTTGACAACACAACATAATATATTGTTTCTTACCTTTGATCTTTTTTTCATTTTTGTATTTATGGTTTATTATTATTATTATTATTATTATTATTATTATTATTATTATTATTATTATTATTATTATTATTATTATTATTATTATGATTATTATGATTATTATTATTATTATTATTATTATTATTTTATAATTAATTTTTTAAAAAGTTTATTTACCATGTATTATTATTATTATTATTATTATTATTATTATTATTATTATTATTATTATTATTATTATTATTATTGCTGCATTTTCGCGCCCCAGGCCCCGATGTGGGTCAGTAACCTGTGCCCGGGTGGGGTAATCCCCGTAAAAAAAAAACAAAATAAAAAAAGACTGGCAGGATTCCCTCGCCGACGGCCAGGTCTTAACCTACTAACTGCATCTGTTACTGGCGTCTTCTTAACACCTTACTTGAAGATTCTAACTAAATAATTTCAACTGTTTTGATTTAAATAGAGTTTGGCTCTAAGTATTTATAAAATACCAGGAGGTAAGAGTGGCCTGAGAGCGGATCTTAGGTACTGTTATAATACCTCAGAGGTCACTGTAAACCTGTTCCACTCCTGAATACAACCCGTCCTCTACCCCGCCCACCCCGGGGTTTCCCCGTCATCAACTGCACCAGACAGTAGAAGAACCACCCAAACTTACTCGAGCTTAACGTCAATAAATGTTACTGTTTCAGAAATAAAGGAAAACCAAAACTTCTATGCAGATTTTACTAACGCTTTTTCTGACTGATAAATATCATTAAACTCCGGTCATTTCTACCGTCAGATAAATGGTAACTGAAGGAACAGGAACACCTGTCAATGTTCCCGGTGTCCTGCTGCCGGGTACTGACTTAGCAGTTTTAGTACCGCTTCAAGTACCAAAAACCAGATGACCCGAGTGTGTCTTCTTTTTGTTTTTTCTTTATAAATATCGTTTTCCCATAGATACAACGCCACTATTATGAGGGTAGCCCATCCATTTGTCTCTCCAGGCTGGTCACCCCCCCCCCCCTCTTCCCCCGGCTGCCACCAGCCCAGGTCCAAGACGATACTACATCTACCTAACAGGGCTGATGGATATTACATTATCGGTTGTTCGAAGAAACACTCACACTCTTATACTCACAAACAAACTTACACACATAAAGAAAATACAGAAAGATAATACACACGCGTGCACACACGAAAATTCAGAGGAACACACACACACACACACGAGCGCGCAAATTCCAGTGTAACATCTTGAGCCGGGAAACATTCACCTCAGGTACAGTACAACCGGGCTGGTTACCTGTATATATAACCCGTCGCTATGGAGTGGCAGTCAGTGTCGCAGCATTGAGCGGAGAGTCAACTTGTCTTGAGTATCTCCGTTGTTAAGGTTTGTGGTCAAGAAATGTTATTGAAAAATAAAAAGTTTTGGGTTAGGCTTTACTAAAAAAAATTCCCATATAATGTCATTCATTATTTGTTTTGGGTGAGATAAAGTTATGTTACAATATTTTAGTCCAAAGGAGTTTTGATTATCGTCTATGTTGCCAATAATCATCATTTTCTAATATGTTATAAACACACACGCCACGTAATATATACAGATATAAGTGAGTCTTTGTACTCGTTTATATGTCAATACAACTTTACAATATGAACAAATTGTTACCCAGTCACACCAAAACGTTTTTACTCAATTGGTAAAAAAAATGGACAGATATATCTTAAATTTGTTTATGTAAACACTAATTTACATAAATAAACACCTACTACTGTACAAACAAATAAATTTTACATCGAAACATTAAATCTATAATCTTCCACCCCAAAAAATAATGAAACACACACACACACACACACACACACACACACACACACACACCATTAGAAATCAGACCCAACACATTAAACAAATTATATTCCAACAGTACAGTACAGATAATAACACCTACTAGAACACTCTTCAGCTGGTAAATCAAGAGGAAATCACTGAACGTCTGAAGTACCGTGTTTGATATATATATATATATATATATATATATATATATATATATATATATATATATATATATATATATATATATATATATATATATATATATATATATATATATATATAAAGTAAATCTGAGGTGCGTGATCTAGTATATATTATATTATAATATATATATATATATATATATATATATATATATATATATATATATATATATATATATATATATATATATATATATATATGTGTGTGTGTGTATGATTTCCATATCTTAGTAAACGACTTGATTCACTCTGTACGTTGTGGTCGTGGTACAGATGAGGGCGTGGTCGTGTGTGGTAGCGGTGGTGGTGGTGGTAGTATCTGAGGCCCAGGCTGATGACGACAGCCACGACACTAAGATCTTCCATCAGAACCCAACCTTCGCACATGACGGTGAAGTGGTCGGTGTGTCCAGTGCCAGCGGTGCCTTGTTCCAGTAAGTCTTCATAATCAAGGTTCTAATTTATCTTTTACCGCAGTAGATCAAGAACTAAGGCAGTTTTGAAAGGTTTTGTTGCAGTAGATCAAGATTTAAGCTCTCAAGGGGTTAATTCCACAGATAAGTATCTATTGTACAGTAAAGTAATATCGAAAGGAATTGTCAGTATGGGGATGCCTTGTAATTACTTTTACGCTGGGAGTTATAAGACGAGTGTTACTGTAGTAAGGACGCCTGAAACTTGTTAAGGCTTCAGTTTGACACCATCAATAAATTAACCAACTGCAGTTATAATAGTGGATGGAACTCAGTGTTTTTGTGATCAATTTTCTTTCCCACCCTAAACCAGCCGCCCCGGGGGGAGTGGTACTATACTGGACACCGTCGGCAACATCATCAAGGAACTTCAGCCTGGACGTTACCCGCCTGGACGTTACCCGCCTGGACGTTACCCACAGCCTGGGATTTACCCACCACCTGGGCCTTACCCACCACCTGGGCCTTACCCACCACCTGGGCCTTACCCACCACCTGGGCCTTACCCACAACCTGGACCTTACCCACAACCTGGACAACCAATAATCGGCCACCACCCAAGCCAAGGCTGCCAAAAATGCCAAGATTCACATGGACATTTAGTGTGCTGTTCTCGTAAGTTTAATTTCAACGTTTTTACATCTCCTGACCACAGCCTCAGAAGGTGTGTGTGTGTGTGTGTGTGCAAGCGCGCGTGTGTGTGTGTGCGTGCGTGGGAGTGCGAACTGTCTTCTGTAAAATTTGTCAGCCGTTACATGTATTCTGGGGGTGAAATATCCTTGTGTTCCTTTCGCACACCAACCCAAGTCAACTTGAATCTAACCTAACCTATTAACACCAATCTAATCTAATTTAAATCTAACCTGATCGAATAATGATGTGAAGGAAACTCATCCATGTCACATCTAGTAGTACCTACATTCACTTGTTGTACGTAGAGGTTGTGTGAAACAGTTAAAGTTGACTCAACATTGTGGACGTGTTGTCATCTTACGAGTATAAAGTCACACCAGTAAATTAAGGGGCTGTCCTTGATCAACAGCAGCATCTCCATATTGTGACAGGAAAATAAAGCATATTTTTTCTACATTCAAAACACACACACACACACACACACACACACACACACACCAGAATACAGAATAGTGTGAAATAAGTTAACACAAATGGGGAAAAAAGGAAACAAATATATTAAGAGTTTATCAAAGATGAAATTATTCAGTTCTTGAGACATTATATCAGGGGTCACAGTTACAGCTGAAGGTGAGGAAACTACTTTATTGGGAATTAGAATAGCACCAGGTACGGGAGGGTTGTAATTGTTCTCTAACATATAATTTTACATAATTAATTAACACTTTTTTTCTTTTGTTTTTAGAGTCGATTCAACAACATCGGTGCCCATCTTCATCACATTATTGTGGTTCGGGCCACACCTCACACCCGCCCCACTGTCACACCGACGGTGAGTGTAGTCACGGAAGCTCGTGTTGTTCAGATAGATGCTTAACCTACAAAATCTGTAAGTACACTGGCAATAATAACGGGTAACAAGGGAAGGCTATGCTTCTCCGGAACTGGGCACGACAGTGTCATTATAGGAACTGTCTCACGACAACCACCAGTTTCCAACACTGTGATTTAAAAAATACCGTCTTGCATTACATTGGATAAACTGAGGCAGCTGTCTTCTCCAACAGAGTTACCGACATGTTAAGTTTTGTTGTTGTTTTTTAGAATTTATTCCCCACAGTCTGAGTTATAAGTCTCAAAAGGAAAAGTGAAAGATATAAGACAAGATAAATTCAGTTCCACTAGTAAAATACAGTAATGGTGACGATGTTCTGGCACAGTTGTCGGGAACTGTATCACGTATTGGCCGAGACGTAAACACAATGTTCAGATAACCTTTTTCACAGTTGGCCCTTTTGTAAGAGGAAAAAATATTTCTAATACTTACTCAACTTTTTTATGTTTAAAGCTGATTTTTTTAGTTGTTGTTGTTTATTTATTTGTGTTCGTGTTTTATTTGAGTTTTAGGTTGTGAAACTGTTATGCAATAAATTGTTGTTGAACTTGGTGTTATTTTATGAATTTTCCAAAATACATCATCAACTATCTTGACACTAAGAAAAACCTGAAATTGAAAAGAAAGAATTTCTGAGACATGTTCTGTCAGCTGTTCCCACCCTGTCGGTTGGTATCCATCTGTTAAACTTTGCTTCAATATGCCTGATGGCAACCGGGTCACCAGAGCTGTGTCTATCTCCTGGTCTCTGTTGCATTTTCTGGGTTGGCGCCCCAGGTTTGCAGGAGGGGGGGGGGGATGAGGGAGGGTTTCAGTCTGGTTCTACCCACCAGCTGCCGTCTTAAGCTGGAAAATGGTATAAAACGTTGATGATAAATATCGTGAAGGAACGCTAAGAGCAGTTTACTCCAATAACCTTGTTGGGGCCTACAACCAGAGCCACACCACTGGAGAAGTTTAGAAATACAACAACCATCATTGTTTTAATGGACTCCTCTCTGTAGTCAGAAATTACGCCATCTGCTTATCTGTTTATGTAGAAAGAAGGCCTGTGCTTGTGTAGGTGTCTTCCCAAGATGTTCTGTTGTCATGTAAGATAATTGAACCAACACCTCCTTGTTGATCATCTACTCAGATACAGACACAAGCTGCAGTCGTCACATTTTATAATTTCATGATGACTGCAGCCACTACACATGATAAACTTTATGACGTCGGTTACTACTGTATATTTTTTCATACACTGTAATGAAGGGAGTGCGGGGTGACTCACACGACCTGTTTCTTCTAACCCGGAAATACTTTTTTCTACCTGAATGTAACACCACGTATTGTACGTGTATCAAGTATGGACAAGACATGATGAGCAGCGTCATTCTCCGCCAGTATTAACAACGTCATGAAAGACAAACTTTTATATACTTTGGTCCAAACTTGATTTTATTTTTTTTAACTACTTACTTTTCTGTCTTTTTACGTTTACGCGAGTCTCCACTTACACCAAGATGAGGCGGTGTGAGAAAATGTCGGTAAAATTTATAAGTGGAGGTCAATATGCAGGTTGACCCCACGATGGAGGCCTTGTTGCCACACGTCACCCTAGATCAGGCAGTGCCTACAACACGTGGCACGGAGGAGGAGGAGGAGAGATGTTTGATTTGCTCGGTGGGAATTCGATATTAATTTATGTATAAACATTTACCGAGGATGACACATAAAGAGTATAAAAAAAAGACATAATTCCAATTGTCGTAAAATCCTAGCCAAAAACAACCGCCTCCCCACTCAATTTTCCTCGCCTCTCAACCTACTTTTCCTCACCTCCCAATCCACATTTCCTCACCCCCCAACCCACATTTTCTCGCCTCCAACCCACATTTCCTCGCTTCCTAACCCACATTTCCTCGCCTCCTTACCTACTTTTCCTCGCCTCCCTACCCACATTTCCTCGCCTCCCTACCCACATTTCCTCGCCTCCCTACCCACATTTTCTCGCCTCCCCACACATTTCCTCGCCTCTCCACTCTCGTTTCCGAAAACTAGTCGTCGACGTAAGAGGGCCGGGCGCATGAGGGAATTAGTTTACCACTGTAGGCGAGTTTAATATACTCCTGGCCGCTCGTAGACTCTGTGTTTGTCGTAAGTGATTAGTCGCCAAATATGTAGAACAGTCCGACCTGTTTCTCTGTTTGTCCTTCTGTTAGTCTGTTTACCCGCAAACGTCATCAGTTTTCATCGATTCTCACGAAAATTTCACATCTGATTAGACTTCCCAGTTGACAGGCATTACATTTTTAGTCAACCTCGAACAAAGGTAAGCAATGAAGGTCACCGCAGTCAAGGAAGCTTCCACCATTGTTGATCGATCGTTATGTAATTTTTACAGATTAAATATTATAAGTTTTCCAAACGTTCATCATAGTCTTGATCATCTTGTTCAAGTGACCGTCTAAGATGAAGATCAAAGTTACCACACTCAAGCATCAACATTCATGATCCGATCTATATCAAGTTATCAACGCAAGTCGTTCTGGAACTAGTATAAGTATCACACAACTTTGGTCAATATCGGTCAAAGGTCAAGGTCATGGATGAAGGTCACTCCACTCAATTAATACATAGAAATTTCGCCAAGTGTGAAGGATGGTTCACTAAGGTACCTCTTCTTTTTTTATTATTCTGTTCGTAGCTGAGATATGGCTACGTCGACAAACAAGAAAAAACCACACTGGGAATTTTATTTACTTTGGTAAACATCAGTAAAAACTTGGGGGAAGAGTTACTGCTGTTGTTGGTGGGTCATCCTTGAGAGCCAGGGAGGTGTGGCTGGCTCTCACTACCACCATTAACTGTGTGGTGTCCGTCGACCAT
Source organism: Homarus americanus (assembly GCF_018991925.1). NCBI lineage: Eukaryota > Metazoa > Arthropoda > Malacostraca > Decapoda > Nephropidae > Homarus > Homarus americanus. The sequence continues at coordinate 5,511,219 of NW_024724368.1, read as the reverse complement.
CCACCACTAACCTCGAGGCTTTGATTGAAACAGTCAAACATTATGGGTACACCTGGGTAACCCCCGCTTCCCCTCCTGGTCACAACCTTCCATCTCCAGGCTCCGGAAGTTGGTTATGTTTGTTGATGTAATTACCGGTACGCTTTTGTACACACACACACACACACACACACACACTTACTCTATCTGCCAGGGAAGATTTGACCTATATGATAAGCGTCAAGCTCCATCTGCCTGTTTCATTGTTGGAAGATGTGATTCTGACGTGCATGAAGCATTAAGCCATCGTTCAGCATCACAAACGCAACAATGTAATCTGTCGGAAGAATCCCTCAGTAATAATTTTAAAAACTGAGAGGCTCTTAATTATCCGTAAAGTAAAGGTGTTACGATGCAATGAAAGTTTTTTAATTATCTTGTATCAGCAAAATTAACAAGGAAATTTCCCCTCTAAGATCTATAGCATTGAGGAATAATGACTTGTGTTTCCCCATGACTCCTGCGACCTTGTGCAATATTGTATTGAATTGCTTCCTCAAATTACTCGGTCGAGGCTTTGTTGACAGTGGCTTCAGGGATCACCCAAATTATCCTGAGTTTCCTGTATGGTATATCTCCGCCGAGTGAAAAAAAAACATACAACAAGAACAATTCTAGATTATAAATTCGGCATTAAAAAAAATAAGTACTTAGGAAAACAATAGGATATGTCAGTGCCAGGAGCTATTACCATTCACTGTAACATCTATGGCGACGAGCTTGGATACAAAATGTGATAAAATCTTAACTAAAGAGACAAGTTGGAACCTCACATTAGCTGATCAGAAGCTTTCATTCATCGTGGATATAAACCCCAGGACCACCCGAGTCGTGACAGCTTACACCCACAGCTACCGTGACATCACCACCAGCTATACCTAACATTCTACTCTACCTTCGCTGGAGACAGAAGGTTTGCGTTTCAGACGTTTTAATACAGAGACAGGAAGTTTGTGCTGAAGTTAATGGGGATATTCAGTTAAAATAATAAGTTTGCCGTGTTTACGTGGGTTCAGAGGTACTTGTGTCGTGGACCTATGACTCGCTATCACGCTGTGGTGTGGTCAGTCTCCTGCCTGTGTTAATAATAATAATACTAATAATAATAATAATAATCGGTTTATTAATAGAGTTGCAGCCGGTGGCTGAAAATATACAGACTTACATTTGATTTAGACATAATGATATAATATGCATTGAATACATATACAGGGCTGTACAGTACATAAATCAGGAGTTGTTTATTATTTTAACAATAGATGGGATGGTGCTGTTCTTATATCTATCGCTGCGGGCTCTTATGGGCTGAATTTTGTTGTAGTGGCGGACTGCGCGAGTAGGGTGGGGGGCTGCAGGTGGTGGCGATGGCGAGGGTGGTGCAGTAGTCCACGGCCAAACCTTTCCAGTGCTTGGTGGTGGAGGTCACTGAGGGAATGAGGGATGGCATTTCCAGGGTGGAGAGAGCGTTGGTGTAGCCGGAGTATTCTGCGCCGAGCATGATTCTGCAGGCCCTTTTCTGTACCTTCTCTAGCTGACGTTGTTGGGTGGAGTTGAGAGAAGACGACCAGGCTGGTTTGCGATGAAGATATGGTGTTGGTAATTAAGGGAAGTTTGTGGTGTTTGTAGTGAAAGAGAAGCTTGTGAGGTTTGTAATTAAGGGGAATTTGTGGTACTTGTAACTAAATATTGTTTGTGATGACGATTCAAGGTTGATGTATAGTACCTGTTTAAAAGTGGAAATTCTTGAGGAAGAATGCGTGTGCTGTGTGTAGCTTGTCTAAGGGGGGTATAAAATTTTGTTCAAGAAGCAAAATTTCTTCTCTTATTTTGTGGGGGCTGGGAGGACAAGATTATGCATGGGTGTGTGAATGTGTGTAGTTTATGAGTGTGTTTGGCCAAGCTCAAGCCTCACTTTAGCTGGCCTGGCGGTGATGATGTCATTGGTGTGTTCCTGTACTCTTGCCTTATTTTTCAGGCATCACTGAGCAGTCAAAGTGATACCATTTTATATAGCTGTTACCTGTAATATGTACAGTCAGTAATTTTTCGTTTTTTATAGAAAATAAAGGAAACCAACATAAAGCTTCCCCATTATACTTATGTTTTTCATAATAATAATAAATAAATAAAATAAAGAAATATTGAAGTGATAACCGCGGTAACATTATGATATGTTCTTATTACCATTATACTACTGTACTATTCCAGATGTTACTAAATGTTACATAATACTTCCTTGAGATAAATGTATAGTGTATATCAGGTACCTAAAAGAGAGCTCAGGTTCTCAACTGGCTCAGCCATGTTAATATTGTTATTATTATCCACTCTGTATCTGTGTTTTTTCCGGCCAAATAAACTGTTTCAATTCAATTCAATTCAATTTAAATTACAATCTTCACCACCCGTACATAGTTACGCTTTAAGTCGAGAATAATCAGATCATTTTTAATCCAGGTTTTAAGAAAATCTGTCCACACGAAGGAGATGCTAAGGACAAGACGGCGTACAATTCCATTGTATTTTGCTAAATCTTCCAGAAATATAATAATTTATATTTACCTTTAATATTCAGTTTCTTGCCCTTCAGCACCTTGACCAGCCTGCTGAGTGATGGTTGTAACAGTGTGGTTGGCAGCCTTGACGGTGTTGATCCAGGGGTGTGCAGCCCAGAATACCAAGATCATCATCAAAGATCCTCATGCTGCCTCCGATACACGGTATGTTATCCTGAATCCCCAGATAACACTCTCTTATATTCTTCTCCTAACAATCACTCTTGGTTATCACCTCAAGATAACCTCTTCTCAGAGCTCATTTAATGTCTTCTTACGATATACGATAATTGTTTTATTTCCCATTTCTTAAAGTTTGGTTTCCTTACAGAATAATGGCATCTACTCTTAACAAAAGGCTTAAAATCATTTTCAGGTGTATTCAGGCAGCGAGGACTAAACTTTTAATTGCAAACTTTTCACACAATTGTTACCATGAAGTGCTCAACAAAACTTGGTATGGTATTGTATCAGTCGTCCGCATGCAGATTTCCAGTTAGTATTATGTTACATTTTTGTAACAAACAATTTTATTTATTAAATTCCAGTACGAGGAAATAATTCTTAATTGATTTGGTAACTTAATTCACCTGTAATGAATTCATATGATGGAAGAGATCCTCACCTGAGCCTCGTCATCTCTATGGAAATTCCACTTGAGCAAAATTGAGGTCAAATCATCTTTTATTATCAGATCCAAAAGTCACTCGGCGTGCATCAGTACAATAGCACGTTACACCTTTATCAAATATTTAAAATGCAATAGCTAGTACACTGACGATGGTTAGGACGACCGAAGAACGTTAAAACATACAACTGGACGTCTACAAACAAACCGTGGGTAAACAAAAATCTCTCGGTCTCACCGGCAGGGAAAACAAAACCAACTGATGTTTTGTGTCATCACACCCGTGACGTATACAATGTCTGGTCACACTAGAACAGTCAAACATTCCTCATAATGTATCCCTTAGATCTTACTTAAAATATTCCCGCCAGTATCATCAACACTAAAGAAACTAATATGTACACACACACACACACACATACACACACACGTTGGCACACACACACACACACACACATGCGTGTGCTTGCACACACACACACACACATGCGTGTGCTTGCACACACACACACACACACACATGCGTGTGCTTGCACACACACACACACACATGCGTGTGCTTGCACACACACACATTCACACGCTCGCACACACACACATACACACACACACACACACACACAAGACAATGCACTTTTTAGATTTACAGAGTCTGTAAACCTGAGGTGGCCGACGAAGAACAATGGCGGGAGCAGTCAATGGGAGGGCACACACCCTTCCTGTTGTCCTGTTTCACCTGTTAACAGTCTACTTACCCTTTACTTACAGTCTAACACTTGAACAATTTCTTTTAATTCTTTTATATTCCACATTAACCTCTCTCTCCCTCTCTCTTCTTGCTAGTCCTTGTCATTTTCTATACAGTTCTCCAGTACTTTACCGAGTGATCCTGAAGGGCCGATAAGGTGGAGAGGTTATACACGAAGCTCCTGCCAGCACTACTACGTCATTTGTTTTCTTCCCCATCTCTGGAATTTCCTTTCCTCTCACGTCTTGCCACAACATGCAACTTACAACATTAAATGTGGGGTGTACACTCACCTCCTATTACGCTGTTCAATTATACGTCTTATTCTCTCTTATCCACAGAGTACTAGGCAAGTCCAGTTTGAATACGAGTAAATTTTCAGTTATATTAACGTTTAGAGGACAATGTCATGTCTACCTACCTTACTCCAACACACAGTTAAAGAGCAGTTCATGATTGTCGCCTTCCTTAACGCCGACCTCCAACTTCCGTGCTCCCACAGGTCCTCCCTCGGGGCTCTCCAGGCCATCTTCAGCTCTCTCGCAGGAAATGTACAAGTGTCAGTATCTACCCAAACAGTAGGTCGTCCTAACCACGGCTTGCGACCTAACAAATATACATCATCGAGCTGTATTTACTGGTGCAGGACCCCGGAGAACTCCTTCTACTGCTGCGGTCAGCCCACCACGCACAGGCCCGGTCAGTGATGCATGCATGGCCTACTCTTGTGCTACTGTAACGTATAATGTGTCAACATAGTTATATAGTATATACAAATTTTTCTTTATTTCAATGTGATATGAATACCTACCGCAACAGTTATCATATATTTAGCGCAACGAATAAAGCTCAATTTTCTTGATAATATAATCTGGTTATTAAGTCATAAACACAACACTACAAAAACTGAAAGATATATAAACGTGACCATTGGACCACTTTATGACCAGTCTCACTTGCATTTTAAACAGGTAGTTAACTGAATGGTGTAATATAGAGTTTAATGGCAAAAAAAAAAAAAAAAACTAGGTAAATCACCAAGCAAATTTGATAAGCTTAATTCCGGAAAATTTATTTCAGTATCGACGGCACACAATAAACTCCATCAACAATCACATGAAACCTTAATAACAGTACTTTACTGTTTTTAGGTTATAAATCATTACATTTATAGTTCGTTTAAATAGTAATTTCTCTAGATTAATTACCAGTATTACAGTCACATGAAATTAAACTACCTTACCACAACCTGAAGAAAGCGATCAGAGTGGCCTGCGTGGCTACCTTCCTCCTGCTGACCATCTCGTCACAGCAGGAGTTAGCGCTGTGCGGGTTCTACACGGTAGCCAGCACTGACCAGACGAACGCTGCCATACCTGAAATATTGAGACGTTCGGATTGCACAATGTCGTAAGTGGCTTTGAGGCAAAATATTGGTGCTCGGAATCCGTATTGTATAGATAGTCACTACGCTCAAGTGTCTCATTAAATAAATCAATGTAAACTAAATAAAAGTTTTTTCAGGATGCTTGATGGTACTTCTGTGGACTCATAACTTAATATTTTCTCACTACAGATAAACCCGGGTGTTGCCCCAAAGTCCGCCCAAACTGCCCCAGACTCGGGCCACCGGTGCCTTGTACTCACGACTTCGACTGCGCTAACGCAGCGGACAAATGCTGTTTCGACAGGTGCCTCGAACAACACGTGTGTAAGCCAGCCAGGCCTTGTTTTGGGTAACGACAGCTGCAGACATCAACAAAGGTGTGCTTTCTCCTGTCTGTCGCACATTCTACTAGACTGACCCATAAGTGAGTCAGGTGTAAATTTTTCATGTTAACTTCATAAGTTACACGAGTAAAAACTGTATTTGTATATTACTATACTGGTATTAGAGATGGCCATTCATATTCCAGCTGGCTGATGAGGACCTGTCTCACATATGCCAGATATGTGCGCAGGTCAGAGATGTTTGTTGTGGTGAGAGTATTGGGTGTAATAGAGAATCATATGAAAGATCACACACAGGAAGTATCAAGCCAACGCTGCAGTGTCTCTATAGTTCCGTATTATCAACAAGAACGTTCGTTTACACTGCACATTTGAGAGCATCAGGAGTGTTGTACTGCTTGCATTTTTTTGCCTCGTTTCTCAACCACATTGTGCAAAAAATAATTAACTACATTAAAGTGAGGATCGTAACCACAAGAAAAGTTGTTTCCTTTTAATATAAAACATGTATTGCCTTCCGTTATGATAGCGAACAACTCAGCCAGTGAACATGTCCAGTACACACACTACAAGGTATTATGCAGTTCACTTCCAATCACAAAGTTATATTATTGAATTTGTTATTATTTGGCGATAAAGTTGAATAAGTTTCAGTCGACTGTAAAAGTTATCTTAATTTATACATTTATTGTTATTTTAGCTGTGCTGCCTTAATAAACTATAATAATTAATGTTAACAGTGCGGTATTGTCCTCCGTGATGTAGCCTGCTTTATTATGGTGCAGTGAGGATTTGTGTTTCTCGAAAGAAAGATAAAAATACGCCTAGTCAACACAAGAACAACGAGTGGCCGTGTTTATCTCCAGAACACTTAAACTGCCCCACACCCCACCAGGAGGACTCAAGACCAAGGATGCTATAGCCAATGTGACTCAGGTGTTGACGGCCAGGAAGTCCAACACAATAGTATTTACTGTAAATTAAAAATCATATAATGTGTACTTAGTTTGTTGTTACCGTTAATATAAATTTTTTGTCTACAGGAACCTGGTGAATCAGAATTATCTGATATGTTGAGTACAGTATTGGCACTTTAATTTTTGTTTTATTATAGTAATTTTTATCCGAGTACTTGAGTACTTTATAAACTCTTTTTATTCAAGTAAATTTTTCCAAATACTTCGTCCGCCACTCGTTGTTTGTGCGGTACTTTTTCCCGCTGGTAATGTTTGCTTTTAATTACTCTGTACCTACCGTAAGATTAATGCTCTTTATCTTCCTTCTTATATTCCTTGTCTTCCGGGGCAAACATTGCATAAACAAGCTTCAAAAATTTCAGCTTTACCTCTCCAATTGTAGATTCTTCCCAGTTTATACTCTCATGTAATGTGTTCCTCTAGCGCTGGTAGTCATCATGAACGTCATAATATTTTCCCTCAAATACCACAGCTTTACTTTTTAAAATTGTGTTCCGTCTTAGAGTAGTGTGGTGGCTGACAAACATAAGTTTTTCCCAACATGAACTTTGTTACAATGTGAGAGAAATTATTCTTGCGCGAAGTCGAGGAAATCCTCCACCTCGTATTGTGATAATGAGCTTATACAGTCTGTTGTTGTCTTTTATTATCTCAATGCTCGCGCTACACTCAGTCAACAGCTCTCCGGAAAAAGGACTGTGACTATAGGACATCACAAATAAACATAATAAAAGAGAATCACAACCTAACACTACTAATGTTTTCTGTCTCGCTGGTTGTACACATGAGGGTGGGTTCACTTCGTCTCAGTTTCCCCCCCAAATATAGTGTTGGTAGTCAAGAAAGGTTAATTAACAGAAGAGAATAGGAAATATATGTAGGAGGGAAGCAGGAAGGAAGAGAGGGAGGGAGAGAGGGGAGCTAAACCTCGGTCGTTGACGTTACACTGAGGAAGTGGGAGGCCGAGGGAAACGGAGGAGAGTGGGGGGGAGGGGGGGTTAGGACAGGTGCTGTGATGGGGAGAGTTGAAAACAATAACATTTACTCACCTGACACACAATAGTATCACCAGTATACTGAGTGAACACAGCCCCACCCCTCCACACCCTCTCACGATACCCACCCTTCCACACCCACCCCAACCCACTCTCAGGTCCCCACACCCTCTCACAACATCCACCTCTCCACACCCACACCCTCTAACAACACCCACCCCTCTACACCCTTACAACACCCACCCTACTATTACCACGACCAAGGTGCATTATCATGCATTTCACAACAGTCCTTTAGGTTTTTAATTTCTCTGAATAGCTTAGCGTCATCTGTTAGCCTGTGGACGGGAGAATGAACAGCACCTGGCATATCCTCTATGAAACAAACACCATCGGTCTCGGCACAATGTTTTGTGGCTCACCTCTTACCATGGGTTGCACATGACGACCTCGTGGTAATTAATCTCCACACGCTGCTTGGGTTCTTAAAATTTCCAATCCACGCCAAAATATTCCCCAAATTATGAATCCTTCCAGTTTAATTTTCGGCCTTTCGTAGGGTAGCCTACTCTTTCAAATACCTCGGCAATTCAAGGCATATATTATAGTGCCAATATTGCCGCCACGCTCAGGGAGCTATGGCCACATTATCCAACTCCTCCTGCAGCTGCGACAAATAAAAACGTCCGGGCATAAACCCGTGCTGGTAGTCCTTCACTAGGGTGTTCCCTTGTACTGTAGATGGTCCATCATGGCATCACTTTTAATGTTCTCTAATACTTTATAACTGTACAGGTCAAAATCACCGACCTGCAGTTATTCGTGCAGTGGCGATCGCCTTTTTAATATAAAACTCAAAAATGCTAATATCCAATCATAAGTGATCTTTTGTTCATCCATACTCCCAGGGCCAAGGGTATTATGAACCGTGAGCTTAGATAATTTAGTTATAACCATAATCTTCTGAGAACATCCTGTATATAAACAAAAGCGCAGCTGTGAGTGTCACTGCTGCATATGCATGTGATAAGCATTTCCCTGGCATCATACTGTACCTCGCCTCGCATCCGCCACAAAAATTCGCGCATGAATAATTCCAGGACAAACTGCTAGATCCCTTTGTTCATGTCATACCTGCTGATAATATTCATCACAGTTCATTTTTGTTGCGCATTATACGGTATAATTATTGTTCGTCTCCGTTGTTGCATATTGATAATGATTCTCCTATATTGTAGCAATAATAATTTGGACAATATAAAATAACACCTCCAAGGTCTAAATAAATTTTCATATAATACCGAAATTCTTCATCATCATCGTTTCACAGCCATTTTTCACGCTTGTGTGGGTTAACCGCGATTTACCTGGTGGTAACTGTTGGGTAAAACCAGAACGAGATGCCCACCCCCGTCAGTTCACTACCACCAGAAAATGCAGCCCAGACCCCAGACCAGGGATGGGTAGAGCTCAGGTAACCAGGTTTCCATCAGGCATTTTGAAGCAAAGTCTTACGGCTGGATGCCCTTCTTAGCATCAACCCACAGGGTGTGAACTATTGGCAAGGTAGGTGGCATGGTCGCAACTCCCTGAAGTAACCAACCCTAATCAATGTGCCAATATGTAAACTCGACCTGCCACCTCCGCCTTAAATATTGCGTAACTGCACTACGATTTCACAATACTAAGAAGCACTGAGGTGGAGAAGTGACGCTTGTACAGTACATAAAGCAAGAAATGGTCAATTATGGCTAAGAAATATTAGATTATGAAGTAAGAAAAGGTAGATAATAAATTTACAAATACAATTTATAAAATAAAAATTGCAATTTAATAAAATAAAATTTTCATTAAGGCAAATTATTTTTGGACAAATAGAGAGATCGACTAGCTGAACATAAAATCACAAATCTTCCGCAAGTCAGCTTGCTGTCTGTGTGCACACCTTGACACTACCTGTATCACGTAGTCACAATGGTTCTGGGGAATAATATTGAACTTCAGTTTAATATGACTACAAAGAGTTTTAATTTGGCATAAAAGATTAAAACAATATCGATAACACGACAAAAAAAATGAAAATTACAGTTGGATTTAATACGCTAAATGTGTATAGCATTCAATTAAACAAGTTTCTGTAAACATGAAGAGCGGTTTGTTTGTCTGAAAAAATTACCAGCAAAAGATAATTGTGCAAAAAAACGTGTCGGTAGCGTGGTTAGTTGGTCAAGCTATCACCGGAGCATGATTAGTTGGTCGAGACGTGTCCGCAGCGTCATTAGTTGGTCTAGACGTGTCGGCAGCGTCATTAGTTGGTCTAGACGTGTCGGCAGCGTGGTTAGTTGGTCAAGATATCACCGAAGCGTGATCAAAACATAAGAACATAAGAAAATAAGGAGCCTGCAATAGGCCCGTTGGCCTGTGCATGGCAGCTCCTGTCGAGAGTTACTACCACTCTCTATCATCCATGAATCTATCCAGCCTCCTTTTGAAACTTTCCAGCGTTCCAGCATTTAATACAAAGTTCCTAAGCTTGTTCCACTCGTCCACCACCCTATTTGTGAACCAGTTTCTTCCTATCTCCCTCCTAAACCTAAATTTATCCAACTTAAATCCGTTGTTCCGAGTCCTATCCTGCTCGGATATTATAAGAACTTTATCTATATCCTCTTTATTGATTCCTTTCACCCACTTAAATACTTCTAACATATCTCACCGCACTCTTCGTCTTTCTAGGGAATGCAGCGTGATTAGTAGGTCAGGATATCACAGGAGCGTGTTTAGTTGGTCTGGACGTTTCGGCAGCGTGGTTAGTTGGTCAAGATGACACCGAAGCGTGATTAGTTGGTCCAGACGTGACAGGAGCGTGATTATTTGGTTTAGTCGTGACGGGAGCGTAATTAGTTGGTCTAGACGTGACAGGAGCGTGGTTAGTTGGCTTAAACTTGACTGGAGTGTTATTAGTTTCGTTGATTATTATAAACAAATGGGTGAAGGGTCATTAGCTAATGTAGAAAGTGGATAAAACTCCACGGGTGGTTACAAAACATTAGGGCGGTAGGTTAAGGGGGGAAAGCCAGTTAGTTGGAGTAAACAAGGAGCGGAGCGTGGTGTTGGGCGTATACAAAGGCCACCGCGTAGTGAAGCAGACAAATTTTGTACAATGATGAGTAACATTAGGGCGGGCTGGCGTCAGGCAGGTGTCCCTTTGTGTGTGTGTGGGTCCCTCATTTGCCTCGGCCATTGTTTCTGTGGGTATTTAAAGGCCGCTAGAACTCTCTGTACGTCAGTCACACGTGGAAAGTAAACCACAACAGGTACACTCCTCTGTTAGTCACTGCAGTCACTCTCCCTCCCAGTACTTTGCCGTGACAACGCTGCTACAGCTGAAGGCGAGGTTCCGGTGTACTGCTAGACACTCCTACAGTCTGTACAAGCACCAGTTACTCATACAGTCACTCGACAGCTATGGTAAGTGATCATTGTCATTGTACACAGTTTATGTTTTCCACGGTAAATTTTATTTTAATTTGTTTACATGGCTGAGATTTCCCCATTAAGTTCTTTGTTCTGTAACTATGATTTAGATTTCAAAAGGTTGTCATATAAAGAGTAATATACAGTAAGTATCGTAGTAATAAAAAAACGAAAATTAGACAACTCATCTTCATAAGAGTTGACTTTACTTTTATTTGAAATGTTAATTCATCATTATTTTATATATTAAGGAAAGCCAATTAAGTATTTGTACTAATTATGTATCACTTCAGCGACACTCCTGGACAACTTTATTGTTCAGGCTGTTACCATAATCGACTCTTGTTTTAATCTTTTTTTGTTACAAACTACTGTTGTTGTGGCTTGACTTGGAACAATATAAATGTATCTTGTCAACATCATTTATTACATCATTAACTTAAGTGTCCCATACTCTCGCAAGGTACAGTAATTATTTGAATTTCATTTGATATTCAGTAACATGTTAGCGACTCTTCTTTTATTCTATTGACAATCAACAGAAAATTTATTTATGATTCAACTGTGAATCATAGATACTGTGCGCTGTTAAGTGAAGCTATTAATATGAAAACTGATGTGTAAGAGGTTAATAAAGTAGCTTTCAGGTTTTATCATTTTGTTTTCAATAATAATAATTGTTGTTTGTTATCATTATTCTTGTAGTTGCCTGGGGGTGGGGGTATAAGAAATATAGTCCGTGGAGAACAACTGACAATGGTGATCAACGTGGCTAATTTACTATTATGTGACTTACTGTACATCTTGATCTTATTCTTGTTTCAGAGAATGAATACCTTAGTCCTCGTGGTGGTAGCTTGTGTTGTTGTTGGGAGTTTATCCTCACCTACTCCCTCCGATGCTCTGACCGAGACTCACCAAGACTTGACGACCATAATTCCAAGTGACTCAACTTCTGATGATACGAAAGAGAAACCTCATGATCGCATCCTCAACTGGGGACCCAACAGTTTGGGAGGTAATGGGTTTGGTAACTTTGGAAGCGTAGGGCAGTACCCGAACACACCTAACGTGCACATGCCCAGTCAACAGTACCCAGGAGGACTGTACCCGGGCCACCAAAACTTGCCCGGAAAATGGCCAGTGGTGCACCCCGGCCAACATGGGTCGGAGCCGAGGTACCCCACAACCGGGTGTAAATACTACTGTTCACGTTACAACCCTTGGGACATCTATTGTTGTGAAGGTCAGTCAACTTTACTGCTTTTTTAAGTATAAGGAGATTCTGAGGTAAATTTTAGTCATAATTTATACAATACAGTACAACTTATGAGGATGCCAGCGATCGTCGACCTGTTGGTTTGATTTCTAAAATTAGCATTCACCTTATTGTGAGTCTCTCAAAGTCTTAAACTTATGAGAGAGAGAGAGAGAGAGAGTCAGTAAAGTAGTCCTACACGCTTACATTGATCCATATAAGACTTATAAGTTATACAAGTTTGCATTAGTTCAGCATGCACATAAAGATAAATATTTATAAAAATTTACAGTGGTTCACCGTGTGCCTGAATAATCAAGTTATACAAACAATGATAATTTTTTAGGTAAGTCTATTCACCCAAAGTCGTTGAAAGTTGTTTCCAATGTGGATTATATATGGTACAGTCGCCCCTTGTGTTGCTCCACGAACCAAGAGATTCAGACTCATGAACCCGAAGCAGTAGACACTGGTGCATTATTCTGCCCATAAATGCTTCGGATTCATGAGTCTGAATCTCGGGGTTCGTGGAGCAGCAAAAGGGGCGACAGGACTTCTGTTCACGACTGTACATGTAAGATACTCAGGGTGTGTCTCGTTGAGTAATGAGATTATACTGTTAGATGCATTATTTACAACTGCAATTTGCTTTACTGCCTTCAGAGTCAACTTCATACGGGAAACTTCAGTGTCCAGAGATAAGAGAATCCTGCCCTGGCAGCTTTCGTCACAGCGCCTTGCAATACTGCGTACAGGACAGAGAATGTCAGTATGGTCAGAAATGCTGCTTCGATGTGTGTGTACATCGACACGTGTGTAAAGCTGCTGAGCGACGGTATGGTTGAACTCTCCTGCCATACCTCACTAGCAGTCACACTCACCAAGAATTCAGTCTTTACTACAGTACTACTACCGCCAGACACTCTTGGTACTTATACACTCCAATTCTCAGCTTTACTCCTGTTATCAATCGTCACCATGTCTGAAGGGCCCCACATTAGTCTGCGATGTCCCGCGACCATTACCAGCGGTTACTAGGTGTGTGGTGCCCCATGGCTACTGCTTTAGATTCTTCGCAGACCATCAGTAATTTCAGTAGGCGTCACCAAACAATAATCACAATATATTGATCGCAATGTATTAGGTGTTGCAGCGGTTTAGAGGTTGCTAGTACTTCAATTTTCATAAACACAGCTAATGAATAACTCTGGTAAATTGCTGACCTGCATTAGGATTCCTGTAAGATAACAGCGTTTCAATAAGCGTTAGGGTTCATGTGAGTGTAACACAAGAAGGAAAAAATAATGTTAGCCATTTTACCCAAGAAACAGTTAAGACATTTTTATATTAAATGGTTACTGAAAGTATTAATTTTGCAGCTATGAATTTGGTCAAAGATTTTCTTGTAATCTAGAATATACTGTACACAATTTACGATGAGCCACTTCGGCCTCAGTGTGCCTAAAATAATATCTTAATTATGTATTGTTAACTTACATTTTATCCGGTATATTTCTATTTCCTTAACCTTTGGGGAGGATGTGATAACAAAAATCCTGGGGAGCATCGAAAATATATGAAATCAATTAAGAGTGTGTGTCTAGTTAGATGTATTCAGGAGTCGAAGCTTTGTTCCAGTCACAGCTGAAGGTTGAAGATGCCACAAGTCCAGAAAATTGTGAGAATTGCAAACCCTTGGAACAATCCGACAGAGTGTTGTGATGGCACCGAGTGTGAGCTCTTTCAAGACCAGATTTGACCAACACTGGCACAGGTACAGATATATTCTGGAGCCAGTACTTGCCAACAGGGCGTAACAGAGACGTGCTCGATCAGTGGCGAAGAGGATAAAAGTAATTAAAAGTCTTGTAGGGGTCGGTGATGCTTCAAATATTCAATTTAATGATATTATATTTTATAAGTGTGTAATTACTCTTCCTAACAGGACTCTTAGTAATAACACCAGGACTAAAAGCCTCCCTGCGCTACGTTGTTACATTCGCCAAAAAGTAAAGTGCGACCCGCATACACTTGTTCACTCCGTACACCCAAACAACTCAAACTACATACATGGATACTCGGATGAATAACACACCCAATAAGTAACTCTCTCGTAACAATGCTTATGAGCTGGTCATATTTACTCCACATGTGAGATCAACAGTAGGACAAAAAACACTTCTGGCTACCTCCTCTGAGCAGCTGGCTGTGTGTAAGATCTCAAAACATATCTCTTAACACCATGTACTCTACACATAAAGTTAAATGCTGCTTTCAACATAGACTCAGTACACCTTGAATGCATCATCTGTAATCAGACCTATCTAACTTAATGTAAAACATATGCATTCACTATCAGTTTCAAATCTCTGAACATCATATGAGGTATTAATAAATATCAGAGTCCTTAAGGTAAATGAGAGAAAACGGAGGACTCAGGCGAACTGAACCGGTGAGAAAACGGACGTCTCAACTGGGGACTCAATAAAGAAGTTACAGCTACGTGTTTTATGGGCTATTGAGCGTAATATGAATCGTCTGATTATACATGGTCAGCACATTAGCAGACAAAAGACGTAAAAAGTATAAAAGTGATTTTCACAAAACATGTATTTTTCTTCGATTTCATGAGGTGAAAAACTGTTTAAGGCTGAAATGCCATAATTAAAGTGGATAGTTAATGCGCACAATTAATCTACTTTCACCCATAAAAATTCTCAGGTATGAAATATTGCACAGGATTTACTCTTAATATTGGTCGGTAATTAAACTTTTGATAACGTCTAGCAAGCTGCTGGTTTGAGGGAGTTATCCATTGCCTTCTCATATTCTATGATGCTAATATTTGCGAGGTAAGCTTATATATTTTTGTAATATGTACAAAGTTGACTTAGGTATAAGTTAAAGGAGTTACATCAAATATTACATTACATTACATTATATTACACTAAGGGGAAACATGAATTAAGACTTAGAAGTTGCCAACACTTACTTATATATTGAGTCTTTGAAAGGGAGAGAAGAAAAAAGTATAAATAGTTTACTCCATAACGTTTCCGTCGGAAATGTATATTTTTCGAGTATTTTGACCGATAAAATTAACAACACATCGCAACATTAGTTGTTCAAAGTGGGCAAGGCTTTGAAGTAGAAGGAAATGTGATGTAACTCTTTAAATTTATACTTAAGTTAACTTTGAACATATTTACAAAAATATATAAGTTTACCTCGAAATAATAACATAGAATATGAGAACTCATATAGTAATAGTAATGGAAGTATTACGCTTATGTTAACCGTGGAAGCCAACTGTTTGTTTGGTTGTGGACTAGTTTAGTGACGTAAGAGCGGATCGTTGACGAAGCTTCGAAACTCATGACTATCCTTCGTTAATACTTATCAGTTTTATTTTAGGTAATGGTGGATAGAAGTGATTTAAGAAAATTAATGAGATTATAGATGACGGACCAATCGTGTATGGTGTTCTTTCCGCCGTCCAGTCGATTATTTTCATATGAATCAGTAAAGCGAACCAATGAATTAAGGAACCGAAGCACCTCAGATTCGCCACTCGCCAGTGATCATTAGAGGTACGGCAGTGGTGGCGGCAACATGTGTGTGTGAGGTCATACAGTATTTGATCGCTATTTCCATGTTTTACGTTTGCTGTTTTTGGATTACCTCGTGTTTGTGGCGTCGTGAGGACTTCCAGGACTCTACGTTGTGGTTATTAGCAGTTGAGTGAAGGTAAGGTGATAACAAGTTGTGTTGTTGTACTGTGGGGTCCAGGGAGGAGGAGGAGGTAGTGTAGCTCTCCGCCGTGTGTACAGGAGTTGTGGTGGTATTTGCAGAAAATAACAGGGCTCACGTGGGATTTCGGGAGCGGTCCACCGAGGGCAATCACTTCAGGTTGAAAATCCAGCCAGGGAGAAGGAGACGAACCAACAGCAGGGATTCACTTGGATCTTGGGTTGTATATCGTAACGTGCGTATTTCTCTCCCACAGGTCCAGGGTTCGAATCGCCTCTGGTTTAAATGTATGTCTGACGTAGCACGATTTCCGGTTTTCGCCTGCACCAACATTGGATAAACTAACCTCCCAGATGGCTTATGTCCCGATATCAGGTGTTCTTACATATGGTAAACAAAAATACTCAGCCTTTGGATACACCCCTAGTAACTACGCCACTAGCAACTACGCCACTAGCAACTACGCGTGTATTATCATTTTATATTTAGCCTTTCATCCAGAGGTTTGCCACTGAGGGAATTAGTATGACTGAACATTCATAAATAGTAAATGAGGAACTCTGAGGTAGGTTATTATTGCACGGGGACGAAGCCATAATGTGGGGTGAAATGAAACCTAACCTAACCCCTGTAAATCAAACCAAGTGTGTCTGTAGTGATGATGAATTGTCTTATAATAACTGGGGATCATTCAGCAGCATCAATCATCATTATTCATCATCACCATTATCATCATCATTCATTATTTATCATCATTCATCATCATCGTCGTCATCACATATATGCCATCATTATCGTCATCATTCATTATTTATCATCGTCATCACATATACGCCATCATTATCATCATCATCATCATCATCATCATCATCATCACACACCACACATTACCACCCCTGAGACCTCTCCCCCGCCCGCCTTGACTACCAGCAGTGTCAGTTGGTACAAATTAGTGGTTATTTCGGTTCGTTTACGACATTTTGTAGATTTTTCTCATAAAAAATAAATATATCGTAACATACCAAATAAAAATCTTTGTTTGGCATATGCAATAAATTCTGATTATCTACATGACATTACGTGTAATTTATTCAGAGTGTATTCATCATGCAGAACCTCTACCTATGGGAATATGTCAACCTGTCGTTTGTATCATGAGTTCTGAGTGGCTGGTCACCACAAAGGAAGGGCTGAATCTGTATCGAGAGTTATGAGTGGCTGGGTACCACAAACGAAGCGCTGAATCAGGAGTCGAGCTTGGGGCCACATTTTTCTGAACCATCTGTGATTTTTGTTGATGAGCTGAATAAAAAACTTTTCCTATTATTTCCTGCAGAAGCAACTCAGTTTTTCTGTTAGTGAGCATTTACATGTAATATCCGGTCCTTATCATTACAAGAGCGTCGATTAGATAGAAGTTTCGATCGGGTGGTTCAGTGTCTGGGAGTCGAGCTCTCAGTTGTCACTTTGGAAGGTATCAGTACTTTCTTATGGTGTCAAATTAAGCAAAACAAATATGGCCACGCCAGCCATCCGATTAAGTGTTATTACTAAGTTCCCAAGTGACGCTTTATATCATGTGCTTCAACACCACAAGAGCGTATGTTCGTACTGGAGATGGTTCAGTGTGTGGTGGAGATGTGGATGACCTTTAGACCAGGGACAGCCAGACGTGGAGGGAGGGAGCCGGCCAGTAGTGAGACGGTCGAGGCGATTAGTGGATGTGTGACGAAAGTTAACGTTTATAAAATGCTCCTAAATTAATACATCCAGTTGTCAAGGATTATAAAATACAGACGCCATCATGTGTGTGTTGGTGTTGAAAAATATAAGGTATGTC
Source organism: Homarus americanus (assembly GCF_018991925.1). NCBI lineage: Eukaryota > Metazoa > Arthropoda > Malacostraca > Decapoda > Nephropidae > Homarus > Homarus americanus. The sequence continues at coordinate 5,493,221 of NW_024724368.1, read as the reverse complement.
GCTGTGTATATTTCCCTTACAACTTATTTCTCTCTCCAATCTACGTCAATTCGATAGCCCATTAATTATATAGAAATGTTGATGACTGGGACTTAATTATACTGAATGATCTTGACAGCTTCACTGGGGTAGAAATCCATTTCAACGTGATTTGGTTGTAGGAGTTTAAGGTTAGGTACCAGAACAAGGCGACCACCCACGCTGATTAATCCGACCTTCTCCCCTAGACCATTATCCAGTTTACCATTTATACGGAGTCCTTTAACACGGCTTTAGAGGATTATGAACATTAGATTAACACCTAATCGTGTCCATGATCAAACCTTATAAGTGGTTGTTCCCAGTCGGCGTAATAATGTCTCAACTGTGTACATTATGCCTTCAGTCTTCATTGGTGTATTCTTAAGTGTTCTAAGTGGTCTATGATTGTCGGGAACAAAATGTAAACAGCACTTTTAGGCTAAAACGTATGTAACAATATAAGTAACTAAGCACTCAGCGCAGCCAAACTCAGCTCGACATTGGCCACCACGTGAATATTAGGCACCCAATCAGATTTTACTTGTTATACACAGAAGTGCCACTTTTGGTGGTGTGTTAGGGTAGTTAATCTTCAGGTGATATAAGATGGGCTGCTGCTATATCTTCGTGATTTCATAATTTTATCTTGTTTAAACCAAACACGATTTATATGAACGTTTTAAATCCCAGTGTAAGAGGCGGTGTTACCTTGTTCACCTGACAGTCAAATATTGTAGCCAGGAACAATCAGATCCATCTTGAGTACATCAGTGGTCACTGTGGAGGAATGGTGGTGGTGGGGAAGTGTCTGTGGTGGTGGCGGCGGTGGGGAAGTGTTTATAGTGGTGGTGGTGGGGAAGTGTCTGTGGTGATGGTGGGGAAGTGTTTATAGTGGTGGTGGAGAAGTGTCTGGTGGTGGTGGGGAAGTGTCTGTGGTGGTGGTAGGTAACTCGCTTGTCAACCTCCAATCACCAGTGTAAAGGTAATATTTTCGACAAGTAGAATAATATACTTTTGGGGGAGCTACGATTTACCCAAAAGTACCAAAAAAGTATAGCAAATAAGAGTATAATCTTAACGAATATCTGTTATACATACACAAAACATATTTAATATTATTTTTAGTATAATTTTGTAGAAATAATTTTTAAGCTGAAATAATAAACAGCGAAATACTTTCAGTATTGGCGAACGCTAAATTTCAAAGAGTTCGTGAACAAGGGAGATAACTCAGATCCATCGTGATGCACTTCGCTAACCTAACCTAACCTAACGAAAAGTAAATCCTACGGCTACGTTAAATACCCCAAAGTAACAGAAACATCGGTAATTATATCTCCATTTTGGATAGGTGACTCTTTGGAATGTAGCGTTTTTCGCTGTTTATTATTTCATTATTTTGACTACATTTCAATGAAAACATTATTAATCAGGTTTTATTGATGTAAAACATATATTCGTTAAGATTTACCCTGATTTAATATACTTTTGGGTACTTTTGGGTAATTCGTTGTGCCGTACTTTTGTGTTATAAATTATTACAGTCAAGTGAAGCATAATGGTCAAATAAACAGTTTACTTTCCATTATCACCGTATTTACTGTGTTGGGAAAAAATATTTGTGACCTTCGCAAGATATTCACTGATATTTAGGGAAATGAAGAAGACAAATTAAAGAATATCACTATCAGAAAAGAGGATGTTCTAAAGAAGATAAATAAATTAAAGAAGACAAAATCCCCAGGTCCGGATGAAATTTTCCCTCGAGTTTTGAAAGAGTGTAAGGAACAGATTAGCGGACCCCTCGTAAATTTATTTACAAAATCATTAGACACGGGAATTGTGCCAGACTTGTGGAAACAGGCAAATGTAGTACCCATATTCAAAAAGGGTGACAGAACATTAGCGTCAAATTACCGGTCGATTAGTTTGACGTCAGTAGTGGGGAAATTTCTTGAATCAATTATAGCAAATAACATCCGATCGCATTTAGAGAACAAAAATTAATCTACGATTCTCAACAAGGGTTTACAAAGGGAAAATCTTCTCTAAAAATCAGCTGACTTTTTTTTTTAGGAAAGTCTTCGAAGTAGTAGATAATGACGAAAATTACGATGTTATTTACTTAGACTTTAGCAAAGCGTTTGACAGAGTACCGCATCAGAGGCTTCTGAGAAAAGTTAAGGCTCATGGTATCGAGGGGAATTTTTAAATTGGATAAAATCATGGCTTACCGATAGAACACAGAGGGTCAACGTAGATGGTGTTAAGTCAGAGTGGGGCTGTGGAACCAGTGGGGTTCCCCAGGGGTCAGTACTGGGCCCACTCTTGTTCATAATCTACATAAGCGATCTAGATACTGGGATCAGCAGTGACATAAGTAAGTTTGCGGATGACACCAAAATAGGGCGGCAGATTAATTCAGGGAAGGATGCAAATGCCCTATAGGAAGATTTAAATGAACTGCAGGAGTGGTCAGTAAAATGGCAAATGAAATTCAACATCCAGCAAGTGTAGTGTACTTAATATTGGAAGAACAAATTCTGTCAATATATACAGCCTTAACAACATCAACCTAGAGAAGTCGACTTGTGAAAGAGACTTAGGTGTACTTGTAAGCACGGACCTACGGCCTAGAAAACAGTGCGTTAATGTTCGAAATAAGGCAAACATGAACCAGCTGGTTAAGTCAAAGTTACCAGGTTAGTTCATGTATATTATTATTAGGCTTTAGTAACGAAACCCAATTGAAGTTTCTTCCTTTATTAAAAAGTGTTATTTGCATAATTTCTGAGTGTAGATCAACCGGAAGTTCCACTATATATGAGTGTGATAAGAAAGGACAGCGTCTATGTAAATATTCGTGAATCAACGTCCGTTCTATGTAAGTTTGTGAGTGAGACTGAGTAGTGACCCATCGAGGGAGAACGGAATAGACGCTTAGTCCTCCCTCGAGGGAAGACGGAGCCATCTACTGCGGCTCTCAAATAACGTCTTCCTCTAGTCAAGGATATCAAGCTACTGCCCACTTTAGGTGGCCAGGAGCCGGCTACTTTATGCCTTTACTCAGCATAGTATGACGCAGCTTCCCTTGGGCACACCTTATCACGTGCATTCAACATGTCACCTCATAGCCAATGGAAAGTTACAGGGATGAGTCAGTATATAAATCAAATGTAAATAACCCATTTATATAATTCTTAAGTTTATGAAACATGGGCCATTACAAACAGTATTAGGTTTTATATCTAGAAATGTAAGTATTAAGAATGCAGAGGTCTTATTGCAACTATATCTTGCGCTTGTTAGGCCACACCTCCATTATGCTTTTCAGTTCTAGTGCCCGTATTATAGAATGGATATCAATTCACTGAAGTCGGTGCAGCGAAGAATGACGAAAATGATTCCGGGACTTAGAAACCTTCCCTATCAAGATAGGTTAAATAAATTAATCTTGCATTCCCACTTAAATACTTCACCATAATCACTTCACCATCACTACAATCACATCACCACAATCACTTAACCATCACCAAAATCACTTCGCCACAATCGCTTCACCACCATCACCACAATCTTCATCATCACCAAAATCACTACACTGTCACCACAATCACAATCACCTCAATTGTGTCTTATAAAAACTAACCCACATTATAGAAATATTGCCCAGGCGTTTAGTATCATTACAAAAAACAAGCTGATCATATGAATGAAAGTACTTCCGCAGTTGCTCTTCTCTGTTGCGATAAAAGGAGACACTCGTGCCAGGTTTTAAGAGTCGTTTCTCTTGAAGCCTGGAAGCTAACAATTCAGCAGACTGTTTTGGCAAATTTAGATCTCTGACCAGATCATTCAATTCTGACTGAGTAAACAACGTTGGCTTTTCACAGTCTTCACCAGATGGCTTGAAAAGATCAGTCTCTTCATCTTCATCAGTAGAAACAGGTGAATTCCGGTCTATATCCTCAATCTCTGGTAGCTCAGTAAATTCTGGCACGTTACGTGATGGAGCAAATCTGAGATCAGATTTGGATTCAGCACCTTAAAGTTAGTAAAAAACAGTTAAAAGGTTTCATGCCAGAAAAAAAAATATTTTTTTGTAGACCAGTGTAATAGGTGGATGGAAGTGAGTCGTAGCGAAAATTCAACCAATCATTTAGGAGAGAAAAGTGACGTCATTCACAAGCCACGCCCATACGAGGTGAAAAAAAAAACCACACAGACCCAGGAGCGGCATTGACTTCCTTACCCGCGTAGATTAATATAAAAACCCGTACAGTATTCGACTGACTGGTCATCTCTTCAGGGCTACTACGTCTCTGCTGGGTTTACCCACGAGTCCTTCATGTGGCCACACCTACATCGGCTCATTGTACACACTAAGTCCTTATTTTTTTATCGCCGTAGGGGTCTTGCACATGCCTTAGTTATGCCATGTGTAATAAGTGACTTCTAAGAGCTCCCCTACTTACTGTGAAACGCCCAACACCCTGTGACGGGACAACCTTACCTTACATACTGTCATTTAATAGTGTACTTATATGAGTGTCACCAATACAAGTAATTCTAACTATAACTGAAGTGAATCATTATCTTTACTTAAGTGGTTCTTAGTGCCAATACACAAAGAATCACTTTCTATCATTCTTACAAGTGTTTACTTAATATTTAATATAGTACTTGTGTGATTTCAGTAAGCATTATTATTATGTTCTGACCTGTGTTTAGGTTTCATTAGGATTAACATTTGTATGTAACTAAATATTTTAAGTACTGTATAATATTAAAACTGTCGCTGATCGTGTTCCGTACTCGCTGATCGTGTTCCGTACTCGCTGATCGTGTTCCGTATCCTCCACCACACTAAATTGGTAACTATTTACTTGACTGCTATTTACCTTGAGTACACTTTGCCCTGTGTACTGTGTTGAAACTTCTGGTTGACACTCTTGCCTAATTATCAAGTGATTATTGGAAGTGCTGTAACAAATCACCATACTGTAAACTTGAAGTTTTAATAATCCGTAACAGTATATTGAAAGTCAAACACGGACAGATAGAAAGATAGACACAAGAATACATAAGCAGTTAGATAGATAAAAAGATAAAAAAAGGAAGAGAGAGAGAAAGACAAATGACAAACAGGAGCACAATTACAACAGCTTGTCTATAGTTTGAGGGAACAAAGATTTTCTCTATGAAATATGAAAGCTGCCCCTTTAGTTTACCTTGCTATAGGTGGTGGTGGTGGTGAAGGTATTGGTGGTGACAAAATGGTGGTGGTGATGTCGTGGTGGTGGCTCAGTGTTGGTGTTATGGTGGTGTCGGCTCTTTTTCCATGCTCCACTTGGTCATTTTAAGCCGTGATGGCGCAGTTGAGTTCCCCCAAATTTGTTGTAACAACTCCTGTAGCAAACAAAATACCATATTTGGTATACAGAACTTGGGGAGGTTAGGTTAGGTTAGGTTAGGTTAGCATTAGGGCATTTAATCACCAAATGAAATAAGCTGGGGTATCAGATCTTCATGTTATCCATTCTTCTATCTAACGTTCTAATAATGGCCAGTAATGTTGATATCCTTGAACAGACCAAAGAGTTTCTTCAGTGGCTGGCGTGGATTTCTATGCATAAGCAGTTATTCGCCCAATAAATATTCAGAACTAAAGGTATTTACTCTCAAGGGCTGGGGAAGCACCTTGGTATTGCTATGTTATCATGTATTAAATTAGGCAGCACGAAAGACACAGCTCAGGGGGAAATAAAAAGTGTATAGGATTTATCTTGTTCTTTATTTTATATTACAAACATCGGAAGGTGAGTATATATGAAGCTGTCCCTCCCTTAGGTAACATGTCTCACCTTTACATTGTATACTGAATAAATTGTCCGACATTATCCAAGTTCGTCATTTTAGCGACCGAATTGCTGAATGGGTTTACACACATGTTCTTGAAGACAAGTGTCAAAGCAGCACTTGTCGTAACCACTGCAGGAACCGTCGTTGGAACAGGTCTGTGGGGGACCGAAACTCCTGACAGGGGGACAACTAGGACGGACAGGTGGGCAATATCCGGGCTTCACAGCGACTTGACTTTGTACTTGGCTGCTGTTCTCACAGCAATAAGCCTGACCCTGGGGTGTCCTGCACCAGTACCGGCAACCAGATGATCCACCACCGTGTCCACCTCCGTGTCCACCACCGAACCCACCACCGAACCCACCTCCGTGTCCACCTCCGTGTCCACCACCGAACCCACCTCCGTGTCCGCCACCGAACCCACCTCCGTGTCCACCACCGAGTCCACCTAGGAGTCCACCTCCAAAGATCTTAGAAGACTGGCTGCCGCTGCCGGAGCCCCTAGTCCTAGTGCGTCCTTGGGGAGTGTTGCTAGCGGCATCGTCATCGGCTGCCGCTAGGGCCACTGCCAATATGAGCACCACCACGAACTTCATCTGTCACAGTTCATAAAATGGGAGAGAATTATAACGATAATCTATCCAGAGCAACTGGCGTTTATGTTATGTAACTGAGAACTTAACTTCACTTTTCGGTAAATGAACAGTTACTAGTCTTCTTAATATTTCATGAATGATACTGTGTACACACTATTGAAGGGTCTCATTAACAGAAATATCTCAGTGGTAGCTGCAGCTGTTGTAAAATTAATCACAAGAAAGTGTGTGGGTGTGTGTGAACCACTGATGGGGTGTGTTACTAAGAAGGCTATAGACGTGGGGGTTAAGATACAGATATAATGATGGGTAATGAAAATAATTTATGGAAGACGGATTATTGGATGTATATAGACACGCACATGAGATTTATCTGTAAAAGATGTTTGATATAGAAAAGTAATATGGACTCACCTGAGGAGGAGCGGCGGACTGGTTGGGAGATGAACTGGAAGGTCTGTGTCGGTTTACGGATGGCCGCGACTTATATACCCGCTGAGGGACTTAATGGCCTTCACCCCCTCCTCCCCCTCCCTCCTTGAATGCCGGTTACGTAGTCCTTACCCTTCGCTCCCGTTAGATGTAAAAAATAACCATTATAACAACTTCGGTAGTAAGTTTACTCGTGGTCAACAACTACTGATCTTCATATTTACTTAACGTTTGGATCCTCTACAGCACTAGTAACTGAACCAACAAAGTTTAATGTTTTAACAACCTACAATCCTAATTTTAAATAGATATTAAACAATGAAAACTTGTTAAAGAGGTTTAGAAAAAAAAAATTAGGCGGGAGACGAGACAGCCCGCTGACTCCTATGAAGTGTACGGTCAGGGTGTTATGTAACTGAGGTCTTCTGGGAATTTCCCGCCAAGGATTTCCCCCGAAGAGAGTTGGCGACAAAGAGTATTACCCAGTATAAGCTAAGATGGCGGCCAAGACCAGGTGCTGGGTGGGGAAAGGAAAAACCCAACCAGGTGAAGTGACCGGGAGTGACCAGGTGAAGTGTCCGAGGAGTGACGAGGTGGAGTGTCTGAGGAGTGACCAAGTGTAGTGTTCGGGGAGTGACTTGATGGAGTGTCCGGGGATTGACCAGGTGGAATGACCAGGTAGAGTGTCCAGGGAGTGACCAGATAGCGTGTCAGGGGAGTGACTAGGTAGAGTGTCTGGGGAGTGACCAGGTGGATTGTCCGGGGAGTATCAGATAGAATGACCAGATTACTCATCCCATACAGGTATATCACCCATCTTGCGCTAGTCAGGCCTCACCTCGATTATGCGGTTCAGCTCTGGTGCCCTTATTATAGAATGGATATCAATTCACTGGAGTCGGTGCAGCGAAGAATGACGAAAATGATTCCGGGACTTAGAAACCTTCCATATCAGGATAGGTTAAAGAAACTAAACTTGCATTCCCTAGAAAGACGAAGAGTGCGGGGAGACATGATAGAAGTATTTAAGTGGGTGAAAGGAATCAATAAAGGGGATATAGATAAAGTTCTTATAATATCCGAGCAGGATAGGACTCAGAGCAACGGATTTAAGTTGGATAAGTTTAGGTTTAGGAGGGAGCTAGGAAGAAACTGGTTCACAAATAGGGTGGTGGACGAGTGGAACAAGCTTAGCAACTATGTAGTAAGTGCTGGAACGCTGGAAAGTTTCAAAAGGAGACTGGATAAATTCATGGATGATAGAGAGTGGTAGTAACTCTCGACAGGAGCTGCCATGCACAGGCCAACCGGCCTATTGCAGACTCCTTATTTTCTTATGTTCTTATGTCACTCATCTACATCAGCCATCTCCTACATCACCCATCTCCTACATTGTAGGTAGTAGGCAGCTACCAAACAGGGAGGTACTACCGCCTGGGAAGATATTGGAAGCATAATGTGTTGTCTAATGGTAGACCGTGCTGCCAGATGGCATCACGAAAATTGTGACCAAGTCCCAGGTTGATGATCTGACTTTCTGCCTCATTTACACACAATTGCAGGGTCTCAATTGTTTCTCTTACCATTGACAACACAAAATACATATAGCGTTTATCACTATTGATTTTTTTTCATTCTTGTATTTCTTTGTATTTATTATTATTATCAGTGTTAGTATTACCATTAATATTTTATTTTACTTTTTATTATAAATTTTATTTTGTATGAATTATTATTATTATTACATTTTCGCCCCCCAGGCCCCGATGTGGGTCAGTGACCTGTGCCCGGGTGGGCTAATCCCCGTAAAAAAGAAAAAAAAAAAAAAACGTCTCCTACATGACCCATCTCCTACATGACCCATCTCCTACATCACACCATCTCCTACATCACCCATCTCCTACATCACCCGTCTCCTACATCACCTATTTCCTATGTCACCCATTTCCTACATCACCCATTTCCTAAAAAACAGAGGAACTGAAATTGTACTGTAACACGTAAACACAATATTCCAGAAACTATTATTATCTGAATTACTATATAAACAATCCTTTCTCTATCACTCTGTACGTGTGTGTATTTGTACGTATATATATATATATATATATATATATATATATATATATATATATATATATATATATATATATATATATATATATATATATATATATATATATATATATATATATATATATATGTGTGTGTGTGTATTTAAATAATAATAATAATAAACGGTTTATTAATAGAGTTGCAGCCGGTGGCTGAAAATTTACAAGCTTAAGTTGGATTTAGACATAATGATATGCGTTGAATACATTTACAGGGCTGTACAGTACATAAATCAGGAGTTGTTTATTATTTTAACAATAGATGGGATGGTGCTATTCTCATATCTATCAGTGCGGGCTCTTATGGGCTGAATTTTGTTGTAGTAGCGGACTGCGCGAGGTGGGCGGGGGACTGCCGGTGGCAGAAGGTGGCGATGATGAGGATGGCGCAGTAGCCCACTGCCAAACCTTGCTAGTGCTTGGTGGTGGAGGTCACTGAGGGATGGCATTTCCAGGGTGGAGAGAGCGTTGTTGTAGCCGGAGTAGTTTGCGCCGAGCATGATTCTGCAGGCCCTTTTCTGTACCTTCTCTAGCTGACGTTGTTGGGTAGAGTTGAGAGAAGACGACTAGGCTGGTGACGCATACGTTAGTTTGGGGAGAATAAAGGCGTTGTAGATAGTCCTCAGCTCTGGCGTGGGTGCCCCAAGTGATCTAAGTCGTCGTAGCATGTAGAGTCGGTACGAGACTGCCTTGATTGTGTTGTTTACATGAGCCTTCCAGTCCAGTTTATGGTGATATGGTAACACTCAGGAGTTTGGCAGACTGCACTAGCTGGAGAGGATGGGCACCCACTGGGACTGCTGGAGCTTGCACTGGAGTGGTGGCGGTATTGATGTGCATGACTACGGTTTTGGTGTGGTTGATGGTGACCTTGTTCTCCGTAGTCCATGCCTGTAGCTTGTCCAGGGTGCCTTGTAGCGATGAGTAGTCCGGTGAGGTGTTGTCCACTGTAACCCCCACAGTGCAGTCATCCACGTACTTCCACCTGTGAGGAGTGTCCGATAGAGCGTCGTTGATCAGGAAGCACAGTGGTCCCTCCCATCTTGGTCTCCTGAGGAACACCGCAGGTGAGGTGTTGGAATGTAGAGACAGAACCCTGGTACCTGACTGCCTGGACGCTCACTCAAGAAATCAGTGAGCCATGAGACCAGGTTGGTGGGCAGCCCTAGTGCAATGGCCTTGTTGATAAGTTGATAACAGTGCAGTGATCAACAAGGTCAAAAGCCTTCCTCAAGTCAACAAGGGCAACGGCCAGTGATGTCTTACGTTTCTGCAGGTTTTTGTGCAGGAAATCCAGGAAACTTACTAAGCAGTGTGATGTAGAGGAGGTCCTCATATTGCCAAATTGCTGTGGATCAATTGACTGATAGATTCTAGCAAATGCCCACTCAAAAACAAAGTCTTCACAGAGTAGACTGGGTATGGGGGTAATGGCAACTGGCCTGAGGTCGTTAGGGGACTGTGGGGTGGTGACCTTGGGGATAGGGGTAACAAATGCGGTTTTCCATTCATTAGGGCATTTGCTTTGTCTGAGTGATGCATTAATAATAGAACAGACGGGGGTGGCAAGTTCGACTGCAAACTCCTTGTAAATTTTGATTGGGAGGTCAATTGGGGTCGTGGAGCGTTTGGATTTAAATTTCAGGATTTTGTTGGCGATTTCAAATAGTCGAACACTGGGAGGGGGAAGGTAAGTAAGCCGGGACGAAAGTGAGGTCAAGACTGGGTAAGGCATGACATATGGTAGCAAAGTGGTTATTAATTATCTCAGCTGCCTCCTCACTAGGTAAATGTGAGTTGAAAGGAAGTTTTGTAGACTGACGGTTAAGACCACAGAGATCTTTTACCTTGGAGTACCACTGACCGATGCCGACCTCCTTGAGGCCGTGCACTTTCCTGGGATAATAAGACTTCTTGGCTGACTTGATTTCCCTGATGACCTGGTTACGTAGACTTTTGTACAGGCGGTTGTTGGTGTAGTATGCCTTGTTGCGCTGCTCAGTTAGTCTTTTGATACGGGGTGTAATCCACGGGACATCATCGGGGTGGATCCTCAGTGTTTTGGCTGGAAAGAAGTGGTGGTGTGTGTGTGTGTGTATTTGTATGTATATGTGTGTGTGTGTATTTGTACGTATATATGTGTGTGTGTGTGTGTGTGTGTGTATTTGTACGTATATGTGTGTGTGTGTGTATTTGTACGTATATATGTGTGTGTGTGTGTGTATTTGTACGTATATGTGTGTGTGTGTGTGTATTTGTACGTATATATGTGTGTGTGTGTGTGTGTGTATTTGTACGTATATGTGTGTGTGTATTTGTACGTATATATGTGCGCGTGTGTGTGTGCGCGTGTTTATTTGTACAGAAGGGGGGGGGGCAGCTACAGGAGGGGACCGACTACAGGAGGGAGCCAGCTACAGGAGGGAGCCAGCTACAGGAGCAGGCCAGCTACAGAAAGGAGCCAGCTACAGGAGGGGCCAGCTACAGAAAGGAGCCAGCTACAGGAGGGAACCAGCTACAGGAGGGAACCAGCTACAGGAGGGAACCGGCTACAGGAGGGAACCGGCTACAGGAGGGAACCGACTACAGGAGGGAGCCAACGCAACCTTATCCGCCATTATGATGTATTAGACTAGAAGAGTCGGGTCGAGGCCTCCTAACGTGACGCTGGTGTCGTTTATTCCGTTTAGGTTAATGTAGTTTAGGTCAGGTTTACCTTATGTGACGTTGGGTCTGGTTAGGTTAGGTTAGCATGCGTGAGGCTCTGAGGTCACATTTCTTAACTATTCATGACACCTTAAACAGGACGAGCTGGTGGTGCGTAGGAACTTCTCGATGCATAACGTGGAGGTATGAAACAGGTAGCCATGTCCCCAAACCTGTGAAACACAACTGTAAAGGCATTGAGCAGATAAAGTTGCCAAAAACAGATTCCTGAGTATGTCTTATGTAGTTTAGAAGCGCCCAAGATAAACTATGAATTACAGGAATGAAGATTTCACCCAAAATACAGCAAAAGTAACATAGATAACATTGAGACAGAAGTTAAGGTTAGCGAGTAAATAATGTGGTCACGAGTTAGTAAGAAGGAAGAGGTGAAGAATATGTCTATGTCAGTATACAAGTATTAATGTTGACGCCTTTCATTCTTACTCTCGAGAACACGGATTTATTGACACTCATAACCTTAATCTTAACATAGGAAGCATTTACAGATTTACACCATCACTTATGTATGTTAGGTTAAGTTAAGTTAGGTTGGGCTTTGTTGGATTAGGTTAGGTTAAGTATATCAAACTATATGTCTATCGTTATTTTTTTTTTTTTTTGTATCTGAGTTTAACCTGAATTTTTAAGACGTCGTGGTTATGGTCGTACTGGTTCACACAGAATATCAGTCGGATCACATAAAGATTAGACACCCAAGTTTATTTCACCCATTACCTAATTAATTGAATAATGATTTAAGTTTAATCACTTTGACGCTAACCTAACCTAACCCAACATAACATAAGGTAAGATAAATTGATCTGACATAAGCTAAGATAACCTTACCTAACATAAGCTAAGATAACCTTACCTAACATAAGCTAAGATAACCTTACCTAACATAAGCTAAGATAACCTTACCTAACATAGTTTTTTTTAATCATAAGGTAAATTATGTTTGGGAGGGGCGGGGAGGAGGGTTAATCTTCAGTTGACCCCCCTCAATAACTACTGTACTATGCTATATTGGGGAGTTGAGGCCGGGACGTGTATACTGTACAGTGTTGCTGACGATGCACCAGTGGGATGTCGATTTCGCCTCTGGGCACATTCCTGATGGACCTTTAGTATACCTGTTCTCTGATCACACGTAACTCTGTGTCTATGTCGACTGGCTCAATTACGTGTTCAATTAGACATATCTGATGGTCATGAGACGGTCACAACCCCCCTCTTCCCATGCTTAGAAACGAGGCAAAAAACCACTAAACATAGATACTAGATAATAATCGTAAGTTACAAAACAGTGTTAGCAGCTGGTTCTAGATAAATTTTCACCTCCAGCATAAATGTGTTTGTGTAGCTGATATTCGTGAGAGTTTGAGTCTGTTCTTATTACCCTAACTCCAGAAATCAATAGTTACATCGTAAAGAGAATTTTCCGGTTTTTTTTTTGTCATTCTACATTACACTGTCTCGCTGCTCCGGCCCGTCAACACAGTCACCCCTCCTCCTCCCCCTCCTCCCCCTCCTCCTCCTCCTCCTCCTCCTCGTTTTTTTTTACCCAGTCTTACGTAACCCATCTTTCATCACACCCTCTTATTGTTCCTCTTCCTCCACCTCCTCCCTCTCCCACATTCCTCTCTTTCTTCTTACTCTATCATTTACCTCGTTTATCTCTTCCTACTATTACCAAGATAAAAAAAAGAGGAAGTGTCACCTGAGGATTAGGCACCCCAGTTTATTTCACCTGATGATTAAACTCCCTATCGTTGCCTAGAGGGGATTGAAAACGTACCCGACGTGGCCAATCAGCTCAGTTAACACTTGTCCTTGTATAACTCGTAATGTTATTGTCAAAGATATTTAACTATGAAAGTTGCAATAGCTCTCATATACTATGCTAAAGAGTCATGTTTTTAGCTTGCAATAGGTGGCTGACACAGTGACCAACAGCTTGATAACCAAAACACAACAGGAGGCTGACACTGACCAGCAGCTTGATAACCAAAACACAACAGGTGGCTGACACAGTGACCAACAGCTTGACAACCAACACACAACAGGAGGCTGACACTGACCAGCAGCTTGACAACCAACACACAACAGGAGGCTGACGCTGACCAGCAGCTTGACAACCAACACACAACAGGAGGCTGACACTGACCAGCAGCTTGACAACCAACACACAACAGGAGGCTGACACAGTGACCAACAGCTTGACAACCAACACACAACAGGTGGCTGACACAGTGACCAACAGCTTGACAACTAACACACAACAGGAGGCTGACACAGTGACCAACAGCTTGACAACTAACACACAACAGGAGGCTGACACAGTGACCAACAGCTTGACAACTAACACACAACAGGAGGCTGACACAGTGACCAACAGCTTGATAACTAACACACAACAGGAGGCTGACACAGTGACCAACAACTTGACAACCAACACACAACAGGAGGCTGACATAGTGACCAACAGCTTTTGACTTATACAAGGATGAATTCGACAATGAACAGTAAGAGCGACTTAAGATTTATCTTGTCAAATGTTTTCTTAATGTCTAACACATATAAAAGACGATGTACTAAACGCATTATGAAAATAAAAGGTAAATTTCTGGGAATTAATACTCATTCAATAATAATGGAATGTTCCTTGCGAAATCCAAACTAGTTTTTACAAAGGAAACTAACAAGTCGAGTTTCTTCAGGTGTTTTTGTCAAATCTTAGAAATCAACGTTTTTATCGCTATTGATGAATAATTATCAAAATAAGAAGAATCACTTACCTTATTTTTAATCAATGATGTACAGTACAGTCGAGGTCCAAACCCGCGACCTAAACTTACATCACTCCTTGTAATGTCTACTGTAGGAGGAAGATAAAATTACCATAATCTCTGTAATTCCTAACATTGATGCAGTATATTTGTAAACTTCAGCAGGCGTCTTAATATCGCCCTCAGCTTCAGATTTACCTGAGTTGTCACCCTAACTCTCCACCTCTGTCAGCAATACACCATCAGTATTTTTACCCTTGAACCTTTCATGTTATGTATTAACCACCGCATCGACAATATTTATAATTAGTTCGTATGAGTAGTAATATTTTGGTTCCTAAACAAAATCATATATCCACCCTGTATATGTAGTATTAGTTAGGCCTCCATGAAGTAATAAATAAGAACCCTTTTGTCTTTTAATGATTTACTGTTTTACGACCATCCTCTATAGGCCCCAGGGTACCTAGGGGGTGACCATACACTATTTCCTCCCCCCCCCCCCCTTCCTTCCTCCCACCAGGCTGAAGTTGAGTAACTCATCTCTCTGGTGTTGTGTACTAACCAACACCTCTGTAACCAAGGATTATCTGCAAACATTATTTTCACTTTCTTCTTAATATATCTGAGATTTTTCAAGAGCGCAAATTAATAAATAACCTCTCTTGTCACTTGAGATTTGATAATTATTCATGATATAGCATCAGTCCTGATTTACAGTGGAAGCGATGAATAATGTATAGAACAAGGATCTGAATCCCGGTAACTGACTCATCGTACACTCATGTTTACCTCGACCCTCTCTTCCTGTTAGAAATCAGACCAGCAGAGAGTTCAAGATTACAGAATTGGAATTACGAGGTATTTTCCTTTCACAATTTTCTATACTGACACTGATTTTCATTTTTAATTAATATTACACTACAAGTTTAGTAAATTCAAGTATTCTCTCTGTTGTGTTTTAAGTCTTTAGAAAACGTTGTCTCAGATGTCGAAGGTAGCATTTCTACTCAGTCGTTTTGGGTTGAATAAAAACCATTCACAAAATACCTATCGTTTTCATTCAGTTAATATTATAAATTAAAATACAAATAAGTTATAGGACAACAGTACATATAAAAGTAATTATATACAATTAAATTACTTGAGAGATCTTGTAGACGAAGAGATGTCAGTATAAGGAGGTAGGTACTGAGGGAAGCAGAGTCTTCTAGCGGCCGAACCCTGATGGAGCTTTACATACTTTCTCCTGAAGGCACTTGTCAAAGCAGCACTTGTCGGCGCCACTGCAGACGAAGTCGCTTTTACAGGGCGATGGGGGCCCGAGGCTCCTGTTGTGAGTACACACTGGACGCACCGGCGGGCATTGTCCCCTTTTCCCCCCAAAGTGGTTATTAAAGCCGCCAAATTGGTTGAAGCTGTTACCACCGAAACCCTGTTGTCCACCAAACCCAAAACCAGGCTGTCCACCAAAACCAGGCTGTCCACCAAAACCAGGCTGTCCACCAAAACCAGGCTGTCCACCAAAACCAGACTGTCCACCAAAACCAGGCTGTCCACTAAAACCTGGTTGTCCACCAAAACCAGGCTGTCCACCAAAACCAGGCTGTCCACCAAAACCTGGTTGTCCACTAAAACCAGGTTGACCACCAAACCCAAAACCAGGTTGACCACCAAAACCAGGTTGTCCACCAAAACCAGGTTGACCACCAAAACCAGGTTGACCACCAAAACCAGGTTGACCACCAAAACCAGAGCCAAACGTAGGTCTGCCAGAACCAAAACCTGGTTGTCTGCCAGGCCGTCCGGAATTCCCGAGAAGTCCACCTAAGAGAGCTTGTCCAATTCCGATGACATTGTTCAGACCCAGGATCCTTGCGTCACCAGGGCCGCTACGGGCACCACTGTTGCCTGTAGAGCTACGTGTTTGTCCCGCTGTATCGCTGCCCGAGTCGACCTTCTGAGCAGCGTTGTTGTTCCCTGCGTCCGAATCCTTGTCTCCAGCCACAAGAGCGACCACCACAACCAATAACCATAGCGACCTCATCTGCAACGTTACAATCTCATTAACTACATGATAACAGATATATGAAAAGAAAATGGCATCCTGTGTTAAGTGCGGAATTAACTTCAGGATAAATATTACGTACCCGACACACACACACACACACACACATGGATACTTAAACATGAGGTCGGAACTGGTTATCAAATTCTCCGGGGATTTTTTATCCATTAATCCACATGTTTGTTTTGATAACCCATTCTTCCATTTACTGGTTGTGTTAGCTTTCTAATGAAATTTTCCAGTTACTATTTCAATACAACTATTATTCATGATAAACTCACTTAGAATGTTCCTGTATTGTGAACAAAATACCACTTCAAGAGTTGAGGAACGTGGCAACTGATTACTGAGTATCGACTTTGAACCGCAGTCGGCAGAACTTACCTCTGCCGTAGTAGCTGGGGAACTGACTTAAGGTTCACAGGAACTCCTAACTCCTTTTGTAGTGAGGAGAGGGGCCATGGCCTTGTGTGGGATACAGCCGGCACTAGTTCCGGCCCACCTTGTGCCTAACGCAGCTCTACCACTCACATCGTTCATCCGCCTTGGCTTAGTCACAAAAAGCCCCGTATGGGTATTTACTTTCCACTGTTGTTTATTGCATCAGCTGAGAAATATCCCTGGTAGTTGTATATTGGTGCTTTATGATCCCAAGTAATTTCACAAATATTCAGTCAATCATATAATCAAGCGAGGACGTCCGGAGGCTTGGTGGGAGGGCAGCCTCAGCGTGGTGGTGCTCCCAGGAAGTGACTCACCAGCCGTCCATCCAGCACACAACATTGGTGGGAATTCTCCTTAGATTATAGCGCCTCCTTAACCCACAGCTGCAGGCGCCATTCCTCTGCAGGGATAACAGGCCTACACAGAGCGACGTGGTGAGCCCCTGGAGTGATAAGGGACCTGCACACAGCTACAGATGACCTTGATATTCACTCCAGTTTTTTCATCCCAGATAAATCTTTGTCATCTTTGTCACCTTTCTCCATACTCATCTTCTTCCCACACCCCACCTTGTCTCCCCATCCTTCCCACACCCCACCTTGTCTCCCCACCCTTCCTACACCCCACCTTGCCTCCCCAGCACTCCTATGGAGGTAAAGATCTAACATTATCCCTTTTTATATTCCACAAGGCCCATGATATCAACCTTTACAACACACACACACCCACACACCCCACACACCCCCACACACCACACCTCACACCCCCCACACACACACACACCCCCCCACACACACACACACACACACCCCACACACACACACTCCCCACACACACAACACACACACTGAAAGAGGAAGATTTGTACCTGAATTAAGACCCACAAACTTCCCACACCAACAGGAAATAACCAAGACCTTCCAAACATGTTGTAGTGTGGGATGAAGACGGTTTACGGTGTGGAGGGGAGGAGAGGGCTAGGTCAGTGAGGGGGAGGGGTTGGGTCAGTGAGTGGGAGAGGAGGGTTGGTGAGAGGGGGGGAGGGGCTGGATCAGTGAGGGGAGGGGGGGGGGGCTAGGTCAGTGAGGAAGAGGAGGCTGGATCAGTGAGTGGGAAGGAAGGAAGGACAAGAGTGAGGAAGGAGGGTTAATAAAAGAGTGGGGAGAGCTTATTAAATGAGGGGGTGGGGGAGGTTGCGTCATTGAATAGGAGACGGAGATTTTTTTTTTTTTTTAGAGAAAGGAGGAATGAAGGAAGATTAGAGGTGGGGGAAGGAAGTTATAGTTCGGAAATTGAAGAAATTTAGGAGGAGGTAAGAGAGGGTGGTCTGACCGCCTAGCTAAGCTAAGAGTGTGTTAGGGTTGTGTCATGGGTTAGTTATTGTCCGTCGGTACAGGCACTAGACAGCCTACCCTATCCCATATATGGGTGTTTTGAGGGCCTTATTTCATATTCCGCCGACCCTACTGGCGGATGCTGGTCTAGGGAGGTTCTATTGCCTGGCCGTGTAGATCGGGGGTGGTAATGGACCTTTTGAGATTTGGTAACTTTTTGGGAACCATGTATGGTTGTTGTCGTTATCTGGTGGGAGTCTTTGAAGGAGTTCTTGCTCTGATCATTCTATCTTTTGCCAGACTCTGCTGGCCAGGGTGTAGGGGTGAGGAAGGGAGGAGGTTCGAGAGGATGGTTTAGGGGAGATGGGAGGAGTAGGGAAGGGAGGGAGGGAAGGAGATTCGGTGGATGGTTTAGGAGGGATGAGGTGGGGGGGGGGAGTACGGAGTGACCTTGTAAGGTGAACAGGTGTTGCTTCCACCTTTCTAGTTGTCCCATTTTCTGTGTCTTTCTCTTCCACTTTGTTTCTTTCTTATCCTTCATTTCCTTCTTCGTCCCCTTTCCTTTTCTCTCTTCTTTTCTTTCTTTTATTTCTTCTTAACTTCTTTTTATTCTTCTTAGTTCTTCCACTTTCTTGTTTTATCTTATTTTATGCCACATTCCTTTGCAATTTTTCTCTCTCTCTCTCTCTCTCTCTCTCTCTCTCTCTCTCTCTCCCTCCCTCTCCATTCACGATCATCTCATCTTTATTTTCACTCCTTACGCTGTTTATTCTATTTCTCTGTGTTCATTTTCCCTCAATCTTATTCCTATTAGCTTCCCCTCGTCATTATTACCGTTTCGTCTTCCTACCGTTTCTCCTGATTCCTACGTTCTTCCAGTCTTTAGTTTCTTCCTGTTTTTCTTTACCAACTCTTTCCTTCTAGTTTCTTTTATGTCTTGTTCTTCTTTTGTCTTGTTCTACTCTTCTCCAATTATCTACGTTCCCACTCTCCCTACCCCTTTTCTCCCTCTTTACTCCTTTCCTCTTCTCGCTACTTTCTGGTAAGAGCAAACGATAGATGCACCCAGAAATATTATCAACAAAATATACTAATAATTAAGAAAATATGACAATTAAAGATAAATCTACACCTAAAAATAAATAACAAAAGTACATCATTGACACATTATTTACCTAGTGGTCACCCAAACCCTTGTTCGTCATAGTTTAGCTAGTCTCGGGCTATTTTTTAAAGTTCAGGGCTGTTTTCGATTCCAAAGCTTGTTCTGGTAGACTGTTCCATAAGTCTACATTCCTGTGTGTGACAACGTATTTCCTTAAATTCGTCTGCATGATATCTTTGCGAGCTTGAAGTTACGTCCTCTCGTGTTTGCGGTGCGTGACATCACGAAACAACGAGCCCAAAGTTCACGCTGATCATCCCTTTCAGGATTTAGAATGAGATCTGCCCTAATATATCTTATACGAAGAGCCGTTAGTCCTAAGATCCTCAGTCTACTTGAATGATCGTGATGATTTAGTTCAGGAATCATCTTAGGCGCTCTATGTTGCACCTTTATAGGGATGCTAAGTCTTTCTGGAGGTAAGGTTTGCACACCTGTATACAGTAATCTGACCTGGAACGTACGAGAGACTTACCCTACTTAAAGTTGAGGGAATACTTTCTTATCTTTGTATTTGAAGGTACGACTTTTTTAATTCCTAAACCTCGGGTGTTTTTTTTACACTTGCTGCGGGGCATACAGGGTAGGTGAGCATGACCACCGGCGGGGCATACAGGGCAGGTGAACACGACCACCGGCGGGGCATACAGGGCAGGTGAACACGACCACCGGCGGGGCATACAGGGCAGGTGAGCACGACCACCGGTGGGGCATACAGGGCAGGTGAACAACACGCATACAGGGCACCGGCGGGGCATACAGGGCAGGTGAGCACGACACCACCGGTGGGGCATACAGGGCAGGTGATCATGATCGGCGGCGGGGCATACAGGGCAGGTGAGCATGACCATGGCGGGGCATACAGGGTAGGTGAGCACGACCACCGGCGGGGCATACAGGGCAGGTGAACACGACCACCGGCAACAGGGCAGGTGAGCTCGACCACCGGTGGGGCATACAGGGCAGCTGAACACGACCACCGGCGGGGCATACAGGGCAGGTGAGCATGACCACCGGCGGGGCATACAGGGCAGGTGAGCACGACCACCGGCGGGGCTTACAGGGCAGGTGAGGCTGCACACACACACACACACACACACACACCAAAAACTACTCAGAAAAGCGCGCCATCTGTTGTAAACAGATCAACATGTTTATGAAGCTTCAGACTCAAAAGCTTAAAGATTCAATGTCCATATTGCGCCAGATCGGTGTCTACGAATTTTTTCCGCGACTGTACATTGTTTGTATACCTGCACTGTCTATTGTATGTACATTGTTTGTGTACACTCTCCCCAAAACAGTATAGGCCCCTTCTCTCGTCGATACAATGTGTCACAATGGACGAATATTTCCGATCACTAATTGTGATTCCTGCATTATGTTGGAAGGTCTGCCTTCCTAGTATCAGTGAGGTTACAGTTATTATTTCTAGCATTTTTTTTAATTATGGTGAATGACTGTGCTCCATCTTTAGTAAAATATTAAACTTATATTAATGTAGCGAAAATATATCAACGACCGTCAAATAGTGGGTGTTTTCTGCTGGAAATCCGTCCCCAACACTAGTACCTGAGACTCGTGAGAAACACAACTTGCACCGACAGACATCGTCTCGTGGAGTGTATCAGACAATGTTCCGTTGCCACATGAACCATGAGATGATACGTTATATTCATAATTGTTACCTCATCATTTGAAGTAGAAATAATATCGAAATGTAATAAATCATAATGTCATTGTAATTGGATATGGCATCATAATACACATGTAATTACTATATCATACTGTTTCATATTTCGTTCGAAGCTATTCCTTTGGAAACTCGGTTCATGAAAACATTGTAAAATTATATTCCTATTTGGCAATCCATCCCCTGGGACTGAAATAATATCTAAAGTGCCATAAATCAGCGGGGTTACTTGTGACGTTATTGGTTTTGCATATGGTATCACAATTCATCCTATTTAATTACATTATGTAGAGAATAGTTGGCATACTGCAGATACATGGTGATTATCAGGTGCTAGAAGGAAGAACGAAAGGTGTAACTCACAATCAGAAATACCAACCGAACCGAGATTGCTGTGCTCGTGTTATTGTGTTCATTTCCAAATACATTAGGCCCAGGGGGGCAGATACTTTTTTTGTGAGTGTTCCTGTACTGTCTTTGTATATTGTATACCTGAATTGCCAATATACATGAATATAATATTTATCTATCTATCTATCTATCTATCTATCTATTTGTTTGTCTGTCTGTCTGTCATTAAGGCAAGACTACGGTGGTGTGGTGTATTAGTAAACACATCACGGCGTGCTTCAAGGTGGAGGTTTACGACTCCCACTTTTTAGCTCCCGGGCCTCTCTCTCTCTCTCTCTCTCTCTCTCTCTCTCTCTCCATACCTTATCAAGACATAATTATACCAAGGTTCAAATAAACATATATCATAAACCTGGCATCAGTTGCAGATATAGGAAACTTCCTCGTCACCTCGGACGAATAAAAACAGGGAGAAAAATATGCGTAGGTGTTAAGTTTATCCTCGACAATCGTGTGACCTTGTGCGTCCTCCTCTGTGATCATCCATGAGGACGTAGGCGGAAGTCCTATGACCGAGTCTGTCTCTGAATGTGTGTATGTAAATTTTCATGTTTACATGTATATCTATGCAATTTTATATGTCTATGTGTAAATGTATGACTGCACAGATATATAAACAGTCATGTAGCTTGTACGTGTAGGTACGGTACAGTATGTATGTATGAACACATAAGGCGCCCCAGTTATCGATTACTCAACTAAGTTCTTATAGATAAAACGGACAAGACGCACAAGACGCCAACACTCATGCGTACGACAATCACGAAGTTACCAAGTGAATAGAATTTTACGGCTGCACGAAGGTCAAGGTCACAACGTAAGGCCATCAGAACGTGTCTCTGGATACAGTTGTAGTTCAAGGGTAATGAAGAAAACAAAACAAAGACGTTTAACGATTATTTTTATCTGAATTCATGAAAGTTACAAGTACAGAACGAGTGTCTCTACGTGTGGGTCAGTACAGGTCGATTAATTATCAGTCATAGAAGTGTGGTAGATATATTAAACAATGTCTTTAAATTCCATGTGACTCGTTATCTTGATATCGTCAGTGTTCAACGAGCACTGTTAAGGTTAAAACTGTCACTATGTTTACAGTCCAACTCTCAATGTTGTTAGGATGATTTACGATGCATCTCACTTGTAATTTTTCTGTGTTCTGTTTTTACCTTATGACTGACAATTTTTATGGTGTCTGAGAGTGCGTTATTGTCAGGGGCCTAATATCTATCCCTCCAGAGTGTGTTTTTTCAGTGGTCTAATCTCCATATCTTACGAGTGCGTTGTCAGGGCTCAAACTTAAAAAGGTTACCAGACTCTGTAGTGAAAGTTTTAACGGAGACATTTTTTTTTACTCGTTTGACTCATAAACATTATCATTATATAACTGACTTTCTCAAACTCGTTCAGTTGTGACATTCTGATGCTTAGTTCTCATGTTAATTGTGAGTGATGTTGACACGTCTATAATGTGTGATGTGTTATAGGTACTGATACTTTTTGTCTTTCCGTCCGCTGTTCAATCTATAATTTCGGTTTGTGATCGGTAGGTGAGTCAAGTTCCCGTGTTAAGAGAAAAAAGAGTTAACTGGATCAGAAGAAGTGTAAGTGAAGTGTAAAGAAGAGGAGAATGTGTCATGGAATTTAACATAAGCAAATGTTACTCGAACACTTTAAAAATCACCAAGTGCTCCTCCTCTGTCTGACCCTAGTGCACAGTGTCGCCTCTGAGCTGAATAAAAGCGGCGTCCCTGCAGTGAAGGGGATAGTGGAGTGTATAACAAAAAGCATTAACTAAAAAGTATTCTATTTAAGGTAGTCTTCTCATCTGCTATTTTGAATGAACTTTGACCCATTGACCTTAATCGTTGAAAAATCTTGACCCCAAAACACAGAAGTCTCTAGGGAGAACCTTCAGTATTAGTGGAGAATTATAAAGCAACATCTGAAAGCGATTCTCAAGGTAGAATGATAAACCTCCACAGTAGTTCCATTATCGTGATGGTCAATATAACAATCTTGACCTTTGACGAATGTCGAAACAAAATTGGGTTTTCCCGGATGACCCTTCCTAATATACTTCGATACTCTGAAGGCAAGAGGTCCAGGTGTTTGGCGGCTGAGAAACAAATATGTATGATGTTAAAGTAAGTGAATAAACGAACTTTACTACTAAATCTCCTATTTATGTAATTTACGCCAATTAACTACATAAGTGTGGGAAGTGAAGACAACAGACGGCCGTGAAACATCTTACCTGCCGGAAGTATACTGCCCTGCACTCGACAACTTTCACTTGGTAAATCCCGAGGGTGGCGGCGGGCAGGGGCGACTCAGGGGAGGAAGAATGTAATATAACACCACGATTAACACTTATACAGGTGTTGTGAACCTTTTGAGAAGTTCACTACGAAGGTGAGTGAGTAACAAGTGCATGGGAGGTGTGGTAGCAGTAAGCTAAGTCGGGGGAACAAACTCTGACATTTGAGAGTTTCTGTCCTGCTGAGCTATTGTTTATACTTCTATATGTACTTAATACTACAGAGGTCAGGAGCCTCTGTAGTATGGGGTAATTCGTTAACATATTCCTTTACGCTGCCGGAAACAACTCAGAGCAAACAAACAAATAATTTAAACAGTACTGTAAATATACTAGTACCTAATAGTCTGACAAAAGGGGTACGGTCATATTATACATATTGTTATTAACTGATTTGTAATGCATTAATTTGTCCTACGTGATTCCGCCTCGTGGTTATAAATGGTTCATAACACAGACAACACGGTATCCTCTCTCATGCCAACCACCTCACTCCTGTAGGAATTGACAGACTAAGTGTCCTTATATCAGTCTTTGTGTCTATATAATCATAGAGAGGAACACAAAATGGACTGTACCGAATAATCACTTACCATCAGCAAGTCACTAAAACGCCTCAGGGTAGGTACCGGGCCTTGACCACAACACCTATAAGCTTTATTGACTGCCGCCATTGCTTATATAACTTACTAGAAAATACATGATGAATCAAAATTGCAAAGTTTATTTTTTACAAAGACTCAAAATTTCATAAATATCTATACGTATGAAGAACCTCAACTCTTCTACAGCCCTTCTCCCGCCTTTAGTCTCTGGTAAGTTAGCCAACACCCCACCACCTCCGTCGTTAGCCCCACCCATCCCACCCCACAACACCAGCCTCCTCCCTCCTTACGTGGCCTCAGCAGTGTATCGTCCCAGCTGCGTATCGTCTCAGCCTGACTTGTACCTCACGGGGAGAAGAGAATGATCGATAATGCTTCGAAGGAGGACATTGTACTAGCAACAGCCTCCAGGCAGGTGTTGGGCCTCTCTGCTTCCTGGTAATTATAATGTATCATCCGGTTTTTCTTTTATATCTGTCAATGCAAATACCCAGAGTACTAAACAGTTAACTTAAAGTATATTCATAAGTGTTTACATAAGTGATAATGTACCGAAGTAATATACCTAAGTAACTATTCCTACTGTATTTGTATTGTATTCATATTTGTCTAACTGGTACCAAGTGTAGGGTGATGGTGAGTGGTGGTAATTATAGTTATGTGGACATTCTGAGAGAACAAGAAATTAATTCCAGTTCTATCCATGTCTAACTAAACTAAGACAAGAATATTAAATTTAAGTCATCCTAGACAAACTCAATCAAAAGAAACCTGAGTTACTGTAAAGCTAACCTGGTTTAACTTTTTACTTCACTTTCCTTATATTATCTCGCTCGCATATGAAGACAAATTCAGGTACAGTCCAACAGTGTCAACAAGCACGACATCACTACATCTAGCCTGTATATACAGCACATCAATAAGCGTAGATTGACTATCATACCTTAGCTACGAACGACAACTCTGAATCTAGATTTTCATATTATACGTCATTTTTCCCCTTCAGTGAAACTCTTTGACGTACTTTTACAATATCAGTTACGCGAAAAATTCTAAGTTACGAACCATGGATTAATATTTGGCGTCATGGGCAACTTAATAAGAGAGGTTGACGTTCCTTTCACCGTTCATACATTGTTGTGATTTTAATGCTGAACACGAAGTAATCTAACGTGATTACAAAAACCTCCTTCCAGAGTAAGATTGACATTTACAAGGTATATTTATGGCGTAAAAACCCAGACCGGAACCAGATAAACAGAGGGTAGTCGGTCAGCTGAGGCAACGTGTCACTAGACCTGTGTTTATCATCATCCGAGGGCATCTTACCTGTCTATATTGATAAACTGGATTATATAATATATCAATTGTATTAGATAAGAATGTTTCATATATCAAGTAGTAATATATATAGTAATACAACAACAACAACAACATGAACAACAACACTAATAATAATAATAATAATAATAATAATAATAATAATAATAATAATAATAATACCTCTGCTACTAAAGAATATCTCCATGACATATTCTTAATAGATAAATACAAAATAAGGACCAGTTGTTCATTCATACTTATCTTAGGACGTGCAATAAACAAGATCCTCAACAATATAGAGGAATAAAGTCTGATAATTGCGAGGCACTTTTATGCTATTCACAATATGATAAGACTCTTTCAGGCTTCTGTTTATTGCAAGTCCTAAAATTTAATAATTATTTAAGGTTTTAGCATACAAATAGTGACCCTTTAAAAGTACATTACAAAATACAGAAAGGATGTAATTGTACTTGGTGTATTTGTCAAGATACAGCTTTAGGATGACTGGCTGGCCTAAAGGTGGTGAGGTCAAGAGGGCTGAGTGTATGTACTTGTTGGAAAGAAAGAAAGAAAGAAACGAAAGCAGATGAAGCAAAATGAATAAAGAAAGAAAGAAAGAAAGAAAGAATATCTGCTCTCCACTTAGGAAGAAGCAAAACAAACCTAACGAAAGAGGAAATGGGAAACAGCATAAATAAGACATAAATCAAATTAAATGAGAATGGGGAAGAGGTAGTGAAGATAGAGGGCTGTAGTTGGAAGAGAGGATAAGGAGGAAGATTGTGAGTTGAGAGTGAGGAAGGAAACTGAGCAAGATGTTGTGGGTTAAGAGTGAGGAGGAGGAGGAAGATTGAGCGCAAGACAGGGAGGAAAATAGCGGAGGTAATTAAGGTCACGTGGGTTCAGGTAAGTTACTCGGGGGGAATGGATCTTGGTACCTGTGAATGTTATTTTCCATTATCCCCCGCTGGACGTGAAGATTAAATAACCAGGTAATTACAATTTGACCATGACACCTTAGAGAGAAATGGGGGGGCAGCAGCTAAAGGGATTGAGTATTCACCTTCAAACCCATTGATCGCCGGTTTGAGTTCTATGCTGTCGAAGGGGTAACTTTATGGTCAGGGAAGTGAAAGGTAGTAGGGTACAGCATCGCCCGGTATACTGTCCCCTTGTGTACCGAATACTTAAATCTTCAGTCTCCCTAAAGAGCCGCCAGACCAATGGGACTTATTTTCACTTTTAGCGCTATTTGACATCCTCGTTTAGGTCGTAACATAGGTTGATCCCTTTAAGTCTGTTTCCTCGTCCACCGTGTAACGACCACTCCGCCTCCTCCCTGCCCCAGAGCCCATACATTTCCTTGTGTGTAGCTCCAGTGACCCGGAAGAACCTGTGGCAGGCTATAGTCGTCTACGTGCGAGAGTTACCACAAACTTCAACCACGACGCTCTCCTGCCCCACACCTTCCCTCTGTCGGCTACTAAAACCTGTCCCTCACCTCCGGCCACCACAACCGCTCCTCCAGGTGTGTGTGTGTGTGGTGCCATCCGACCCTCCCACATACACTCACCTGCTCCGTAAATCAATAAAAGTACCTCCACGAATCTTGCACACGTTTTCTTCGGAAACTTTTATTAGCCGGACAGATTTTATGTATTCAGTGGTGACGCCATGAGATCAGTGGTGGCTCACAACACTACGTGACGTCATAAGGTTGACACTCACAAGGTCATGTAACGTCATAACACAGCCGACTCAACACTGTGACGTCATGAGGTTAGTGGTAACACACAACACGAGGAGACTCAGGCAACACCTGATACACAGCCACGATCTGCATAACATCACGTCCTTTCAGAAACCTAAGTATAAGAAGGCATGTACGGTATGAACTTGGCAAGGTTCCCATTTGAGCGTCTCATACCTATGGAGGGCTCAGCGCGCGGCCCTCATGATGGACGACGCTAAGGAAAGGTTAAGTGGATGAGGGTAAACTTACAACTGTTCGGGGTCCGGTTTTTAATCTTCACACATGTACAGTTCGCTCACACACGGTCCATATTTTACTGTCCAAATAAACATACGGAAACACACACCTACACAAGGGATCAATCTTTATGTCATTTATATAAATACACACCAACACTTACGGACTCAAACAAGTAAACATCCACACACGAGCACACCTACATACACAGATACACATACAATTCTTACCCTGAGGACATGTTCATTCTGCAACACACACACACACACACACAGTACGTCATTATCTTAACTAATGATTATTACTCGATTAAATGAATGTTTCAATACTCCTTTTAAAATACCAAGACGTAATCATTTTTTTTGGGCTTAATGCACAAAGTAAATAACATTCCAACACCACTACACCAGTTAGTACAAGATCGAGTTAACATCTTCCTGAACAATAACGTCAGATCTACTTGAACTTGATAATTGAGTGATCGTTCAGTTCTTATACTATTTATAAACGCTGGATGCTTCTGAAGAACATAACAGTGAGTTAATCTTACCTTTGTGAAATTCAACTTCCTACCATAAACATCAATGAATGTTTTACCATTACATTAAAGACAAGTTTGTTTTGTGACCTTGAACTAACGGATAACATTTTAATTTAGGTTTTGGGTAATTTAACCTGTGTTGAAATATCGTTTTACTTCACCTGAAGCTTTTTGTCTGAATAAATAGCGGTGGAGGTTCATGTTGGTGAGCCTTCTGTCAACTCTCTAGGATAAAGGTCTTGTTATCATTCAAGAGCGCTAGTCTAAACTTAATACCCAGGTGCTACTTTATTTCGTGTTACCGTCACCTCCAGGTATATTTGATCTTAATTGACTGAATACTCGTGATCTGGTCGTGTCCTTCAACCTGTCCTGACACACTCGACCCTATAATCACTCACCTATACCAGCACACGTTATAACATTCCAAAACATGTATTCCTTTTTTCCACTAATATTAAAGTTTAAGTCTCCATATTCAGGAAATTCTTAACGGGGAAAAGGTTACACGGTAGGGATAATACAGGTACCCTTTGTCAGTAGTAAATTATAGGGATTTTTATAGATGTGAGAAAAGGTTCAATAAGTGGATCTGACGTTGACAGGCAAACTGGAGGGAGTTGGAATGTGTTTATGTCGTGTTTATGGAACTTGCTTGAAGTGTTTCGGTGGTGGCCCTCGTTATTATTATTATTATTATTATTATTAGTTTGTTAGACATGTCATATTAAGATTATTCCACGGGTGACCAGGTGATGCAGAGTTAGGTGGGTGATTAGTGAAGCAGGTGAGGAAGCTGGTGGTAGTGTGGAGCTTATAATAGACAATGTAATCATAAGTAGGCCCCCTAATGACTCTCTCTCTCTCTCCCTCTCTCTCTGGTCTGGTCTGTTCTGGTCTGGCTCTCACCTACCCGTAAAACCTTCAGCTAGAAGTTAATCAGGTGAGGGGGCGGGGGCGGGGCAGGGCAGGTAGACGCACTTTGCTCTAGTTCTTAATATGGACAATGAGTTGAGTACTAAATTAAGACTACTTTTTATACCATCACACTGACGTAAAGAGCTGGTTTTAAACATTCGCGTGTTCAACTGCAACAAATCAACACCTGACACACTAACATTTACTCTATATCGAAAAATGTGTTCACTTGTTCATTAGTTAAATTAATTTAAATGGTAGACAACAGCTTAGAATCTTTCCCGCAAATAATATAATAATTTTCCAAGGCACCATTTTTTTTCCATGTATCTAGTTCTGATTTTTAACTGCATTGAGTTCTTCGAAAATTTCCAAAGGTTGAGAATCATTTGGTGCTATGGTCCAGGGCCTAGGCACCAAAATGAATCACATCTGAGAAAAGTGTTCACGGATGTCACCTACAGTATTGTAAACGCACACACTCACTCACTCACACACACACACACACACACACACACACACACACACACACAGTATAGACACAATTACGTGTTTAGACCACTGATAAAACCTTAAATCTTGTATACTTTTTCCTTTTAGATAGTTTGAAATATTTCGCATCGATGGGTGTAGTGAAGAAGTGTGTGTGTGTAGTATACGACAAGTGTGTGCGTAGTGAACAAGTGTGAGTGAAGTGTACGACAAGTGTGAGTGTAGTGAATAATGTGAGTGTTGTGTACAAGTGTGAGTGTAGTGTACAAGTGTGACTGTAATGTACGACAAGTGTGAGGGTAGTGTACAACATGGCAGGTTTAAGTCAGTTGGTGAGAATATCCCTCCTTGAAAACCAAACAAGTTATTCATTATTTTCCAGCCCTAAGTTAGTCTCACAGGAGGAGGGAGTCAGTCGTGCCCGCCAGCCTACACTCACACCGAGTTATCTCCACGACATCTAGGACGGTGTGTGATAACTACAGAAAATAACTACGAATTTCTAAAATACCCGTCATGAAAACTCAAGAATGGATATTAACATTTACCAAAGACACGTAATAAAGGTGTACCGTTCAATATATTCTTTATAATCTCAAGAACAGAATAATGTCATCTGCTAAAGACAACTGCCTGTTTTGATGACACCGGGCGTTACACTAGACCTCCAGAAAGAAGACCAAAGAAAAAAATCGCTTAATTAAAAAAACAAAAACAAAAAACAGGTAATCTAAACAAAACTGGATTAGCTACGACAAAATATTGAAGGTTACGTGATGTGGGCCTCTACTCCAGTCAGGGTTGATGGTTAAATAAGACCAGTTTTCAGAATTAACAATAAAATGGGATAATGAAGAATAAACAAAACTACAGACACAAAACATGTATAGAAATAGGAAGACAAGATCCCTCTGTCTACGCCCACAACCTCTACCTTGGGCGTTTACACCACGATCCTCAGAGTTCTGTGTTTGTTTTGAGTGTTGACATTGTGTTCTACGGTATCTTTTTATGGGGGTGAGAGAGAATTTAATACACACACACACACACACACACCAGCAGCAATTTAAGGAACATATCCATAAATATTGTGTTTCCGCGTGTGTTACGTCCCACATGCCGCCTAAAACAGTGTCCAGTTAGATTTTTGTTGTTTAGGACTTCCCGCCAAATACCACCTGTTTACCTTGTACCGCCTAGTATCGATCCATTACTCAGGACACTTCAGCTTCCTGTCTCGGTCACAGATCAGATGTTTCATTCATATCGAGTTCTGAATACACCCGTGGGTTAATTTTTACCCTTATTGAACGCATTAGAACATGTCTAAGTTTGTTCCTTAATTAAAATCTAACTTAGTCTCTGCCGTAAACTAGTTGTGTCCCGCCATGCTAAGTTATAAGAGGAGAAATGAATGTACGACAGGTTGAGAATTCGGCGCCTGGAACTGCATAATAAGGGTGGACCATCACGGGAAAAGGTCAGAGTTCAGCCGAGCATCTTCACTCTGTATTTGACTACGAGTGTTGAAATGTTGGTCGAGTTGAGGAGAGGACCAACACCCGGGGATGAACTCATGTGTCTAGTAACGCTGGCCTGTATTTAGGCCTATAGGAGGAACTTGAATATTCTCATTGTTATTTTAGACCTATGGACAAAACCCACCCTAACAATACCTGCAGACAATCTAACCACAAGAAAAACCCAAATATCATTGACGTAATCCTACCATTTTAACCTTCTTAGAGCTTTAGTGTCACGTTGACTAGTTTAGGATACACAACACTAGAATCGATTAACTTATAGACGTTTGACACTGCCTAAACAATGTCGACATTTCAGTTTAGCTTACCAACAGTTACCTTCGTTCCATGTTGGCACTATACTTGACACTCAGTACAGTTTCCTTCTTATAAACACGTTTTAAGTAATCCCAGTTTGTATAATTACTGCAGGAGCTGGTTAAAGATTTGCTTGTGCTGAAGGGTGAGGGATGGGTGAGGGTGAGAGTGCAAGGTAAAGGGAAAGGGTGGAGGGTGATAAGTATAAGGAGGGTGATAAGTATAAGGAGAGTTAGAGGCTGAGAGTTGAGTGTGTGGGATCAGGAGGTGGATGATTGTGGGTTGACGAAGGGTTTTTTTTTTCTTAGGGTAAGAGATGGGGGGAGGAAGAATGATAAGAAGGACAGAAGGAGAGTGATGATGAGAGAGGAGGAGGGAACTGGTGAAGGATGGATTCTTGCGTATATGTCAAGCAACAAGTGCATGACTGTAACCAACTCGGAGGTAAACGTAATAAAAACATAATAACCATAATTCTGCCCCGTGGTCGAGGTGGACTTATAATAGATGGTTGCAAAACAAAGGTCAGTGTGAGAGGAAATAAGAGAGAGAGAGATAGAGAGATAGAGAGGAATGTGTATGTGTGCGTGATGTGAGCCGATTGGACTCTGGTGTCGGTTCCTAACTTCCTACCTGTTTAACGTCTGGCAGCGCCGTCACCAGAGGTCAGCTGATCTAACACACTTGACCAGTAAGATCTGAGGCAACCATCACTAACATTAACTTATGCATATCATGTATAAACCAACTATGTCATTACTAACTGTTAGTCGAACGTTATTTCTGGTGTAAACTGTGTTAACCAGTTTACCTTAGACTTAGTAAGTGGAACTTTTGTATGATATTGTTGTTGTTGCTACAGGAGGAACTAGCTGTGTCACGCTCTGGTGAAGCCAAACGCAGCAATAATTACCACCAACCTTGATGGTGACGGGGCGTGGCGGAGGGACGGGGAGGAGTAGACTAACCGGGAAGGGAGGGAAGAGTTCTCCGTTCTCTCTCACAAATGACAATGGAATAATCTTAGACGCTTGTCGTAGCACTAGAAATTTGGTTGTCTGATTAGTGAAATTCCACTACTGGTTTACATATATGAATCAAGATTTTGAAATGCAAGAATTCTGGACGAAATTCCTGAAGAAAAAGGGGATTTAATGAAGATTAGGGGTTCCTTAATCTTCGTGAAATCCGCGAAATTATTAGGATTATACTCATGAAAACCCAACACCAACACGAGCAGGTAACACCGCCTGACGTTCTTGAATGAACACTCACTCGCCTTCTGCCAACACTGGAACTCTGGTATGGTATGAACATTTGACAACAGTAGTGAAGGAAGAGTACCTGCAGGAGTGAAGACCAGGGGCAGGAGGTCAGGATGACGACAACTATAGACAGTCATTCACTAAATAACTCCCCGTGAAATTAATGAAACAAATGACACCCAATGCTTAAAAAGAATCAATGGAGGACTGACAGCCACGAAAAACAATAACATGGGAAAATATATTAAAAAAAATAGAAATAGAACTAAAACATTTAAGGGGAAAAACTACCTATCCCGGGTGGCCCTAAAGAGGAAGCCACCAAAATAACTAGTCCCTAAATTGCCACAGACCCCGAAATAGGGAACCCGGAAGACCAAGATTTCGTAAAGGGAGAATCCATAATAGGGGAGGGGAGGAGTGTGGAATAATTACGACGAGAGGAGGAGGAGGAAGAGACAAAAAGAGAATCATTAATAACACTCCAAATTACAGTACGGAGATGGCACTGACCTAAATTAATAACGAAGTGAATACGAAATCATCTCACCTTGTGTTCTATACCACGAAAACAACGATAACTTGAGGGCATATGATGCACTTTCTCTTTCACTATCATTCCCGCTTTTCTTTTCTTTTTTTTAGTATTTCCTGGATACCTGTTGCATTTGGCTGGTTTAATCTATCATGTGGTTTTAAGTGTGAATGTTTGTCGAGTGCTTGAAGGATGAAAGACACGTTTGGTTTTGGTTTGATATACTGACCATAGATCCTAGTGTGCTTCTTGTTTGATGCCATAATTGTTTACTTCCTGTTTCGTTGTTTGTTTACTTTGTGTTTGGCGGTTTGATCTTCCACGTCTAATTTGATAACTTTCTAGGAGTTATAAAAGTTTGATCATTACGTCTACGAGTTAAAACTTTTTGGTAATATTACGTCTACAGGTCAGAAACGTTTGAGTAATATTACGTCTACGAGTCAAAAAAAGCTTAGTAATATTACGTTTCTGTACTAAAAAGTTTTTTGTGTGTGTGTGTTTCTGATTGGATTACGATGACCCCATAAGAAAAGTCGATATGTGTGTTATGGATGGCCGGCTGAAGTCACCTACTCTGGTGCAACGACGATTCCGTACAATGTTTGGCAAGGAACCACTGACCCGAAGAGACCTGTGCGCATGGATGAAGCAATTTGAGAAGAATGGCAGTGTTCTATAACAGCATGATGTAGGAAAGCCCAGAACATTGATTACCGTTGTTTTGTGACTTAGTCCGTGGTAAGAATGGTGCACATGTTGATTATCTACCCTAACGTACCCTAATCATACGTACCCAAACACCAAGTATAACTCAAGCATACTAACTATGAGCTGTGTGATTATTCGTTTGTTTGCATTATTCAATAGAGAGTTATACGGTTTCAAAGTTGTTTCATTTCAATGTTTTTCACCCTGCGTGTTCTCTCATCACTTCCCTTGCCTCTGTGGGAAGAATAAAGACGAATAAAAACAGTAAATAGAAATATAATTATCCCGGTAAAGCCTTTCAATGTTCACTAACACTTCAGGTAATGCCCCTGGCAGAGGTCTTCATGTTACCAGAGCGTATCGAGGTGTGGAGCAACCTCGGCATGGTTCATGTCCACACCGGCTGTTAGTGCTGTAATACTGACGGGGCGCCAAGAAGAGAGGCAGAGTTCATCGAGAAGGCATTTCACGAGATCCCTGGCAAAGGGTTCCCTAGTATCCAGGGCTAAGGGTCCCCTATCAACCAGGACTACGCGTCCCCTATCAACCAGGACTACGGGTCCCCTATCAACCCGGACTATGGGTCCCCTATCAACCCGGACTACGGGTCCCCTATCAACCAGGACTACGGGTCCCCATCAACCCGGACTACAGGTCCTCATCAACCCGGACTACGGGTTCCCCATCAACCAGGACTACGGGTCCCCCATCAACCCGGACTACGGGTCCTCATCAACCCGGACTACGGGTCCTCATCAACCCGGACTACGGGTCCCCCATCAACCCGGACTACGGGTCCCCTATCAACAGGGCTGCGGGTCTATCAAGCCGGACTGCAGGTCATCAACCCGGATGGGGTGCTCATCAACCGGACCGGGTCTCTAACCGGACTGGGTCCTCATCAACCAGACTATGGGTCCTCATCGCCCGGACTACAGGTCCCTATCAACCAGGACTACGGGTCCCCTATCAACCCGGACTACAGCGGGTCCCCCATCAACCGGACTACGGGTCTCATCAACCGGACTACAGGTCCCCATCTAACCAGACTACGGGTCCCCTATCCTTCAGGACTACGGGTCCCTGTCCTTGAACTGCAGAATTTTCTGTTGTAGATTCCCCATCGCTTGGCTACAGGTCCCCCATCAACCGGGACTGCGGGTCTATCAACCGGGACTGGGTCACATCAACCAGGACAGGGTGCCTGTCAACCGGACTGCGAATTACTATCAACCAGACTGTGGGTCTATCGCTTCCAGAACTGATTACCTTGGCAGACTGCGGGTCCCCATCGCTTCCAGACTGCGGGTGCATCAACCGGACTGCAGATTACCCATCGGCGGTGCTCATCGCTTCGGACTGCGGGACCCCATCAACCAGGACTGCGGGTCCTATCGCCCGGACTGGTGCATAACTGGGCTGGGTTACTCATCAACCGGACTGCGAGTTACACGTAACCAGGACTGCGGGTCCTATCAGCGGACTGCGGGTCCCCCATCAACCGGACTACGGGTCGCCCTTCAACCGGACTGCAGGTCCCCTATCAACAGGACACCACGATTCCCCTATCAACCCTGACTACGGGTCCCCTATCAGCGGACTGCGGGTCCCTATCGCTCGGACTGCGGGTCCTATCAATCCGGACTGCGGGTCTCATCAACCGGACTGCGGGTCCCCCATCAACCAGGACTACGGGTCCCCTATCGGCAGACTGGGTCCCCCATCAGCGGACTGCGGTCACATCCTTCCGGACTACGGGTCCACATCAACCAGGACTGCAGGTTACCTATCAACCGGACTACGGGTCCCCGTAACCCGGACTACGGGTCACTCATCCCAACCCAGTTACGGGTCTATCAACCAGGACTACGGGTCCCCTGTCAACCCGGACTGCGATTTTCATCAACCCGGACTACGGGTCCCCACATCAACCCGGACTGCGGGTCCCCTATCAACCAGGACTGTGGGTCCTATCAACTTCAGGGACTGCAGATTCACTATCAACCCGGACTACGGACTGCGGGTCCCCTATCCAACCCGGACTACGGGTCCCCTATCTGGCAACCAGGACCACGGGTCCCCTATCCTTGGACTACGGGTCCCTATCAACCTGGACTACGGGTCTGTCAACCCGGACTGCGATTCCCCTATCAACCCGGACTGCGGGTCCCCTATCAACCGGACTACGGGTCCTCTCAACCCGGACTACGGGTCTATCAACCAGGACTATGGGTCCCTATCAGCGGACTACGGAGTCCCCATCAACCCGGACTACGGGTCCACATCAACCCGGACTACGGGTCCCCATCAACAGACTGGGGTCCCCCATCAACCCGGACTACGGGTCCCCATCAACCGGACTACGGGTCCCCATCAACCCGGACTGCAGGTCCTATCAACCCGGACTGCAGGTCCTCATCAACCGGACACACGGGTCCCCATCAACCCGGATACGGGTCCCCATCAACCGGACTACGGGTCCTCATCAACCCGGACTACGGGTCCCCGTGCTCAGGAATACAGGTCCCCACATCTACCCGGACTACGGGTCCTCATCAACCGGACTACGGGTCCCCATCAACAGGACTGCAGGTCCCCCATCAACCCGGACTCTGGTCCTCATCAACCCGGACTACGGGTCCTCATCAGCGGTTGCGGGTCCCCGCTCAACCCGGACTACCGTTCATCAACCGGACTTGGGTCACTGTCAGCTGGAACTACAGGTCCCCCATCAACTACGGGTGCTCATCAACCAGGACCACGGGTCCCCATCGCCCGGACTACGGGTTACATTAACCAGGACTACGGGTCCCCATCAACCCGGACTACGGGTCCATCAACCCGGACTACGGGTCCATCCAACCCGGACTACGGTTCACATTAACCAGGACTACCGGGTTACAGCCAGCCCGGACTACGGGGTCCCCATCAACCCGGACTGCAGTTCCCCATCAACCCGGACTGCGGGTCCCCATCAACCCGAACTGGTCCTCATCGCCCGGACCGGGTCATTAACCAGGACCTGGGTCCCCATCAGCGGACTACGGAATTACATTCACCGGACTCGCGGGTCCCCATTCACCGGACTGCAGATTTATCAACCCGGACTGCAGATTTTCATCAACCGGACTGCGGGTCTCATCAACCGGACTGCAGGTCTGTTCTTAGGGTACGGGTCCCCGTAGCCGGACTGCGGGTCCCCATCAACCGGGACTATGGGTCTTTACATCGCCCTGACTACGGGTCCCCATCAGCGGACTCGGGTCCCCCATCCTTGGTTCAGGGTCCTCATCAACCAGTTACGGGTCCCCGTGCAACAAGGACTACGGGTCTACATCAGCGGACTACGGGTCTACATTCACCGGACTACGGGTCCCCATTCACCGGACTACGGGTCCCCCATCAACCGGACTACGGGTCCCCATCAACCGGACTACGGGTCCCCCATCAACCGGACTACAGGTCCACGCCCGGACTACGGGTCCCCATTAACCAGGACTACGGGTCCATTAACCAGACTACGGGTCCCCATCAGCAGACTACGGGTCCCCATCAACCGGACTGCAGGTCCCCATCAACCGGTTCGGGTGCATCAACCCGGACTACAGTTCCACGGGACTACAGGTCCCCACATCGGCGCCAGACTGCAGATTCTCATCAACCAGTTTGCAGTTCCCATCAACCAGGACTACGGGTCCTCATCAACCCGGACTACAGGTCCCCATTAACCAGAGCTACGGGTCTCCATTTAACTTGGACTGCGGGTCCCCACGATCTAACCCGGGCTACGGGTCCCCCATCAACCAGACTACGGGTCCCCCATCAACCCGGACTACAGGTCCACATCAACCAGGACTACGGGTCACCATCTAACCTGGACTACGGGTCCCCCATCCCAACCCGTACTACGGGTCCCCATCAACCCGTGCCCTGGTCCGCATTAACCAGGACTACAGGTCCCCCATCGCCGGACTGCGATTCCTCATCAACCAGGACTACGGGTCCCCATTAACCAGGACTACAGGTCCCCCATCAAGCAGTTCTGGGTCCTCATCCCAACCCGGACTACGGGTCCTCATCAACCGGACTACGGGTCCTCATCAACCAGGACTACGGGTCCCCCATTAACCAGGACTGGGTCCCCATCAGCAGACTACCTGGTCCTCATCAACAGACTGCAGGTCCTCATCAACGGACTACGGGTCCCCATCAACCGGACACGGGTCTCATCAACCCGGACTACGGGTCCTCATCAACCGGACTACGGGTCCCCATCAACAGTTACGGGTCCCCATCAACGGACTACAGGTCCCCATCAACCCGGACTACGGGTCCTCATCAACCGGACTACGGGTCCCATCCAACCAGACTGGGGTGCTCATCAACCAGGACTACGGGTCCTCATCAGCGGACTACGGGTCCTCATCAACCAGGACTACGGGTCCTCATCAGCGAACTCGTTCCTCATCAACCAGACTACAGATTCCACACATCAACCAGGACTACAGATTCCCCATCAGCAGTTCACAGATTTTTATCAACCCGGACTACGGGTCCACATCAATAGCAGGTTGATTCCCATCAACCGGACTACGGGTCCCCATCAACCGGACTACGGGTCCCCATCAACTTCCAGGACTACGGGTCCCCATCAGCGGACTGCGATTACATCAACCGGACTACGGGTCCCCTCTCAACTTGACTGGGTTCCCCTATCAACCGGACTACGAGATTACCTATCAACCCGGACTACGGGTCCCCATCAACGGACTACGGGTCCCCTATCAACCCGGACTACGGGTCCCCTATCAACCCGGACTACGGGTCCCTATCAACCCGGACTACAGATTTCTATCAACCCGGACTACGGGTCCCTATCAACCGGACTACGGGTCCCCTATCAACCGGACTACGGGTCCTCATCAACGGACTACGGGTCCCCCATCAACCCAGGCCTTTACGGGTCCCCTATCCCAACAGGACTACAGGTCCCCATCCTTGAACTATGGGTCCCCATCCTTGGACTATGGGTCCCCATCCTTGGACTATAGAATTTATCCTTGAGACTGAGTCCCATCGGCAGACTGGAATTTTATCCAACAGACTACGGGTCCCCCATCCTTGGACTACGGGTCCCCTATCCTTGGGCTAGATTTTCCTCTTGAGACTATGGTCCCTATAACTGAGACTGCAGATTACTATCCTTCAGACTGTGAATTTTCTCAGCCGGACTATGGGTTCCCTATCAGCCCGGACTGCGGTCCCTGTCACCATGTAAACTCTCTGTAAAATTGTTTGAAACATCGGATCCGAAAGGTTAAACACTAAACTTCTTCATCAAAGACCAGTTGAACTTGCCCTTAACTCCCACTATTAATCATTTGTCTAACCTAATCTTTAAACACATTCCAGACCTAGCTAAATCCATTTATTTGTCCTTCTCCAGGTAGAGTTAGTGTTTAATCATCAGTAAATAAACACAAATTATAGTATATCATGACCTTTAGATCTTCTTTATTCTGTATTGAATACAGTAAATATTTAACTTACATCATACGAGGTTGTTTCCATTCATTTTACCATTAATATATTACCCTACCTATGTATTTAGTATTTCTACTCTCCTCTGATTATAACACATGTGATATAATTATTACATATCTAATCTGAACACACAAGCAATATCATTATCACTCCTGTAACATAATTAAGACACTTGTAATATCACCAGCGTCACGTAATTGTGTTATCTATACCGACAAACACTCTAGCTTGTATTGACGTTCCCTGGTGTTGCCTCTGTACCAATAATAATCACCTGGTTCACTAGTTAAGTTGCTTGTGACTGTCTTTCTTTACATGGTCGTAAATCTTATAATACTAATATAAACTATCTTAACATATATGCTGTGCTACTGTACTTACTGTTTTCTTCTTGCCATTTCTGAGTCTTGGCTTGGTTACGGATGGTACTCTTGTATTGCTTTAGCTTCGGAATTGGAGATATGTTGTGGGTAGTGTTCGTCACTTCCTTACAAACTAACAACCCTAACAACAGTCCACACCTACTGTAATTAACCTCTTATTAATGTATTCGGTTTTATAACAAAGAACACACTCACACCAAGAAGTAAATAATTATTGCAAAGAATCATGTCAACGAAATTTATTACTCCAAGAGGTAATTTCAGCCTGTCTCATTTTCGTTGAGGTTTTGATCGAAATGAACATGAGCAGAACATTTCCTGCGCGGTACAATCCCAGCACGCCTCACTGGTGAACGGAGAGCGGCGTTAGCAAACTCTAATTTTAATACATTAGCTTTTAATTACTATATATAGAATCCCTCTTCTGACCAAAAATAAATAAATAAATAAATAAATACTGAAGACTCGTGAAAAAACAAAACATTACATGGAAAGTTGTACTATAATTCGACAACTTAGGTTACACAAGGAGTATCACGATTTCAGAATAGTTTTGTGAACCCGAGCGAAGGTTTAAACCAAAGATCGAGCTAAGATTGAAGATTACTGGTATTGTACGGTGGCTTGACCCAGTTCACAGATTGGTGCACCGTTAAGCTATGAGTTCAGTACTTGTGTTCAATGTATTGTACCGTTAACCCTTCATCTAACGGACTATATGGTAGAGGGTAATCCGTTAGATCGAGTTTCGTTAGATGTGAAACCTCTAACGGAGTCAAACGAGCAACTGTATATCCATTTGATCGAGGACCGTTTAACTGAGTTCGAATATTATTGAGGCAGGAGAAACTTATGGTGTCATGAGGAAGAGAGAATATATTACCATAAGGAATGTTTTTCAGGTTATTAATATGGAGCGAAGGAAGGTAGGAATAAGAGCTGAGCCTCGAGGGACTGCAGCATTGATGGGAGGAAAGTCGTCCGAGTGTGAACCAACGATAACATTATGGAGGTGGAGATGGATGAAGGTTGAGGACGTCTGGGAAGTTAGGAAAAAAAAAAAGAAAGTTGTGAGGAAAAACCCGACACCAGACCTTGTTAAATGGTTCATAAGTATCAAGAGCAACAAGGTAAAATTCCCCGAAGTTATTAAGAGCACAGTCAAGGTGTAGTCATTTTACCGTGATTTAAATGACTCGGACTGCTCGAATCAGAAGCTTACAAGCGAGTGTTATCCTGAGTCTGTTAACGTAGTGACTGCTAAGTGACGGGTCGTGTGTGATGCTATCTATAAAGTATCATGAAGGTTACGTTATGTTACGTTCTGAACTATTTCCATTAAGATATTATCACCAGTTGTACACTCATTTAGGACCACCTGAAGATTAACCACCCTGCATATGTCACATTAAGATTAATTACCCGAACGCAAACCTAACCTTACGTAACCTAACCTAACCTAACCTAATTTAACCCACTGGTGGCGTCAGTTGAAATAAACTGGGGTGGCTAATCTTTAGGTGGTGCCTTATTCCTTCTAAATATCTTCCGGTCTCCGTATCCCCGTTTTGAAAATCCATAAAAAAAATTACATTTATTGATTTATTTGGATGCTTATTCATAAAATACTTTTCAATAGTTATGTTTCTATCTGTCTTTGGAACTTTTATGGGTTACTTTTGTATGGCAACAGTGTCTTGTTTACAT
Organism: Homarus americanus; assembly: GCF_018991925.1. Taxonomy (NCBI): domain Eukaryota; kingdom Metazoa; phylum Arthropoda; class Malacostraca; order Decapoda; family Nephropidae; genus Homarus; species Homarus americanus. The sequence goes on along the minus strand of NW_024724368.1, from coordinate 5,451,405 downwards.
CACACAGGAGTAAAGATGCCTCTGTCCACAGCCTCCTGTAGTCTCACGTCTCTCTATGGTCTGCGGATGTCTGTACCTCGTGTCATCACAAAAACAAATAAACCGAATAAGGGGAATCTGCCTCAGTCTCAAACGTTTACTATATATAACGCGCCACACAATTTCCTCTGTGTGCAGGTAAGGTCCACCGAGGCGGGCACTGCCTGAGGGAGGGTGTGACCATGACCGAGCCAGGTGGTGGCTGTGGTGGGCGGCAGGGTGGTGGTGGATAAAGTGCGGGGCTTCCCAACTTTCACCTTCCTTCTTCTGTCGGGTTAGTCCCGCATTAGATTACATTAGATTCAAGGATACACAAGGAAGCTCTCGGCCTTACATGAGTGCAGTTAAAGGATACACAAAGAACCTCACGCGTTACACTACAGTTAAGGAATATACAAGAGTACTGAACCCCCTATACTACAGGTGGGTCCCATAGGCATGAGAACCAGTTATGTGCTTTGCGGTTACAGTAAAAGGCAATATGGAAGGCACTCTACTTAACCCTTATCACTTCTTCTACTGTAAAGTCGTGTACCCATTCGGAGCTGGGTCGAATGAGGATGCCCTAAGTGTGAACCAGCGACGATTAGAACAGAAGGAAAACGCTGGTCTCCTTCAGTCACCTCCCATAAATATCAATCACATCACACTACAAGACACCTATTATTACATTATACACTGTTCTTGTACCTACAGCTCAACAAGGAGTCATAATATTAACCTATACCGTCATTTGAAGTGTTCTCATCCGTCACACGAATAGTAATCTTACAAACAACAAATTTTTCAGTGACCGCCAGGAGACGTTTTCCTATCTTCTCTCTCTTCCAGGAAAGGTTTGTTTATGCCATTTAAATATCACTGCTCTACCAAAAATAATATAAAAGTTATTCTTCTGTTAAATTATAGATAATGTCTCAGTGGGGTTTTTTTTCAGATACAGTTTCAGATAATTAGTCACCGTCACCGTCACCCATACTGTGACGTAGTGTTTCGTTCAACATAGGAAAACATGTAATTTGTTTGATACGGAGAAAGAGAGAACTGGAGTGATTAATGGTTATGCCTGGAGAGAAACTAAACGAGTATAATGTGTTTCTTATTTCATCTTATATTCTCTTGTCAGTCCACTAGGAGTTTTCTTTAATCAATTCGCTGTACAGTTTTTAGTCAATTGTTTTGAAATGACTCCACGTTGATGAATGCATGACTTAACTGTCCATAGAGAAATAGCTTGCACAATATACAGCCTCTAACAAGTGAGATAAATAGAGCAGAGAATGATCTAAAAATGAGCAGTGAGAAGTGAGAGTGAGGGACGAACTGGTGGGGGAAGAGGAGGGGGAGAGGGGAGGAGTTGTTTGGGTCACTAGTCAAGGCGCGAGTACAACAGCATGTGGGCGCAGTCGAGTGTTGCTGTCACTGTGTTATGATTACTCTCTCTCTCTCAAGCACATCACCACCTATAATAAAATAACTAAGTGATATTGTTTATAAATTCTATTAATATGTTGCCCATAAATGATATGCAAAATTCTTTATCAATCTATTAAGTAAATATTTTATTCTGCTTAAACGTGACGCATTTTTTCTGCTGCTTTGGTGGTAATAATAATAATAATAATAATAATAATAATAATAATAATAATAATAATAATAATAATAATAATAATAATAATAATAATAATAATCCCTACTGTTGAAAGAGTCTGATAATCACACCAAAAACTGAATCAAAGAAGGTTATTTTTTTATGTTTAGTCATCTTAAATAGCAAGTGTGTTTTTTATAAGGGAAAATCTAGCAAGAGTAATCCGGTCAAGACACCTTGGCATAAAAACCTAATCCCAGCCAAGTGTGTAAAGCTGCAGGTGTGGTACATTTTAGCTGCAGGTGTAGTAGATTTTAACTGCAGGTGTGGTAGATTTTAACTGCAGGTGTGGTAGATTTTAGCTACAGGTGTGGTAGATTTCAACTGCAGGTGTGGTAGATTTTAGCTGCAGGTGTGGTAGATTTTAGCTGCAGGTGTGGTAGATATTAGATGCAGGTGTGGTAGGTATGGTAGATATAATCGACAGGTGTGGTACATGTGATATGTTGGATAATAGGTGTGGAACGAATAATAAAGGTATGGGAAATATGACATGCTTGTTCGCAGGTGTGGAACATGTGACTAGATGTATCACAGGTGTGGAACATGTGACTAGGTGTATCACAGGTGTGGAATACGGTTATCCCTACACTGTTCTGTGTTACTGAGGAAGTTTAATGGACATAACAGCGTCATTGCTCCACATTAGAACAGTGCAGCATTTCTTATTATATACTGCGCCATTATTAATACTGAAGCATTCCTATTTTACCATTAGAAACAGTGAAGCATTTCTACATTACAGTAACAATTAAAACAGTGAAGCATTTCTACATTACAGTAACAATTAAAACAGTGAAGCATTTCTACATTACAGTAACAATTAAAACAGTGAAGCATTTCTACATTACAGTAACAATTAAAACAGTGAAGCATTTCTATCTTACATCATAATGAAGCACTTTCTTCTTAACGTGGAACCAAACATCGCTACAAGTGAGTCAATAGTCCAAGACGTCATAAACATAACCATGATCATGACACAAGGCTTCAACCTCGAGAATCCTCAACTTTCCCTTCTGACACTTACATGTAGGTGGAAACACGTTTTTGAATGAACACTTAAGTGAACGATACTTTATTTGTTGCATTGGCACTTGAGCGTGTAACACTTTACTTATTGTACAAACACTTAAGCCTTAAGTGTTAAGGGAACAGCACTTTGTTGTATGGACACTTACTGTAGGTGAACATCATATCATTTCTCGTATGGACACTAAAATGACGAAATTTTTGTTTGCTGTATGTACACTTAAGTGACGATTATTTTATTGTTGTATGCACACTTAATTGGCCAACTCGTGTTGTGTGTACACTTACTGTAAGTGGGGGCAATTTATTGTATGAACACTTAAATGACAACATTTTGGGTACACAAAAGTGAAGACGCTTTTTTATTGAAGAGACACTTAAGTGACGACACTTTGTTTGCTAGCTGGCACAACATGTTTTAAATACAAGTGGCAATAGACGAAATCACTTCATTTAAACCATCATGTTTTGATTCTGGGCTGGAGTGAGCGTCACAATTTAAACACAAACTGCTATTACTGATACCAATAACATAAAGAATTTTGTCTCTGGAAAAGATTTATATCAGGAAAACTTAATATGTAGGTAACGAGGGAGTGAGTCAGACGAACGTAGTGTTGCATATATCGTGGCGGTGGTGGTGGTGGTGGTGGTGGAGATGGTGGTGGAGATGGTGGTGGTGGTGGTGGTGGTGGAGATGGTGGTGGTGGAGATGGCGGTGGTGGTGGTGATGGTGGTGGTGGTGGTGGTGGCGGTGGTGGTGGTGGCGGTGGCGGTGGTGGTGGTGGTGGTGGTGGCGGTGGTGGTGGTGGTGGCGGTGGTGGTGGAAGGGTCAGGTGCTTCCTGCTCTTGCCAACCAGGAGACTATTGTCAAGGGCATCCCTCAGGGGGTATATAAGGCGCCTTACACCGCGCCTCCACATCAGTTGGACACTTAAACCAGCTTGGGAAGGTAAGATGCACTTGATTTAACGACCTATTGCAAGATATTTTTTAAGTACTTTGTCTCTAACACACACACACACACACACACACACACACACACACACACACACACACCTGTACATAATTATATACTGTTTCTCTCATATATTTTTTTCAGAAGTATTTAGACAACTGCTTCACTTACATTGATCATAATCACATCTGTTAACATGATAAATCCTGCCGCATCAACTTCCACTGTGTACTGTTCTCAATAGCAATGAAAAAATAATTTATGTTCGGTTATGTTTAATTTTCACACACATACAAATTTAATATTATTTTCAGTACAGTTTCATACAAATATATTACGCTTTTGTTTTATCTTACAGATGAAGTTGGTGTGGTTATTGGTGGTGGGTGTGGCCAGTGTGGCGGCCGACAAGAAGGAGAAAACTGCAGCCAGGGTTGAAGGTCGCACTAGGGGGGCAGGGAATACAGGAGCCACGGGCAGCCAGAGGTTCCTTCCAGGACTATTTGGTGGAAACAATTTGGGAGGTGGATTAGGCGGAAATCCAGTTGGAGGATTTGGGGGTGGATCTCCAATTGGTGGATTTGGGGGTGGACATCCAACTGGTGGATTTGGGGGTGGATTTCCAACTGGTGGATTTGGGGGTGGACGCCAATTGGTGGATTTGGGGGTGGGGTGGATTTCCAACTGGTGGATTTGGGGGTGGACATCCAACTGGTGGATTTGGGGGTGTATCTCCAATTGGTGGATTTGGGGGTGTATCTCCAATTGGTGGATTTGGGGGTGGATTAGGAGGAGGATCCCCCGTCAATCCCCCAAGTGGCTGCCGCTACTGGTGCAGGACACCCAAGGGTCAGGCTTATTGCTGTGAGAACGTCAATGAACCCCAAAGCTTCGCTGGTGTAGTCAAGCCCGGACAATGCCCGCCTGTCCGTCCCGTCTGTCCACTCGTCAAAAGTTTTGGTCCCCCGTCATCCTGTTCTAACGATGGTGCCTGCGGAGGAGTTGACAAGTGCTGCTTCGACACTTGTCTACAACAACACACCTGTAAAGCTCCTTATGGGTTCGGTCGCTGATGGTACACTTACTACCAATTTTCTACCTCAGGGACCAACACCGATCCGCCACAATAGATAATATTATTTACTGTAATATACTGTCTTTGAATAATGTTATATGTTCCTATGCCTATATAAATTTTTACTCGAATTATTTAAGATAAATAAACTACTTACTCTTACAATTTATTACTACTCACCTAACATCTATTTTCATAATTATATTTTGGTTGAATACTACTGAGGCAAATTGCTGAAAGCTCTTCATTGATTCAGAAGAATGAAGGAACACGTGTTTGTGAGGCAGAGGAGAGACATAGTTATGAATTTATTTAATTTAAACTTTACTAGATTAAATATTTGGCCTTAATATTGTACTTCCTTTTGTTTTTTGTAGTAAAGATAAAGATGATTTATATGAAGCGACCAAAATATATAGATCTACAGCTGTCTACAGATGACTAATTCACTATCTTATGACTTATTCATCATAATAGGAAATGGTACAAAATAATACATGAATAAAAATAATGTCGGGGGTATATATGACAAAGATAACCCTGGACAAATTTCAACTCAGAATAAAAATTAGTTTAGAAATTGTTTTACTATACTCGCTGGATGAAGGACTGAAACAATTGACACTCAAGACTTTCTTCTCATAAAGCTTTATCCTCGGCTGGTAACTGATAGAATCTTAGGTGCTCTTGGCTGGGTCGGTGAAACACAATTCACTTTGACCAGCCAATGGAACACGGCATAAATATTGATGTTAAATGGTGTTTCTTGTGGTTATATTTTGTCTATGTTTTGGAGGTTGTTTTTTTTTGTATATCAATAGGAGAAAAGGTTAAAGTTATGTTATATTTGGGTGATTCTTGTCACATGGAATGAACCACCTAGCATTAGCGGCAATTATCCAAATATAGGTGTACAGTGGTGTCTTCTGTGTTTATATTTTATATTTTGTTATTTTATTCTAATTGTTTATAAATGTGAATAGGAAAAACAGTCATGCTATATTTGGGTTGATGTTTGCTGGATGGAATGAACTAGTGAACGTTGCTATAATCAAGTGTATAGTGCAGCATGATGAATACATGTACAATAGGATACATATCTAATATACTATAGGAATAACCGTGTGTCTGTGTGTCTGTCTGTCTGTCTGTCTGTTCTGGGCAGCCGAAACGGCACAATCGTTTTTCATCAAACTTGGTGGAAAAATCGCAAAAAATTCGTATAGTGGAACAAACCTGGTCCCATGTCGATGGTTTCTTTAGGAAGGCATTAATTAACCATTTTATTTACGATGAAAAACAATGTAAGTCTACGGACTTGGCGCACCTTCATTCGCTGTACGATGTCACGAGCGTTCAAACTTTCACCCGGCACAAAGGGCCCGCGATCACTTGTATATACTACAGTATATATTAGCATGACTATTGCTTTCTATTAACATTTAAAACACAGAGAATACGAAAAATACAAGAAAAAAACATCATGGTATAATCACAAAAAACAGTTTTTTCGGGTTTAGGTAAATGGTGAAATTGAGTTAGGAACTGAATAAAAAGGAAATTTATACTGGTTAGATATAGGTTACAGCCTGTAGGACCAGTACAACAGTTTACTGCTAGCAGTTATCATTGTCATGGCTGGTGTTGACAGTTTGGTTCGACGAGCGAGGGTGTACCTATATTTGCGGTTACCTACAGTACTCTCTACCCAAATTACCTTTTATAGCGTATTTCCTTGCAGAAAACCTTCTACATATAAGCCATCGTCATAGGTCATCAACTGCATTGTCTTCACAGAACAATTTAAAATCTCACAAAATAACACACCTGATAACCCGGTTTTCTCCTACAATGCATTATGGTAGACAAAGGGTGACAGTTATGCCAGGGAGCTATCAGATCAACATTATTATGCTCAGGCAGCAAAAAAGGCCACTTGCGTCAAGTTGACCTCCGGTAAATCATTCTCCTTCCATTATTATTGTCGATCTGCATCAACAAACACAACGCAACAGGCCAATTGTTTAGCTATAGAAAATAAATGGGTTCACCCTAAAGATTAACCACCCTAATGCCAGCCTTAACTCACCTAGGGCTAATATAACCAAACCTAACTTAACCTAACCCATCGTACCGTAACATAACCTAATCTAACCCAACCAAATAATAATCTAACTTACCTCATCCTAATAAACCTAACCTAATCCCCCAGATAGCGTTAGGGCTTTTAGTCATCAGGTAAAATATTTGGGGGACTTATCTTCAGATGATCCGGTAAAATTAACAAGCACAAACCATTACGTTGAGACAATAGCAAGTTTTTACGATGACCATAGTGCTGTTTGTACCAGGAAACACTGACGAGGAACACCCATTCCTTTTATCTCTTCAATTCAGTGGTATGACATTTGACAGTCTTGGAAACTTACATTCATACTAAAAAAAAAAATCCTTATATATTGATTTATTTATTTTCGTAATGTGAGTCAGATAGTTCTAATTTTAATTCATTATTTTCGCAGTGTTTCTAAGGATTTTATTAACTAAGTACTAAAGTAATTTATTTTTTTATTTGAATGCTTTACTTCTATATTTACGTCTCTCGTGTTGACTTGAAGTGCAATGTTTATTGTTGGAGGTAAACATTCCTCACATTTTGTAGGTATTAAAGAAGAATTGGTTCAGTTTCCTACAAGAGGTGACTTCTCTAGGGCACCGACTATAGTGGAGAAAACCGGGAAGACGGCAAATTGGTAGACAGGTTGACTAGTGGGAAAGTTGTCGTGTAGGTAAAAGGCAATCAGACAGGCATACATACAGACACACGAACAAAGAGACAGGCTGACAAATAGACAGAATGACAAATGAACAGTTAAGTAAACACACACAGGTTAACAAGTAGAGAGGTAGACAGGTAAACATGCTAGTAAACACAGACAAGTTAACACGTATACAGGCACACAGGTGAACCCAAAAGTAAATATAAATAGACAGACAGACAAACAGTTAAAAAGTGACAGGAAAAGTATAAACACCACAAGACAGTAACACTTATTTACCTATACAACTAACAAATTCGCATCGCCAAAATTTCTTAGCTTTCTCAAAATGTTCATAGGTTTACATCGACTTCATGTGACAAAAACTCATCTTTAAGAGGCCCCAATGACTACACTACGTCTTTCTATATCTGACAAGGACTTTCTTTATAGTCTTCTTAGTATATAATAACTTACTATGTCTTACTAATCACCTATGAATTGTCTACTTAGTGAGGATTTTGTGTCTTGTCTAAATTTTCAATGTTCCTACTACTTTCTGCGTTCCTAGTACTTTCTGCGTTCCTGGTACTTTCTGCGTTCCTAGTACTTTCTGCACCCCTAGTACTTTCTGCACCCCCAGTACTTTCTGCGCCCATAGTACTTTTTGCACCCCTAGTACTTTCTGCGCCCCTACTACTTTCCGCATTCCTGTTACTTTCTGCCATGCAAAGATTTTCTTCTGTGCTTCTACAACTAATAATTATATGCATTTTTACGCTATGACTATGTCCGTTTTACCTAGCCTAACCTAACTTAACCTGACCTAACCTACCCTAAGTACCACGTATAACACAGAAAAAATAGACTTAGGGTGGACAATTAAGCTTCAGTATTCCTTGAGACACTCAGTGAAATATTCTTGGCTTCGTTAAGACAAATTCTGGCACACAGTTACACCTCATGTCGATTATTTTTACTAAAACCCCACAAGATTTTTCTTTTAGTATCCTCAAATATCATGAATATATCGTATAGCGTAACCTAAAGAAAAAACATAAAATAACAACCAATTATATTCAAATTGTGTCTTAACTAAAATGTAATGTTAAGCTATAATATTTTCACCATTTACAAAGTGACAAAAATTCTTTATCCAAAATAATGGCAACGTAACTTACCTACTCACACTAATATGTCGATGACGTTATTAAATTTCTGCCAATAGTTTACATTGTCATTATGGGAATACTCAAACCTTTACCGCCATGACAGAATTCTCATTTAAGTAGTTCTGGAACGGCTCTATACCACATCATGAAAAAGTAACTTACCTTCTATGAAGAGTATAGGTCATAGCAGCCTTGCATGGACGAGGAACGCTCGAGGGGTCAGCTGCTATACGGAGGAAGGCGACCGTCAAGGAATCCAACCATAGGTACGAGTATATAAGGCGTTGCTCACCACACACATTCAGCTCAGTTGAACTCCAACACGTCCCTGCAAAGGTAAGTTGTTTATCTGTAAATAAGTTCAATATACAAGAAAATTTTGTGGGAATGTTGTCAGCTCAGTGAATTAGAGTTTCCAGCACAGTGGACGTCTGGCTTCCTGAGGATAAAAACAATTTGTCTATCAGATATACAGGTAAATTTACTCACAGTTTTGAAAGAGTATAGGAATTAAGTAGAGTTCACAGCAAAATGCAAGACATATACATCACAAATCTTTCCCGTGGCAGATGAAGCTGTTGTGGCTACTCCTGGTTACTGTGGCTCTCGTGGTGGCGGAGAATGGCGACACAGAGGATGAACTTGAAGATACCAGAGCTGAAGACGCTACTGAAGTCGCTGTAGACCCCACTGTAGACGTCATTGGAGTCGCTCTTGACGCCACTGCAGACGCCAGTGGAGTCGTTCTTGACGCCACTGCCGACGCCACTGGAATCGCTCTAGATGCCACTGAGGTCGTTGTTCAAGGCCGTACCCGCAGCAAAGCCAAAAAGAACAAGGGTCCCAGCACAGATACAAAGGGAAACCAGCGGTTCTTGGGGATCGGCGGCGGATTCGATGTAAATTCAGCATTTGGAGGTGGGTTCGGTGGCAACCCAGCTTTTGGAGGTGGACTCGGTGGCAATCCAGCTTTTGGGGGTGGATTCGGTGGCAATCCAGCTTTTGGGGGTGGATTCGGTGGTAATTCAGCTTTTGGAGGTGGATTCGGTGGCAACCCAGCTGTTGGAGGTGGATTCGGTGGTAATCCGGCATTTGGAGGTGGATTCGGTGGCAATCCAGCTTTTGGAGGCGGATTCGGTGGCAATTCAGGTTTTGGAGGTGGATTCGGTGGATTAGGAGGAGGATTCCTTGTCAATCCCCCAAGTGGCTGCCGCTACTGGTGCAGGACACCCCAGGGTCAGGCTTATTGCTGTGAGAACGTCAATGAACCCCAAAGCTTCGCTGGTGTAGTCAAGCCCGGACAATGCCCGCCTGTCCGTCCCGTCTGTCCACCTGTCAGAAATTTTGGTCCCCCGTCATCCTGTTCTAACGACGGTGCCTGCGGAGGAGTTGACAAGTGCTGCTTCGATACTTGTCTACAACAACACACCTGTAAAGCTCCTCTTGGCTTCGGTCGCTGAAGAAATCCCCTAAATTTCATCAGTATTTACTATCTACTAAAATCACACAATTTTTTCCTAGACAACATTCTTAATTAAAAATCTGTAAATATTGTAAATTGTCCTCTGTTACGAACCACGCCATCTATTGTCCTGATCTACCTACCCAGCACCACGAGCAACGTCATCTAGGGACGAAACACGAGTATGACCCGCCTTAGTTACCACTCCGGGGTTTCCCTTCTCCATATCCTGGTTGTTGCGTCACCTCCTCAAAGTCTTCTTTGTCAGCTCCAATTCGAGGAGAGAGCAGTTCACTCTGGGAAGTGATCACAGGATCACCTATCCTGGAAACCTACGGCACAGTGACTACCTACCGTCTTCTACAATACTCAGCCTTACTCGTCAGCCATCTCAGCTCTGCACTTAAGTATTTGTAATCTTATATTGCCTCCCCCACGTCCACTTGCTTCAAATTATTGTATGTTGTATAAATATGTATATACTGTTAATGTTTAGGTTAAGTATGGTTAAGGGTAAATTATAGATAGCTGAATATTTTGTTAAGGAATTTATGGTACTTTATTATACACAACAAAAACTCGCATCCTTTGTCTACCCTTTTATAGTCCGATTGTCTTTGTTTTTTTTATTGTTGTTGCCTGTTGGGATCTGGGTAGACTTTTTACTATATTCTAAATCCCCAACTCGTAACAAATTGGTGTCAGGAGTGGGATTCTTTTACTTGGCTCTAAAGAGCCAAGTAAAAGAATCCTGGACAAGACTTGTTGTGGCGAGACGAAGGATCTTATCACTGAAGAAAACAGAATTACGTGATGAGAATTTAATCTCAACGAACCAGACTCCTTCAACTGACACTGTGAAGCCCTGACACACAGTTACACTTCACACTGTTTGTTTGTTTTTTATCTCGAGACAAAGTGAATAGTTCCACAGGAGCCATAAACACTCGAGAATACATTATGATGTGTAAAAACAAATGCTCGTTTAATCTGCGAAAAAAATATTACATAAGATGGTATTTCTAATTAATCAATGACAAGGGTAATACAGTTAACTATTCCATCTTGAATAATTGTTTTAAGGTCTCGGTCCCGTAAATATTTTTTTTATTTATAATTTTCTGAATCATTGTCAGTTGGTGTAATAATAATGGTGAACTACAAAGGTTTCTTATAGGTAAATTAGGAGCCGGGAACTCCGAAGACCGTGAGACGACTGGGGAGGTGGAGACGAAAGCAGGAAGCTTTGACGGATGTACATTGTACAGTACTGACGTTTGCTTTCCAGTTCAGTTTGTTATCTATTTCAAGGCCGAGGAGCTTGGTGGATCCCACAACATGAAGTGTGTTGGGGCCCAGTGTAATGGAGGGAGGTGGGACAAGGTCAGTGAGGTTGATGTGTATAACCATGGTCTTGGTATGGTTCATGGTGGCCCAGTTTTGGAGACCGTTCACTATATTCCGGAGGGTGCTGTAGTCAGGGGCCGGGCTGTTCATACTGATACCAACGATGGAGTCGTCAACATGGGGGACACCACAGGTGAGTGACTGAAAAGTGGAGACAGCCCCTCCGAAGCGTACAGTCGTATGTGTGTGTGTGTGTGTACACATTAGTGAATTACAAATTAGACGAACATTCCACTCATCTTGTAATCTTTAGGGAGTTGCTCAGTAACTAGATCATTCAACAGAACAATTTCCTAGTTATATAACACAATGTGAAGGTGACAGAGTGACTCGGTATTGACTCTCCATAAAAAGTTTGAAACCACTTTTTCCTTTGTCTACCTGTGGCGCTCACTGTAATACATTATTACTCTCCTTAACACTGTCGGCCTTCAGGATGATAACCATTTGACCAACATCTCCCCCTATGTAAATATTGGGCGGGTGATCCTCTCCCTCCCTTCTCCTCCCCCATTCTACCCTCTTCTCTCTCCTCAAAGTAAATTAAGTACTGTGTATATGTATGTGGTAGTACATTTTGTTCTTTCTCGTCATCGCTACTGTACTGTGGTGGTTGAAGGGAAACATATTGCATTTGCTTATGCCCTCAGTTTGTATTACTTAAAAAGAAGTTCATAAATACCTCAGAGGACATTACTCAGTCGAGGGTTCGTACCTAGAGCTGGCGGATGGCCGTCTCACTAAAAGTCACAGCTTAAGGTTGAAGAAGCCACAATTTCAGAAAACTGTCAAGGAAAACTTTTTTGAGTGAGAGTTGTGAACTGTTGTAATGTCCTGCCTGAGAGTGTTTGACGGCACCGAGTGTGAGTTCATTCAAAACCAGTCTTGACCAACACTGATGCAGGTATAGATACGTTTCGGCCTCAGTACATGCCCAGTACTTGCCAACAGTGTGTAACAGATAGCCAGTGTTGCCGCCCATTGAGCGACTGTGGGTTAATGAGACCCTTACACGTAGGACTCGATTGTTCTTTATTCGGTCAAAACCTGCAGAGTACAAATTACATATGTTACGTATAAGATAATTCATTCAATCGTATGTTCCATCACTATTAGCGACTACATATAATATATTTGAGTAGAGTGGGGTGTTAAACCATATAAAACTTACGTGTTTCGGGTCTAAATGTAGGACTTATTAACTCCCTGACTTGATAGGTCACTGGACGGATCGAGACTGCCTTCGATCTAGTCAGCCGGAGACGAGGGCCAGCTGTTCACACTTCAGCAAAGCTCGTTGTCAACACTCCCTCTGTCTTTCTCCTGCCCCCCCCCCCAGCTCTCTCTCTCTCTCTCTCTCTCTCCCTCTCTTCTAGTTTATTCTACTGGCGGTAACAGCCAGTACATGCCCAGTACTTACCAAGAGTGTGTAACAGAGAACCAGTACATGCCCAGTACTTGCCAACAATGTGTAACAGAGATCCAGTACATGCCCAGTACTTGCCAACAGTGTGTAACAGAGAGCCAGTACTTGCCCAGTACTTGCCAACAATGTGTAACAGAGAGCCATTACATGCCCAGTACTTGCCAACAATGTGTAACAGAGAGCCAGTACATGCCCAGTACTTGCCAACAATGTGTAACAGAGAGCCAGTACATGCCCAGTACTTGCCAACAATGTGTAACAGAGAGCCATTATATGCCCAGTACTTGCCAACAATGTGTAACAGAGAGCCAGTACATGCCCAGTACTTGCCAACAATGTGTAACAGAGAGCCATTACATGCCCAGTACTTGCCAACAATGTGTAACAGAGAGCCATTACATGCCCAGTACTTGCCAACAATGTGTAACAGAGCCAGTACATGCGTAGTACTTGCCAACAATGTGTAACAGAGAGCCAGTACATGCGTAGTACTTGCAAACAATGTGTAACAGAGAGCCATTACATGCCCCTATACAAACTCGGCCCGGTTAGGAAGTTAGGTAAGGTTAGGTAGGTTTGATTGGTGCTATCAACCACAAATTACTAATTAATTAAATTATACCTAACCAACCAAAACTACCTAACCTTACCAAACGTTCAGACCCCCGGCATATTAAATATCTCGGTTCAAAGTCGTTTGCGAGGGAAACGTCAAAGAAGGAAAGTGTCTTAGATTTGTTTAAACTATTGTTTGCAAAGAAAAAGAATCACGAGATTTGGTTGGTGGCAGTATATGTAGTAATAGCTTAGAACTTTTCCAGTAGTTTTCTGATTTTCAAGTCCCAATATCTCGATTATGGTTTAAATGTGCCAAAAGTGACATGGATGAAAATCGTCTTGTTTTTATTTAAAATTATCATTCGCACCAAAAATAAAACGCAATATGGAATTATGCCATGTATTATAAATTGACCTACACAATGATAATCTATAGTTGAGGCCTTACAATTTCCCGCCAATAGACCTCGTGGGTTCACAAGAGGAGGCCGAGGAGGCTTGTTACACCTGCACCAACGTTGATAGAGGGCGGAACAGCCTCAGCTTTGAGAGAAAAGAAATCACGACAAAACCACGAGAGATAGACCTGACCTAACTTCCTAACTACTGGACGTTCTATTAACTTCTATCAACGAATTATCAACATGTAAGTTTATATTAAGATGTGCATATCAAGGCTTAGAACTCACCATGGCATAAATACGACAAAAGGCAGAGTAGCATTTTATACTATCTAAACCTGCCTGTATTGTGGCTGGTGTTAATATGCAGGTACACTTCAGATGGAACAATAGTTGGGCCAAATCATCTTATAGTGGTGTAGAAGAACACTCGTTATAACATGTATTATTAAGACGCGACATGATCAGTTGTCCATAACGGCTAGTAACATGGTTTAAATCTTATAATGACTTTGTTATTTATTTATAACAGGATATACCATTGAATTAGTGCATTGACTACACATTTTCTAATTATTAAACAGCAGTCATACGTAATCTTCCAGAGTTTTGATAGTGTAGCCGTGGTAAAATTTTAACTTCATTGGAGTAGTCTCTCATATTTTTCATCCGCATATTATAATGGGATCTGCAGTCGTACCACAAACTTGAATGCATAAGCGACTATTGCAAAATTCCTGACAATAATCTTCCCTCCAACAACTGTTATCGTTTTTTTCTGGTTCCATTATTACAACGTCCATGGGAATTGCAGGTCCTTGTTCCAGAAACTGTCCAGTGAAAATTATAAGAAATTTACCTTAACCTCTGACCTCTATGGTAAATTCCGTTGGCAGTTGGAATAAAGAGCTCCAAGAACCTGTAAGATGTTGAGATGATCATAAGATTCCCAGTGGCTAGAAATTATCATACGTGAATTTTTTGTTAAAGAAGGGTGACGATGCCACGTTAACCGAGGAAATTAAGAACCAAACGGACTGTTAAGAAAGATCTGTCAGCTTCAGAAGTGGCTAAAGAAATGGCTGTTAAAGTTTAATCTGTGATAAATGTTTCTGCTTCACTTTCTGTTTAAACGACAAACATCATAAATCAGCCTGTTGTATTCTTCCACTGATAGTATAGCCTAATATATTAAGTGATTGATAATATATTTCTTACAGTATACTTTTTTATATTTTTGAGCTGAAAATAGAATGACTCGAAGAATATAGTTTACAGCATTTACAGATAATTATAACAACGAATTTCATCCTCAGTCGACTTTCAGCCACCGAAGTCAAGAGGATCTCTTCATGTGTGTTGTTGAAAAATGTCGAAGCAGCACTTGTCAACGCCTCCGCAGGCACCGCCTTTGGAACAGGATGAAGAGGGACCAAATCCATCTGACAGGTGGACAGGCGGGCATTGTCCGGGCTTGACTACATCAGCGAAGCTTTGGGTTGATTGACGTTCTCACAGCAATAAGACTGACCCTAGGATGTCCTGCACCAGTAGCGGCAGTGGGGGATTGACGGGGGAATCTTCCAAATCCACCTCCAAATACTGGATATAAACCGAAACCGTCGCCGATTAGATACTGACCATTGAATGCTCCGACGGGCCCAACACCAGGAGTCACAGGAATACCTCTGAACCCCAAGATCTCTGGCTCCCTTTGTGCCTCTATTGGTACTTTGTTCTTTTTGCCTTTGCTGTGAATCACTTAAAACATTCAACCAAGGTTTACAGAAAAAAGGTCCAAATACTTTAGAGTAATGATAATAGATGGTTACAGTAAGAATTTTTATTTTATGTTCTACTTTGAGGGAACAACTTACATATAAAGAAGTAGTTTACATAATTTATGTATAAAGTCAACAAAAAATAATAATTTGTACCCTACCAGCGGAGATTTGCTGGGTCTCAGGTGGCTAAAGAATAATTTAGAAAAATATATAATTAAACCTTTATCGACCGAAGGCAAGAGGAGGTGTACAAATGTGTTGTTTTAGACAAGAGTTGAAACAGCACTTGTTAATGCCTTTGCAGTTACGATCGCTGGTGCAGGATGTTGGGCGATGGATTCTTTGGAAGTGTGGACAGACGATTTGGATAGTTGGGCAAAACCCTTGCTTGACAACATTAGTGAGTATTTGGACTCGGTTGGACTCCACACAGCAAGCAACCGGTCCCCGGGGTGTCCTGCACAAGTTGCGGCAGCCTCTTACAATATTTCCTAATCCACTACCAAGCGATGGATTGACAGGGGCTCTACTTACAGTTACTGGATTGACACCAAATCTGTTTCTTGATGTTGGAATAACACTATGTCTGGTAACTGAATTTGGATTGACACCGAAACTATTTGCAGATGCTAGATTGAATCTGGCCACACTTCTCGATGTTGGATTGACACCGAAACTATTTCCAGGTGCTAGATTGACACTGGCCACACTTCTTGATGTTGGATTGACACCGAAACTATTTCCAGGTGCTAGATTGACACTGGCCACACTTCTTGATGTTGGATTGACACCGAAACTATTTCCAGGTGCTAGATTGACACTGGCCACACTTCTTGATGTTGGATTGACACCGAAACTATTTCCAGGTGCTAGATTGACACTGGCCACACTTCTTGATGTTGGATTGACACCGAAACTATTTCCAGGTGCTAGATTGACACTGGCCACACTTCTTGATGTTGGATTGACACCGAAACTATTTCCAGGTGCTAGATTGACACTGGCCACACTTCTTGATGTTGGATTAACACCGAAACTATTTCCTAATATTGGATATAAAAGGAATATATGTCCAGGTATGATGCGGGTTTGGTTCACTTCCTCAGCTTTATTGTCGTTTGTCAGTTCATCGATGTTTTCTGTAGTAGGTACTGTCATGAGATTACGTTCTGCCATGACATCACTCTTTACCATGACTTCACCCTCTGAGATGACATCACTCTTTACCATGACTTCACCCTCTGCCATGATATCACCCCCTGAGATGACATCACTCTTTACCATGACTTCACCCTCTGCCATGACATCACTCTTTACCATGACTTCACCCTCTGAGATGACATCACTCTTTACCATGACTTCACCCTCTGCCATGATATCACCCTCTGCCATGACTTCACCCTCTGCCATGATATCACGCTCTGAGATGACATCACTCTTTACCATGACTTCACCTTCTGTCATGACATTAGTATGTGCAATGACATCAGTCTCTCCCTGAGCATCACCCTCTGTCATGACATCAGTCTCTCCCTTAGCATCACCCTCTGTCATGACATCAGTCTCTCCCTGAGCATCACCCTCTGTCATGACATCAGTCTCTCCCTTAGCATCACCCTCTGTCATGACATCAGTCTCTCCCTTAGCATCACCCTCTGTCATGACATCAGTCTCTCCCTTAGCATCACCCTCTGTCATGACATCACCCATCACCCTCTGTCATGACATCAGTCTCTGCCATTTCTTCCCCCTCTGCCATGGCATCAGCCTCTGCCATGGCATCAGCCTCTGTCATTTCTTCCCCTTCTGCCATTTCTTCCTCCTTTGCCATGGCATCAGTCTCTGCCATTTCTTCCCCCTCTGCCATGGTATCAGTCTCTGCCATTTCTTCCCCCTCTGTCATTTCTTCCCCTTCTGCCATTTCTTCCCCCTTTGCCATGGCATCAGTCTCTGCCATTTCTTCCCCCTCTGCCATGGCATCAGTCTCTGCCATTTCTTCCCCCTTTGCCATGGCATTCGTCTCTGCCATTTCTTCCACTTCTAAAATGACACCAGTCTCTTCCTCCTCTGCATTTTCTCCCTCCACTGCCTCCCCTTCCTTCTCTGCCTTTTCTTCTTCCTCTGCATCCCCTTCCTCCTTTGCCTGCTCTTCCTCCTCTGCCTCCCCTTCCTTCTCTGCCTTTTCTTCCTCCTCTGCCTTCCCTTCCTTATCTGCCTCTTCTTCTTCCTCTGCCTCCTCTTCTTCCTCTGCCTCCTCTTCTTCCTCTGCCTCCTCTTCTTCCTCTGCCTCCTCTTCCTCCTCTGCCTCCCCTTCCTCCTCTGTCTCCTCTGTCTCCTCTGCCACCACGAGCGCCACCGCCAAAATCAACAGCCACACAACTTTCATCTGTAAAGGTGAGCTTTTTATTCATCCGAAGTTTTGCTGTAAAGTTAATGATAAATAAAAAAAATATGTATAAGAATGCGTATACAGGTAATATATAATTATGCAAATTACTCAGCTTACTTCTTTTTAAGATTGACTAACATTAATTAAAAGGCTGAATTTTTTTATGAATACTTTTGGTCGGGGATGGACACAAGCTAAGTGGCTGCACCCATATATATATATATATATATATATATATATATATATATATATATATATATATATATATATATATATATATATATATATATATATATATATATATATATATATATATATATATTATATATGTATGTATATATATATCTTGATAAAATCACACGGGAAAAGGGAAACAACGGAGCACCTTAGCTTTCGTCTTTATTCAAGACATCTTCAGTTGCCTCTGAAGAGTGGGCCTAGTACTGACCCCTGGGGAACCCCACTGGTTACACGGCCCCACTCAGATTTAACACCATCTACGCTGACCCTCTGCGTTCTATCGGTGAGTCATGATTTTATCTAATTTAAAACTTTCCGCTCGATACCATGAGCCTTAATTTTTCTCAGAAGCCTCTGATGCGGTACTCTGTCAAATGCTTTGCTAAAGTCTAATTAAATAACATCGTAATTTTCGTCATTATCTACTACCTCGAAGACTTTCCTAAAAAACGTTCCCATTGCCATATTTCCGCAGTATACACCAATACATGAATTCATGTCATTTCACAATATTGCTGTTTAGAATATTGGTGTCTCATATGCAACGGTTTAATTGCATTAGTAAATTGATAACCTTAGTAAGCAAAAATGTGAATAACTTTGAATAAATGTGATTTTACTCTCTTAAAATTTAGTATTGCAGATGTATTTTATAAGAAACATATTTATTGTAAGTACATCCATGAGTTAATATTAAACAAATTTAGCTTGGATGTTTTTCACCATCTTATTTGTAAGAACAGTATTTTTCATCATCTCTTTTATAGGAATATATTTATTTATTTTTAATTTTTTCTTATTCTATGCTTATTCATATTTTCTTTTACCGCCTACATAGCTATCAGTATGTTTGAAACACCAAGACTGAAACAAGATGCAATATCTTCCACGGATCCTGTGGTTGTGCAACGCATTCAACCAATCACGACGATGGATCCATCAGCTGGGTATCGCAAATGTATCAATCGTGTGTAATATATATATATATATATATATATATATATATATATATATATATATATATATATATATATATATATATATATATATATATATATATATATATATGTGTGTGTGTGTGTGTGTGTGTGTGTGTGGTTATCTCCAGACCATTGCAACCAACCGTAGTCTATGGCGCTCCACCTGTACCCAAGGCGTCAAACATCTCGAGAACAAGTGAATAAGACCAGATGTTCACATAGATAAAGGAGACACAATCGCACTCCCAGAGACCTCCCACCCAACCTGGAGCTGCCCTGCCTAATGGGCAATAGAGTCTGCGGGTCAAGGATCGGACTCCACAGCCACATCCAGTGGCACCGCCGACAATATCCCTAGTTCACCACTCATCATCATCATCATCATCATCGATTTTATAATGAAGCAGAGTCGCCGGCGGCTACGACGGACAGCCATAAGCAATTAAGTAACCAAAGTAAGGTTATCCCCATATAGTGTAACATATACTCATATATATAAGCAATGAAGTGGCTCAAGATGTTTTATTATACCACTAGCTGGGATACCCGGCGTTGCCCGGTATGGTTTTGACGACGTAAGGTTAACAAAAATGGAGACAGCCACATAGCATATGTTCATCCTTGACTAAAATTAAATGCACATGCAAAAATACCCATTCCAAATTTCAACTCTTATCAAAAACTGTGGTCGTGCACAGGGTGGCTCTCTTTCTTAAGAAGTTGTGGCCGTGCATCCCAGGAAACAAAAAAAAAGTGTTTTAAATGATGGGATGAAGGGATCGGTCACTGAGGGCTACCCCCAAAATTCCACTTTTGTGACACTTTGGGGGCGCGTGCGCATATCCACGCCACTCTATATCTTCAAAATTGTAAACGTGCATATAGCGAACACCCACACCTCCTTTTTTTTCAAAATCTCCAAAGTTTTACTGAGTTTTCTGGCTATTTATTCTTTTGTTAGTTGTGTTCTTGCCTCCAGAGAGCGCATGTCTCAGTGGGTTCAAACTTTCGATTTTCACCTACAACTCACCTCCGACTGTTCTCTGCCACTTCTCGACTTCGACTGAAGTGATGACCTTTATCACGCGCCTTTTTATATACCCGAGGACAAGTCACAAGACGAGTTTTCATCAGCGCTTTGAAGGAGATAGTTAACCTTCTGGAGAGCCTTGTACCAGAAACAGGCTTCATTAGTCTGACGAACTGGTTGGACGCAAGCCATACTGTAATTGTGGGTGTGTGTATATATATATTCGCATTTAATGTTTAATGAATTCATAAAACTGGTTCACGTGATTGGACAGACTAGATCATAAGGTTTTAGTTTCATTAAAATGAAGATACAATAATGTTAATCTAATAAGTGTTATTACATTATTAACAATAAACACTTCATCAATATGATAATTCTTTCACAGAAGTTTATACAGTTATCAGTGTTCTTTAGGTGATGTTGTTTAGCAGTGTGTTGGGCGTCATGCAGACAGTAACTTTGTCTGGTTATAAATAATTTGCCTTTGAATTTCAGTTCACTCACAGCAGATACGAGTACGAAACAATAAACGGAAACAGAAAATCTCAAAATAAAGTTGTCATTATAAAAAGTAAAAGACAGGTAACATTTTCTTCTAAGTGAAAGGAATTTCAAAGAAGTTAGAACAATTGTCTAAATTAAACAGTTAACTAAAAATCAATATTTCATAATCGCTGTACTAACTGAACAGTTTATCATTCTTTCACACTGAAGGTAAAGTCATTCTCCTGTTTAACGTTTTGTTCTGTTTGTATGATATTATGTTATATTATCGTTAATTTAAGTCGTGTTAAATTATCGTGGGATTTTATTTAATCCACAGACATCAGCTTAACCTTGGCCTGGCAGTGGCGACTTCGACAGGGTCAACTACTGCTGGCTGCGTTAAGTGACTCATCCACAGATTGACACTTGACACTTACTGGCCAAGATAAGACGCAGTTGCTGATCTAGATTCGGAACCCTGTAAAAATGCAGAGGAATATACATACAATTTCAAGCATCGATGAACAGGAAACACTATACTTGCTTTTAGGTAAGTGTAAGATTTTCTGGTGATAAAAAACGTAAAAAAAAAAAACGATTAAAGTTGTTTTTTGCAATTAACAGGTTTGCAGATAATAATTAGTTAGTGAGTTTTGGGGTAAAGCATCACAATACTATAACATGCTGACCTTCTGTGTCGCAGGTGTAGCTACTGTAAGTGATGATGTTCCGAAAGTGGGATCACGTGTGGTGGTGGTGGTGAGACAGGTAAGACTGATAAAGATACCACAGGTGAAGACGATGCTGCAGGACGATCTCGTAGCCGAGTCACGAGTACCATAAGGTTACTTTTTTTGGAATTTGGGTGATATTCCTGTGAGACATCCAATCGAGGTTTATCCGGTGGATTCGGTAAATGTTCAAGAACCATAAATGGATTTTGCCCATTTGGGGAGGAGTTGGAGAGTTTCCATCAAATCCCCCAAGTGGCTGCAGCTACTAGAGCAAGACATCCCGGGGTCAGGATTTCTGCTGGGAGGACGTCAACCAAGCCTGAAGTTTCGCTGGTGTAGTCATTTCGTTAGTCCAACGTTCAGACTCCTTGCCATCTGTCTCAGGTTAATCATATAGTTGTTACCGTTGAATTTCCTAATGTAAACAGGTTCTGTATATAATTAAGGTATGAGCATTTTCGTTCAAAGGTCTTTTTACGCGACAGGTGTCAGAAAATGACCACTTCATAGTATCTTGCGCATGACGTATATATATGGTGTGATTTGGGTGATTGTTTTTTATTTTACTTAACTTCCTTTTTTATGGGTAATAGCTCACCCGGACACAGGTCATCGAACCACAACGGGGCCATCCATCATGACTAGGCCGTCCACTTGCTTATTTTTGCGTATTTATAGGTCAAAATCATATAGTCTCCCATACTACAGTAGGTGAATTTTCACATTCATTATATGCTTTTAGCAATATTTTTTCTATCGGTATCATTCCATGTGCTGTGCAGCTTTTGGTTGTTATTTCAACTCATTATTTTAGTGAAATTGGATTCGCAACCACTCAGATGCGTGTAAGTCACAATTTTGAAACACATAACTCCTCCAACAACTTTCTGTTTCTTTAAAGAGAAGATCGCTCACTTGTCTACCCATTCACGAATACAACCCTTTATTGTAACAATTTCATCATGAGTGTTACTGAACAGTCCCGTTATTGTCACGTCCAGTATATGGCATTCACTATAAGGCCTTGAAAACTTGAGTGTCAGTTGCTGTAGTTTAACCCATTCAATGCTCTCGACTCTTTAGGATTTTATTCTGGCTCCCGACAGACGATTTTATTCAGCTTCTTTCAAACATCCAGCACCGAGAGGGTTTTTTTTTAGAATTTGGTCCACGAGGGGGCTAGTTTATTGGGCACCCCCTTACATCCAGTGCCAGGTGAGGTGCAAAAGCGTTTACAGCGCCCATCTGGGAAGCAAGCGTAGTTCATGCTTGCCTTCATGACTCATGCATTAAGGGCGTAAAAACCTGAAGGGACATGAGCTGTGTCAGCAAGTTACATAAAGTGACAGAATGATGAGTGTGTGGAGGGAAAATTCCCGGTACAATTCATCTGTTTATGGTAAAGTGTGGCAGGTCCCTAATAATGTCGCTAGGAGGAGAGATATCTGGTCAGGGAGGGAAGAGGTGTTGGTAACGGCTGGGGGATCTACTGTATAGGAGGAGGTCATAGGGCAAGTGAGGATATAGTGATGGAGGGTGTGAGAGTCGGGTTTACCACAAAGTTTACAAACAGTGCGGCCAGGCTCAGGGTTGCCAATGTACTCCCATAGGTACCTGTACCCTAGACGCAGTCTCATGTATACAATCTGTTGGGATCGTGTCACCGTCTTGTGGGACGATGCTCCAGGGGTTACATTGAGTGACCTCTAGGTCGCTAGAGAGGTCACTGGTATGTCTTGCTGTTGGGCTGAC
Source organism: Homarus americanus (assembly GCF_018991925.1). Taxonomy (NCBI): domain Eukaryota; kingdom Metazoa; phylum Arthropoda; class Malacostraca; order Decapoda; family Nephropidae; genus Homarus; species Homarus americanus. Next base: position 5,428,067 of record NW_024724368.1, on the reverse strand, counting down.
GCAACCCTTGGCGCCGGGGCTCCTCTCTTGTGCTGTCAGTGTTTCAGGTAACAGGCTGGAGGTCCAGTAGAAATAAAATAGAGTAGCCAGAGAAAACCTGCACTGTTCGGGAAGGTCACACTAAACAACACTCTTCTCTCATCCCACCCAAGCGAGTATCGTGCGTCTCTGTTATAAGTTACCGGATGTCCTGATAAGTCTACTGTGTAGTAAGTACACTGATAATTCAGGTAAGTTTTACTATAATATGGACATATTTCAGACTTGAGAACACCCTTTAGAAATTAGATGGTGACACGAAGAGAATTTGACAGCTTAAGTAACACTAAACTTTGGGAACTTTGATCATTTAACAAATAAATATTATATTGTTGAATAAATCTTTATCCGCCATCTCATCTTACATATAAATGATATCTTCCAATACTCAGTTGGTTAATATAAGATTATTTCTTCAAGAGTTTTGTTTACTTTACGTATATTATAATGCGGTAAATTTTTTTTTTTCATATAATAAAAAAAAAATCAAGAGATACATTTACTAAAATATTGTTTTTCTTACTTAATTATGAAGTCTCAGCAAATGTATTGAGTTATAGAACTTTATCCATGATTTAACACACAAGGTAATCACTTTTTTTTTTTTTACTATTTGCATTTGGGTAACTGACGATACAGAAGTGACCCAGACCCAGTACCTGCGGCGTAACAAACAACTCCTTTCTTACAACACTATATCTGGGTCACAAAGATTAACACCAGTAGATGAACTCACCCCTGCCCTCCCATCCACCATGAAAGAAGTTATACAATTATATGACAAATAACTCCCAACTCAGAAATACATAAACACTTAACATTATTGGTATTTTGCAGTTAAAAGTGGAGTGTGAAAACAGCTATTGAGGAGATCAGTAAATACGTTGGTAGTGTTTTATTACATGTCCCATAGCCCGATTAACCTTACTCTATCACCATGTACTTTAAAATTCTTTGTTTCATATATCTGAAAATATTTCGTCATGACTCAGAATTACGACAGCAGCAACACTGAGGATCATGCTGGTGCTGGTTAATGGACACGTCGTAGTGTTCTTGGAAGAGTAAATACATAGATTTTTTATCATTTTCATTATCAAACTACATAAATATAACTTACATAATACACGAGTTATTGTTAAGGAACATAAATAAAATTACATAAAGTATTATAAGCATTTTACACTAAATAAATTATTTTCGAATAAATATTAATTCGTTCTTCAGGAGATAGAAATTAGCATAAAAAAACATCATTAGCGACCAAAGCCCCTAGGTGGTTTACAAGTGTGTTGCTGAAGACAAACGTCGAAGCAGCACTTCTCAATGCCAGAGCAGGTACCGTCGCTGGAACAGGAAGAGGGGGGACCAACGCTTCTGACATCTAGACAGGCTGGCCGGCGAGGCGGACACATACCAAACTTGATACTGAAGGGACTCTCAGGTTCACTGGCAGTCTCACAGCAGTATGCCTGACCCTTATCTGTTCTGCACCAATTGCGGCAACCGCTAGAGGGCTTCACACCGCCTCCTCCTACAAATGGTGGTATTCCTGCATGTGCTGGATTTATATTTAATCCACCTCCCAAACCTGGTTGTCCAAATCCACTTGTCAATCCTGGTTGTACAAAGCCTGGTTGTCCAAATCCTAATTGTCCAGCTCCACCTCCAACTCCTGGAATCGCAAATCCACCAGTTCCACCTCCAAATCCTGGGTTACCAAATCCTGGGCGTCCACCTCCAAATCCTGGGCGTCCACCTCCAAATCCTGGGTGTCCACCTCCAAATCCTGGGCGTCCACCTCCAAATCCTGGGTGTCCACCTCCAAATCCTGGGCGTCCACCTCCAAATCCTGGGCGTCCACCTCCAAATCCTGGGCGTCCACCTCCAAATCCTGGGCGTCCACCTCCAAATCCTGGGTGTCCACCTCCAAATCCTGGGCGTCCACCTCCAAATCCTGGGCGTCCACCTCCAAATCCTGGGTGTCCACCAGTTCCAACACTTGGTGATAATCCAAGAGAAAGGCCAAAGGCCCTTTCGTTTGGCTTGTTGCCTCTGGTGCGTGCTTCAACAACGTTTTCAGTGGCGGCGGCATTTCCGGGGTCCACAGCTTCTGCTGGTGGTGAGGCGGTACTGGTGGTGGTGGTGGTGGTGCCCCCTACTGCCACCACGAGGGACACACCCAGAAGCAACACTAATTTCATCTGGAATGCAGAATATCAGCATATTATATATAGACTAACACCATCTGAACAGTCAATATGGTACAAGGTATAACACAACTTTATGAGATATCAACATCAAATGGCAGATATTAACTACTTTAGTCAAACAAACGTCCTGTTATTTTTAAAATACCCTTCCCCTAAGAATATAATTTCCTCAGAATCATGATAAAATAAACTATCTTCACAAATATATATCTACAACTTGATTATTTGTAAAATAACAGTTTTTATATACAGTACCTACTTGAGTACAACCTCATATAACAGTCAAGCCATTGAATGTATCTTACCTTCAGTGGAGGCTGCAAGTATTCAACTGACGTGGTAATGTAATGTAAACCCTTATATGCACATGGACACTGCCCTTGATGCCATCTGTACTGGATGGAGCAAGTGGCAGCTGACCCTTCCAAAGCGACTTACAGAAAAAAAAGTGTTATTTGGCTCTTGTATACTAGAAGGTCATAAAAGAATTTTGACTCGCTTACAGCCTAATTAATTTGTCAGAAACAAATATATCTCACAACAACTGATTATGTCTACTGTTGTTACATGCTCTACAGAAACCGTTGCTTCAGCAGCTTAGTCGAAATTAGGGAAACTATAAAATATGTAATGGTTGTCCTGCATGACTGTGATACACAGTTCATGTATCATCTTTACCAGTACAGAAATATTCCAGAAAAGGACACATGCTACATGACCCTCGTGTAGCTGGGAGGAAGTCACAAATACCCTAACAACTTTTGATATCATTAACTGTCTTGTTGATATCTAAAAATCAAATCCTTGAGAGAACTAAAGAAGTCGCAAGATTGTCCAGAAGTTCTCGCGGTTTACCTTCCCATCTCCAGCTTCTGTTGGGTCTCATAATTACTTTCTACAAAGCAACCATAACAAAAATTCAGATAACTTTAGACATTTCGGCCAACAATCCAAACAGCTCACGATGGCCGGTAGAAAATAGCTGATGCCCTCGTCAGAGTGACAGAGACGGTTGAGCGAGCCTTGGTACTGTATAGTAAACTGACGGCGAGGCGTGGCGAGGCGCACCAGATGTAACACTCCGATAACTTTGTTTTCTACTGTTAAGTTAGTTAATTATATATTTTTCTCAGTTATGAATTACTTTTCAACTCTGTATAGATAATTAATTAGCTGTAAACACAGACTTTAACAGCCGGAAACACCATGGATAAACCGATACAATATATGTAAACCTAACCGCCAGAGACAAAGTTCAGCAGCTAAACCAATATTTGTTTTCATCATCTTCAGTAACATAAGTCATTTACTTATCAAGGATGAGAGAAAATTTTGAGAATTTCGCGTCAACTTTCGGTTACAGGAAAATACAAAATATGTGTTAGTTTTAGGTTGTTACACACAGGGAGGACAATGTTACAGTGTGGGACAAGTTGTCACACACTGGGAAAGACATTGTTACATATTACGAAGCGACTTCAGATTGTTACGTGTCAAATGTCTTGAAATTAAGTGTTGGGATTACACTCGTTTGCAGGCGATGGTGTTGTGGTTTTCTTCATTGTCATTTTCATCACACAGAAACAGCAATAATAGTTGGCACCATCTCTCCTCTCCCCTATTCCATCTTTCTTTCCTCTGTTACCGTCCTCCTTTCCTCGGTTCCGTCTTCCACCCCTCAGACCTTCCATTTTCACCCTCCCCTTAACATCCTCTTCCCGTCTCTTTACCCCTTTCTCCTCTCCTTCATTTTCACCTTCTTACTTACTCACCCACTTTCCATTTATCTTCCCGCTCACTCTAGCTTAAGGAAGTTTGGCAGCCTCAGCAACGTAAATATAACGTAAATGTAACCAAAACGTAGAAGTGGCAGTGTGAGAGGACCACAGTTAACGAGAGGCGAAGTTCTTATAGTTATACAGGTGGTAGGAGTAACTTGATGGTGTTTTCCAGTTTACTGATCACCCCATAGATCCTGGGATACTCTCCACTGTAAGGAAGGCAGATGAAGGAGGCTTTGTCATATAGGTTACTCTTCACGTGTCTACACCTCAGGCGAACTCGCTTAGTGTCTTAGAAGCCTTATTTATTTGTAGGGGATATGTTCTTTATTTTTCTTTGTATTGGAACAGGTCGCTAACCCAACCACAATCTCAATTACTTAGAGACGAACCGAGCGTTGACCGAGTGACGCAGATACTGTATGTCATAAGAAAATTATTATTATTTCAAGTGTTCATCTCAGTCTTGATATTTTAGATTATAAATGAATAGCTCCAAGTATTTTTATTTTAAAACAGCTGGAACGTAAAGTAACTAACAGTAGAGGACTCCCCACACTTATCCAACAACGTTTGCGTTTACAATTCGGTTCATCAGAAAATATCACACGACTAAATTCACTTGCGTTTGTGTCTCAAGTATGTATTTGTCATATTAGTAATGGGGTGATATGTTTAGACCAGATACAGTATGTTTAACGTGAAAATAAAATTACACGAAAATAATACAATATAAAAGGACTGTGGTTATAGAAACTCAGCACATCAATGTTCTTTTTTTAAACAGTAATCACTGGTTTTTAGATTAACTTTCAGTGACACTCGCCAGTATGCATCCATAAGCCTTACTGCAGATGATCTCAAGAAATCGATCTATATTTCTCATTCAGTTCCTAAATGACATGGAATCCTATCAGGTGTTGCGCCCTAATTATAATTAGGGCGCAACACCTGATCTGATTTTAGAGATCTGATAATTATCAGATCTCTAAAACGAGAACTGGAAGATGACCTCGTGTTATCGCTTTATGACAGCCTGGAGGTCAGTAAGCATTAAGTAACTTTCAAAGAGATTCAATAAATATTGTCCAATAACATTTGTACAGTCGCTATCTGGAGAATGGTTAAGTGAGAGGGTTAGAGAAAGACAAGACGCCCTCCGTAAACTCCCGGAAAGGATCACGAAAAAAGGATGAGATGGTGGCTCACATCCTCACTCAGTACGCCTCTATGTGGAAGACTGACATCCTCACCTCCACCGAGCACCGCTCCTGTGCCAGATACGAGAGATCAAATAAAGTCGCCCTCGTCCTGAGATGATCCCCCCAACACACCCAAACAAAACGCTTCCGTGACGCTGGACCCCAACGTCGGTACACCCATTAATTGTTGAGGTTGACAGTTCTCCCTAAACACCATCTTGTGAAAGTATAAAACCAGGTGATGATGACACCTGTCTGTTACCTATATTAGCAGCACTATATATATAGACAGAGAGACAGTATGGTCTCCCCCTATCAATCTTTAGTTCGGACGAAGAAGTTAATTGCAATTTAAGAAACGATTTCCTTTCATTGGGACGAGTTTTGATTACTTACAGAACAGGTATACAGACAGGCTGAGGCTAAACAACTTCATGTTGCGTATCGTGAACGTATTTGAACAGCCTGCGTGAATTGGTGGTCACGTCTTCAAACGCGATGATCTTCGTGAGAGAAGCAACCGGTACTGTATACTCGTATGTAGCAGCGTCATGAGGACGTGGACACACAAGCCTCAAGCCTCCGTCCAGAATATCCATCAGTGAATATGTATCACAAACTCTACAACCGTGAGTGATCGAGACCATGACAATAACCCCCCCCCCCTCTCATCTCAGCGCATTATTGAAACTCCCTTAACTGTAACCACTATGCCCTGAAGAGTGTAAATTTGTGGATTTTAAAGACATGTAAATATGATGATGATATTTTTTTTTAAGAACTGAGAACGAAACTTATCAACAACTAAATTATCAAAGAACATTTGCACATAGCTATTGTGAGTTATGTGCTACACAACACGTTAAATGATAACTGATTGACTGTCAACTTAACTAAGATGAAATCATTTACCTTAGTTGACCTCCTACTCCTCCTCTACCCCGCGACCATCGACACCCTTAAGAGCCTCATGCACTTACGGCAAACTAATCACCAGTGAGAAATGTGGACCTAATAGAAATAGTAATTAGTAAATGGGTCTTTTACTGAGTCATACAGACACACACACACACACACACACACACACACACACACACACACACACACATCTATCATAAAAACTGGCACGTGTTTTTTTAAATCACTTTGTCGCAACCAAAAGCTTAAATCGACAAATTCATTTAAATATATCAGCGAGAAGTGATGTTTACACGCTACTGTTATCTCGTGATGCTCCTCCTTGACCTACACTGTCAGCCTCGCTCACGGACACAACATCTGAAGGAAAAATTAAGAAAGTTTGGTCGCTCCGGAAGCCTGGTGACTCTGCATCGCCTGATTAATACACCTGTGACTAGTTTTTCTACTTGAAGGTCAAGACTGTTGTAGGTTTATTAAGTGTTGCAGTATTGTAGGAATTATCACTTTGTTTTTTCTCTCTCTTTAGTTGGTATGAATGGCAGTATCTATAATATCGCTTGAAGACACACGAAATCTCAGGTGTTGAGACACATGTAGTTTACCTGAGAATCGGGCGCCCAGCCTATTTCACCTGGTGATTAAACACTCTAGCGCTACCTAAGGGATTAAAACTGCGCTAGATGAGCAGAAGCGAATAAAAAATAATCATGGGAGAAGGTCACATGATTCAGATTGCCACACTCAGATGCGCTTGGATCTTGGCAAGACAAAAAATGTAATTTTCGAATACAGATATATTGAAAGAAACCTTGCTAACAGCACTGGAGGCCCTTGGGTCTGATTTGAGTGAAAAGGAAACGGAAAAAAATTACCCAACGAGTGATGATGATGCCGACTTATGACAGCTAGAATTGTATATCAGGCTGAGAACAGTGAAGAAAAATGGAAAAGGAACTAAACTCCCGCCTGGCATTTGGTTTTGTACTTGATGATTCCAGATTAATGAGACACATCACAACTGTGCATCTAGATTAGACTTATCGCTGAAAACTTTGAAGCGCAGGAAGAATTACTAGCCTCGTCCCTATTTAAAGACCGTACTCAAAGTTGTGATATACTGAAAGCTGTCAGTAAAGAATTTCAAAAGTTTGGTCTGAACATGAAAAGCTGAGTTTATTTGCCTCAGATGGGGCACCTGTAGCAATGCAAGAGAAAAAAGAGGGTTTTAGAAGTTTCTACAAGTCATATGAGAAAGTTGGTGTGCCCAGCTTCCACTGCATCATTATCAGGAGAGTTTGTGCTGTGAAATATGCAACTCGAATTCATGGTATGGTGTGATGGAAGAAGTGATCAAGATTGTGAATTTTCTTCGTGCCAGTGCCCTTAACCATCGCCACTTTATGGGGCATTCTGAAGAAGTAGAAACAGAGTATGGAGCTTTAGTTTATTTTAATACAGTCAGACGGCTAACTCGTGGAAACATTTTGAAGAGATTCACAGAGTTACTCCTCAAGTCAGAGACTTGGAATTTAAATGACTCCGAGAGACCCAACTTGTCGGACCGCCAGTGGCTCACAAGAATGTAATTTCTTACTCCATTTATTTCCTATTGCTGAACTGCCCTGAGCTCAGTAGAATCACATATTTTTGAAGAATTGCAGAGCTACTTGGTGGAAATGAAGTCATAATTTCAGAAGATATTCACGGATTTTGATGAGTATGAATCATGCTTTATATTGCTGCCTTTGGGGTACAAACCTCAGGATATATTGAATTATCAACCATCTGCACTATCAGTGTGGCTCAGTTTCAAGAGGAACCGAAATGTGCTGTCTGTTAACTAATGTACCTGTGTTCTCATTATCATGATAAAAATTTATCAGTGACTAGCACTAGGTTTTGTACAAATAAAGTTGATCAAACTGTTTTGGGGGGATGGCTTTTGTGTTAATGTTTAAGAAAATCCATTTTGTTCAATAGCTAACAGGTTATACTTCACCACTGGTATCAATAAAAAAATCATACCCCCCGCACATATGAACCTTTGATCACGTGACAACATTACCGAAAAAATTGGACACCCGTGGGTTAGATTAGGTTAGGTTAGGTAAGGTTAAGTTAAGTAATGTAATGTAAGATTAGGTTAAGTTAGCCTTGAGATGTTTAATCATCAGGTGAAATAAATTGGAGAGTCTAATCTTCAGGTGATAGACTTAAAGGTATTACCATTGCTTTTCTCTGACTGGGTAACAAAGTCTTAGGGAATACTGTTGAAAACATGTGATAAAAGGTACAGTATATCATTAAAGAATCTCAGAGAAGAGTAGTGACCTTTAAACTACAACAGTTACAGAAAAGATTCATTAAAAGTAAATTCACAATGAGAGTTTAAAATTCATTGCGTAAATCAGGGAATCTTACAGTAAGATTTACTTTATGTCACCTAAGCCTTCAATCCCCCATCCTCTTCTCGGTTAATTTCAACAGAAGATTAACTACCCGAATACTTCCTTGAGGAGGGGGGGGGGGAAGGTTAGGTCAGGTTAAATTAGATAGATTCAGGCTATGGTCAGCTGAAGTGATTTCTTGGTATAAATGCAGTAAATTGATTTCTGTCGTTAGTGATGAGTGTATCTAAGACCAGAAGTCTTGAGTTGTCGCTAAGTGAATAAGTGAATTTTATATGTTCATACTTTTAAATTAAAATCATTGACGAATTTTTCGGTGGTGGGATTCGTTTACACACCTGCACCGAAAACAGAGATTTATAGAAAGTGCTCAATTGTTCAGCTATACAGATCCAAGGTGACATAAAACTGCATTGTTTTGGGCTATATTCAAGTGACTAATTTATTCAAAGAGCGTCTGACTAATGTAAAGTAGTTACTAAGTTGAACAGAACAATATAATATTATTCTCCCCACGATAATAAAAACTGACACGAGTTGATAATAATTGACAAAACCGACTCATTAATTTCACGACCAGAAATTTGTATAAAATGTTTAGGTCAATGCTGTCGTTTCCAGCCCTGAGCTACCTTGTTGACGACCCCGAGACGGTGGCGTCTGGTGCTGTACGCTCTGTGTGTGTGTGTGTGTGTGTCTACACCCCTGTCTACTACCAAACATCTACCAGGTAATGGCTGATGGATTTTTAGGTGTGTGACATCACAAGTTGGCATGCAGGTGTAAACACTACCTCCGGCACGAATACTTTTCATAGTCAACAGAGAAGAATACTCTGAGAATAGAGAGAGAGAGAGACAGAGACAAACAGACAGACAAGTAGAGAGAGAAAGAGACAGAAACAAAGATATAGACAGACAAAGTGAAAGAGAAAGTACCAAATATAACAATAACCTTGATAATTATGACCTCAGTGTGATAGCTAAATGACTTATTACATTAACGTGTCCTAACTTTCTTTTCGATTTCATTATTCTGCTCGCCATCACTAAGTCTCAGGAAGTCTTTAACAATGTCTAGAAAACATCCCTCAAGGTTGACAGGTGGACGAGAAGAGGTGACGGCCGCTGACAGAGATGTCTTAACACTGCCTTCTGCTTGTGTGGTGATCAAGTATTTCATTCTATTCCAAATTTTAGATCGGTTAGTGTACAGCATCAATGAACATACGTCACCTTAACAGTTTAGATTCTCACAGCAAGGGACTATCAATCAATTTTTTTTTGTCAGAGATAACATTCAAGTAAGTTAAAATTAATAATATACATTTTATATCCCATCTTGATTTACCTGAGCATCACCTATCACCTCCACGTGTACTAATGAAGACAAATTTTTCCCTCGTTCTTCTCTATCACGTGTTACCTGGGGGTCAGTCCTGTTCTAAGTATGTCGTCACTCGACTTTCAACCATTCTCACATTCCTCACCTCACTCATCCTCTCTCCCTCTCCCTCATTCCCCTTCTCTACACCACTCACCCCACTTATCCCCTCTCCCTATCCTCCATTCCCCTTCTCTGTACCCCTCACCACATTTCTCACCCTACTCATCCCTCTCCCTCATTTCCCTCTTCCCATCCTTCTTCCCCCTCTCCCCACCCTTCTTCGCCCTCTCTCCACCCCTCTTGCCCCTTTCCCCAACCTCATTCCCCCGTCTCACCCCACCCCTCTTCCCCCCCTCTCCACCCCTCCCCCCCCCACCTCATTCCCCCGTCTCACCCCACCCCTCATCTCCCCACCATCCCAGTGATATTAGTCGTGTATTGAGAGATGGTGAAAGTGATGGTGACGTTGTTGTCATGGTGTTTATGGTGGTGATGGTGAGTGATGGTGATCCTGATGTTGATAATCTTTAGGGTGGCGAGAGACAGGCAGACAGACAGACAAACAGAAAGAGACAGACAGAGAGACAGAGACAAGGCGGAAACAAGAAACTGCGCTACAGACGAGAAAAGATGTAAACAATGACTCGACAAGTATGACCAAGGTATAGCCAAGATATCAACCTTCCATTACTATAGCTGCTACAGTAAGGGTCACATCCCACCGCCTTGTAGAGTTAAAACCATGTCATCCCATCACTAAGAAATGATACCCCACCTTTAGAATGTGTGTAGACATCTAGTTATGGGATTTTAAAGGAGTAATTTAACGCTGTGTGTTGCTTTAGTCTCTTCTCTGTGTCTATCAGTGTTGGTCAAAGTCAATCAATATCAGTGTTGGTCAGAAATTAAATCATTAAGATGTTACGAATACATCCCTGGACAAAGTTCGTGGTTAATGGATCAGTCTGCAACATTTTGAGAACTTTAATCCCAATAAAAATTTTTTTTTTTTACCTGGCCAAACACCGACTCACCTGTCTCGTTTCATTAAGATCAGTCAAATATTTGTTTCTGATATTTATGTAAAGGTTAAGGTGACTTTTAACACGTGATTGAATGTTTTGTTTGCGTACACAATATATACAGCTGTATATACTATTTACACGTATACTTTAACGGTTAATTGACCAAAGAAAGATGGTGAAAGTTACTGTTGGTGAAAAAGTTTGAGAATAATAGCAACAACAGTTCTATGAGATGTAGGATAAAGTATTAACATTAAAATATAATCACCGAACTTTTTGCCATATTTAAAAATGTTTCAACGTCATTAATTTAGTGATACAAGATAAGTTGTTGATAAAGATGATATTGATACGAGTTGTTCATCTCGATATTATTAAGACCGATACTTTGAATGAGACAATGAACTGATATTATAGACAATAAGTGACTTTGGACAGGACTCCAGGGGCTCAAAGACTAGTCCAACACAGCGGCCTGAATGAGACAATGAACTGATATTATAGACAATAAGTGACTTTGGACAGGACTCCAGGGGCTCAAAGACTAGTCCAACACAGCGGCCTGAATGAGACAATGAACTGATATTATAGAAAATAAGTGACTTTGGACAGGACTCTAGGGGCTCAAAGACTAGTTCAACACAGCGGCCTGAATGAGACAGTAAAACTCGACCAGTCCACAACGTCCATAAACCCTCCCACCCAACCCCCGTTCACGAGTCAGGATCGCGACACACAAAAACTCACCCCGTGTGATTGGGCAGCAGTTTTTAGTAGATAATGAGTATTGCTTCCGAGACAACGTTTTCTTCATTTCCGATACATGTTTTTCTCGTCAGACAATGACGACAAAGCACGCCAGAACGAATAAGTAAAATAAATACCTTTACACGTCTTTCTTAGTGATTGATTTTGGGTACCACTTTCATTATTACTACGCTTTAACAACTATGGTCTTTTAATGCGTCATCAAAAATAAAAATAAAATAAGAAAAATACTTGTCTCTGGTTTGTGTTAGGCTCTCATGAGGAAAGACCGACTGTTTATGTAAAACTTCATGGCATTTTAAGTGGCAGATCCACCGAGTTCCAACTGGTGGTGGTGGTCCAGTGACCACGCTCAACCAACTTATTTAAATGTACGATAAATATCTCATATGAAAACGTTTATATGTAACCTTCCTCAATTGTGGAGAAGACACACACACACACGCACAAAATACTACTACTACCACGACTATTACTAATGCCACTACCTGTTTCCAGTGTATGTATGTACGTATGTATGAATGTTCCTCACTTTCGTCAGCAGCCAGCACTATTAATGAACCCAGCACTATGAACCCAGAACTATTAATGAACCCAGTACTATTAATAAACCCAGCACTATTAATTAACCCAGTACTATGAACCCAGAACTATTAATGAACCCAGTACTATTAATAAACCCAGCACTATTAATGAACCCAGCACTATGAACCCAGAACTATTAATGAACCCAGTACTATTAATAAACCCAGCACTATTAATTAACCCAGTACTATGAACCCAGAACTATTAATGAACCCAGTACTATTAATAAACCCAGCACTATTAATGAACCCAGCACTATGAACCCAGAACTATTAATGAACCCAGTACTATTAATAAACCCAGCACTATTAATGAACCCAGCACTATGAACCCAGAACTATTAATGAACCCAGTACTATTAATAAACCCAAAACTATTAATTAACCCAGTACTATAAAGCCAGCACTATGAGCCCAGCACTGTTAATGAACCCAGCACTTATATACAGGAAGTTAAGGTTACACAAACATGGCCGCAGAAATCGCTTATGCAAATTCATCTGGATTTTGGACCAACACTGGCACAAGTTCAGATACATTCTAGGGCGAGTACATCCCCAATACTTGTTAACAGTGCGTAACAGAGACGTAACCGAAAACTCGAGTGGCTATCAGGCCGATTAGTCACATCAATGTCGATAACGAAGAAGATTACGTAAAGTAAAGTATGGCATCTTGAGCCACCTATTGCTTTTCTAATCTTTTCTTGGTCAACTCAGGCAGACCTGCTCAGGTAAGTTTAGGTTTAGGAGGGAGATAGGAAGAAACTGGTTCACAAATAGGGTGGTGGACGAGTGGAACAAGCTTAGCAACTTTGTAGTAAGTGCTGGAACGCTGGAAAGTTTCAAAAGGAGGCTAGATAGATTCATGGATGATAGAGAGTGGTAGTAACTCTCGACAGGAGCTGCCATGCACAGGCCAACCGGCCTATTGCAGGCTCCTTATTTTCTTATGTTCTTATGTTCCCCTACAAACGCTGTTTGTCGCTGAGTAGCCGACTCCACCAATTCCCCAGTGTATGCCTCGTGGTCTAGGTCAACCAGCGCCGCCATACATCACGGAGCGGGGGTCAACTACTAAGCCACGCCTACCCCCGCTATTTAAGACCTGACCTCGTGGTGACCTGTCCCTTTCTACCCACACCAACCAGCCAGCAACACCTCCTCCTCCTCCGCTGCCTGGCGGCCCTCGCTCCTCCGCCTGCCTGGTGGTCCTCGCTCCCGCCGGCGAGCATGGCGACCCACCAGCTGTCCTCCTCTGAGCATTCTCACCAACCAGCTCTCTCTACATCACGCTTGTAACCACGCTGCCACTTCCCAGCACCAAGCTGAACATAAGAACATAACATAAGAAAGTGGGATACTGCAGGAGGCCGACTGGCCCATACAGGGCAGATCCCTTTCACACCCATCCCAGCACTTCCATGTGCCTATCCAACTTCGTCTTGAAGCTCCCTAGCGTCCCCGATCCTACTATAGCACTCGGTAGTCTATTCCACATATCCACAACTCTATTACCAAACCAGTGCTTGCCTATATCCTTTCTGAATCGGAATTTATCTAATTTAAAGCCATTTGTTCTAGTTATTTCGTTATTACTGAGCTTCAGAACATCTTCCATTTTACCCTTGTTAATCCCACTTACCCACTTGTACACCTCTATCATATCTCCCCTAACTCTACGCCTCTCTAATGAATGTAAGCCTAAGCTTTTCAGTCTTTCTTCATATGGAAGGTTTCTAATATTATGCATTGTACATCCAATACAACATGTATACAGAGAGCACATTGTGAGTTTCCTTTCTCCACCCCATCCTGAGTGTGAACCAAACAACTTTAACCCCACAACTGAAGTGATTTTTTGTAAGTGTAACGTGTTTTACAGCCAAGAGCTTAAAACTGCTTCTCATATTATGAAATGTGATGTTGAATAAACTTGATTACACATCCGTTTTCCTGCGTCTTACAATTTATAATTATTTCAATACAACAATTTTAAGGGTTAGATCTTTTAAAGCAACACTATTCAAGAACTTGTAATAAGGTTTGTGATTGGCTTGAATTTGCGGGAGCTGACCAATAAGCGTTCAGAACAGGTTATTACCTCGGTGACCATGTAAACAAGGCGGGAATAAAAATGACTTAGTGTGTTTATATTCCGGTACTAATATCCAAGTTTTGTTTACCTTGGCACACTAGTTAGGTATATAAGGTAAGTTTCAAGGAACGTTTTGTAGCATTAAGTTGAATATAATTGGTTTTCTGGCGACTGATACTTTGGTCTAAGAAAAATAAGACGTGACCTCATCCCTTGTTAATACGACATCACCAAACCCACATTATACCAACAGACATCACTACTGCCATATCAGGATTTAAACCCACATAGCTCAGATGACAAGCAAGAGTGATTTTGGTTAGTTGAGTTAAGCCTATTTATTATAATGGACTATAGCAGTGATAGGTCTGGTTCAAATGACCTTCACTTATTCTTGCCAATTGGATTATTTGGGTTCATATACTGCAGGCTGTTAGTATCTGTTTATGTCAGGATATGTTTTTCTGATGTGTCTGTAATCCTTGCATATAACTCGGGGATGTGTAAACTACACCCATATTATCTAACTTATTGTTGACTTTGATATGACATTATACTGTGTGATTTTACCATATACAGGGTGTTCCGTAAATACCTTTCATAATTCAGGGGGTGTATTCCTGAGACATAAATAAAGATGAATTACTAAATGACTAAATTGTCAATTCTCAATAGTTTCGGAATTACAGAACATAACTTAACCTAACCTAGGTTAGGTTAGTGGATGCTACAGTGAAAATGTCCCGGTAGACACAACTCCAGCTCGGAAGACTGCATACTAAAGTAGCACCATTTTTTGTTACCTAATAATTACTGGGTAGTATGAATTAGGTGTCATATGTTGAATAGTAAATTATTTATTATACATCGATTTCAAAGTACAGGTACTGTACAATAAACATGAATCTTAGAAAAATTATTTAAAAATTGGAAAATATATCCTGAATATCTTGCCCGGCTGCATCACACTAACACAACCAATGTACTCATCAATGTGTGTTTATTACTCAGTGCAGACGTACCTGTTCTCTCATGACATAATAACACACATTCACGTTATTAGAACAATGCCCAAGCAAGTATGTTTGGGTTTTACCCAAACGAGCAGAAAATGCCTTACCATGAAGGATTAACTTGAAGTGCTGGCCATGATCAACAATTAGGCAGTGGATATTTTGCCGTGGCTGGCTAAGTTCCCATTAACGCTATTTTACCGTGAGTGCGCTAATCAAATCAAAACTACAATGCACAGAACCTATGAGAACCTCACCTAACCTCACCTCACCTACCTACCTACCTACCTAACCTTACCTAACTTCCTAACCTGTGCATTGTTGTTAATATTTTCCTTCTATAATCCAAACAACATCTCTAGAAAAAATTAATGCAGTGGATATTTTGCTGTTTTGTTCGCCAGTAATGGGCGATTAGCCAATCAGAGTGCGCTCACAGTAAAATGGCATTACTGTAGTAGGAACCTAGCTGGTCATGGCAAAATATCCACTGTGCAATAATGAACACCAGGTTCCCAAGATAATGCAAAAATTTGGAACTTTGAATTTAGTAAAAAAGCATATGATAAGTGTGGTACACTTCATATCCACTGAAAATGATAGTGGATCCCATACACACCTACATTATCTTTACTACATAACACGTCGCCACAGTTGTGACAATAACATTAGTTATATGAGCAAGTGCAGGTGCGATAACATTGGAACAAAGCTCTGAAGTGAGATACGCATGCTGTCAAGCAGCGTGCAAATAGGTGACCTGCACAGAGGATGAAAAGGCAGTTTTAGCACATAATGCCAATCTTAAATTGACAAAGTCAAGGGAGAGATGCACTTCCCCAGTGTTTACATTCTGCCTCATCAAGTTTAGCCTGTTGATAGCTATCAGTAATGTGGAATTTACTTAACAAACTAATGAGAGGATTTTAAAACCTAACAAACGTTAACATGGATTATCATAAATTGGGGGATACCTTTATTGTATTTTTTCAGTGTACTGTACTGTAAATGAAAGGGTACTGTAAATATTTATAGAATGTTTTGAATGCTTACTTCAAATGACCACAAATTCTTTTTTACTGTATTGCACTGTATTTCATGACCTGGTAAACAACCGTGGAAAATTCAGAAAGCTATATATCTTGACCTTGTACAAGGCACTGAAATCTAGACCCACTGTCTTCCCCAATTAGTCCAGTTTAACATGGTTTTCCTGTACATAAATTGTTTTGTATACTCATCATTTGTCATTTTGATAAAAGTTTGTGTCTGGTCTACTTACAGATACTCAATAACTAAGATGGATGACACTCAAGAATTGGAGTGTACACAAGTACTATCTGATAACTGGGATGATGAAGGATCTGTCTCAGGTGAACCCTGTCTTGTAAGTTATTAATGCACTACATTTTTTTGTAGGTAAACTCTTTTTTTATTTTTCTGGGCTGTTTTATTGTCCTTTAAAATTATTTATCTCCCTAACTATGGAGTAGGTGGGTTTTTGTACAGGTACTGTACTGCTTAGTACCTGTAATTGTTTTGGCACAGTGTAAGATGACTCCTGTTCTGAGTTAACTCACATTTTATTCATTTCAGTTTTGTGGAGTTGATCCAAGGCCTGTCTTTTGTCTTAAAGATTGGTGCTTAGTTTCTAGGGTATCCCCAGTTGACCGTGCAGTAAATGGATACAGTATCTGACTCAAGTGAGGGAGTGTAGGGTAGAGTTCAGGGCCAGTTGATATGTTCTTGGGTGAGTATGTACAGATTGTTCATCTCTGATTGCAGAAGAAGTGGGAGATGTAATCACCTGTGAATTTTATGACTTGGTGTCAGGTATGACGATTGGTGGACTTAAGCTCGGATTCCATTCACACGATAGTGCCAAAAATAGATCATATTGAAATGTACACGGTTGTTTCCATTGGCACGGTTGCGTTAGCAGTAGCGTTGGCATTATGTGTTTGCAGTACACTTCAATCGCTCCCTGTAGTGATTGAAAATGCAACCGCTTGGAAACGGACGAGGAAATCCCACACTGTGACGTCTCTAGTTCCTGTTTCATACACTTACTCTCCTCACCCAAACATCAGATATTCTTGCCACAGCTATGCATTTCACAAATATGGAAGGGGAAATGTGACCAACAGAACAATTTCATTTTATACAGTATTTATCTGATGTGTTCTTAGAAACTTAGCAACTGTTTCATCAGCTCACTCAGTGTATATCCCAACAAAAATATCTATTTTTGTAATGATTTATATTATACGTTTAGACACCTAGCAAGTGTTATTTAATCAGGTAATTAAGTATGCATCACTCTTTATATATCATTTTACCAGATCCATACATTTTTTACACATTTGTCTCTAAAATGTAGGTTCGTGGTCTCAATAAAAGGTTTCTTTGGAGTACAAATGAACTTATACAAAACCAGGATAATTAATAGCAAATCATCCTGTTCATATAAATAGCGTAGTAGCTTTGATGCGCTGGGAGCCATCCTTCCTGTCCTGCAAATGGAAACGGGTGTCCATTTTCCAAGGCAATTTAACGCAAACGCATACTGCAAACGAATACCGCAAACGCATACAGGTACAGTATATGGAATCCTAGCTTTATGGTCTGTGTTCCACGACATTGAGATAATGTATCACAGGGTAGCTGAGGTGGTTGGGAATGGTTTGTGTGGAACTGTTATATGTAAAATGAAGGTCAGAGAGTTTCTACCCCTTTTATTTGACTAAAGTACTGTATAGAGAAGTTATTCACATGAAGATGTAGGTAACTGTTGGTCAGCCAGGGAACAACAGTGGTTCATTCTTTCTAGAGGTTTAAAAAATTTTGTTTGAATTAGTGTTATGTAATGCAAATTTATTTTGAATTTGCAGTAACCCTGAGGATCATAGAATGATTTTTAAGTTGTTCATATTATTTTTGGCTGTCAAAGTATCACATTTTCATCAGATTTTAAAACTGGGTGTTTCTTAGAAAAAAAAGTATGCAGTTTTCATTTACTCAGTATTTGTATTTACAGTCCTGTATTTTGTATTTATTTTAATATGAAAATCATGTTGCTTTTTGATGGACTATACTGTGGAGTAGCTGCATTAATTTCTTGATGCACAGTACTTCTTTTGTTGATTATTTGTACGTTTGTAAACTGCTGAAAATTTTCCTCCTCGTTGATGTGCATTATTGTTTATTTTTCCAAGTACAGTAACTATTGTAGGCTGTTGTTGTTGGTTGTACAGTATAGTTAGTCAACTCAAAACATCAGCATCATCAATTGACATATAATAAGACTTTCCTCAATTTTGTTGCAGCGGCAGTACAAAACACCATTTTCAGGTGCGCCAGTAATAAACACAATATATTGTACTAATTTGGGATGTACAGTGCCTGGTAACTTTATTTTATCAGATGTTATATACTGTACATTACAATACTAAAATTACTCACTGTGTAAGACTTTCAATTGTTGCCTTACATTCATGGTATTACAGGATACACTACATGTATAGCACTTGTATTATCTTTTACAGTATGTTCTCTTCAACCTTATATTTCTTAACCATTCCAAATAAATATATATGACTGTACTCTACTTTATTTTTGTTAGGCTGGTTGGCTGGAAGTTTATGGAATTCGTCATGACATTTATGAAGGAGAAACTAAGATTGGGCGTGATGCAGCGTCGTGTAAGATAGTGTTACAGCATAAGGTGAGATACATTGAAGTTTTTGTACTTTATTTTGAATTTTGATGATATTATTGATTTGTCATACAGTATTGTGTTTTCTGATTGGAGTCTTAATTACATAAATAGACTCATCAGAGGTATACAACTAGAAACATAGAGATTTGTGTACAGTCCTGTACAGTATTCCTTTTACTGT
Source organism: Homarus americanus (assembly GCF_018991925.1). NCBI lineage: Eukaryota > Metazoa > Arthropoda > Malacostraca > Decapoda > Nephropidae > Homarus > Homarus americanus. The sequence goes on along the minus strand of NW_024724368.1, from coordinate 5,408,731 downwards.
ATTAACTGAAATTAGGGTAATTTTGTATGTAAGCATTCACTGACTTATGTTGTGCCAAACAGTGCCATTTTGATTCAAGGGTGTTTAATAATATAAATCACTGATGTCTGATACAGTGTCATTTTGAATCTCGTGTGCACCAGAGTGGTGCCTGCCTCACTCACGCATTCCCAGCCCACCAAAATTTAGTCTCACGCTTTCTGCCTTGATGACAACATCTTCCAAACAGTCCTACTGGTATTGTACCCAAGAAATACCATCTTTCCATCAGTTTAGATGTGAAAATTCAGGAAATGTTGAGTCTGGAGAGAGAGAGAAAGAGGCTGGGGACAAAGCAGCACCTGGGAAGACAGAGGCAGAGGAGAGACAGGCTGGGGAAGAGAGTAACCTTTACAGTCATGTAACAGAGGAAAATAATGTTTCTTTAGACATACAGTAAGCCCTTGATAATTTGTAATTCGATATAACTCGGAATTGTAGTAAAATATTCAACTATAAATTATTTTTAAACTACGTACTGTATTTTTTTACACAATTCACAATATTCCGAGATATGATGACACAATCTCAGAATGGCTTAATACCTGCAGCCCACGTGGAATGCATAGGAGGCTCTGCCCAGCCAGCTGTTCAGTTATGCGTTGGTAGGCCTAGTGAGAGGATACCCACTTGCAGTCGCTCTACTTATTTTCACGTATTTTGTGCAAAGTGCTATTCCACCCAAATTGAAAATTTTGATTATACTGTACAGTATATGTACAATACAGTGGTATTTAAGTGAATAATAACATTTAAAGTTGGTGGTGTAAGTGCTTACAATACAGAATTGTACTAAATATACTGTACTGTAGTGCAGTGAGTCCCCCATCACCTGTGACACCTACCACATGGCACCCCAAGCTTGAATTATTCTCATGCTTTGCCTGCAGTGCTGGTAAGTGTTAATTTTTTTGCAAGTTTTCAGATTATGTTACAGTAGGTTATTTGGGCCAAAAAGTTGGCTGTTGGGGTGAGGCGAAAGACTGGGAGGAAAGTACCTTGATAACTCGAAATAGTTAGAGCCCCATATACAAGCAGTATCTCTGTTAGCTGGAATCCCTCAAACCCGGAACTCTCCTATAGCCGGAATTGAAATTTGTTTCTGTAAATTGTTCCCAAAGCTGGAATTTTACGGAAATTCCAAAATTATATTCCGGTACCCAGAAAATTCTGGGGATGATTTTTTTTTTTTTTTTTATAAGAGAGAGAGAGAGAGTTGTCTCGTTACCCGGAAATCTCTCATTCCCCGAAGTGCTCTACACCAATTGTTCTGTCTAACGGAGATATTATTGTATTCAGTGATATCTCCATTAGCCGGGTAAAGAGACAACTCTTTTAAAGCTGGAAAAAATCCCTCATCCCTGGAACCCGAAGCAGTAGACTGATGCATTATTCTGTCCATAAATGCTTCGGATTCAAGAGTCTGAATCTCGGGGTTCATGGTTCGCGACAGGACTTTTTTGGGTAACTGTACCTTTATTACTACCTCCTTTTTTTTTCTTTTTTTTTCTGTCAAATATTCATAATTCACTGTTGAGCGCCAGCTACCACAGTATATATTTACACAAGATACCATAAAAGTTGTGGAAATATAATTTCATAACTTTAATTTGACTTAAGAATAGAACAAAATTAATATAAATATCACTTCAATACTCTGATGAAAATATAATATAAAACTATAAAATAAGAAAAATTAAAAGTTGTACAGGTTTGTGAATTGGGTGGAGGACTGGGCATCCCTTCCCTCTGCTAACCCCCATTTCTGAGCCAAGCGCGCACCTCTAACTTCATTAAGACAACCTTGTGTAATTTCACCATAATTCCCATATTACAGGTACAAGTATTTTGGTTCATAAACATTATAGTAAACTAATCAGTTTTCACAAAAAGAAAATCATGAACTCAACCTCAGATGAGTTGTGTGGTATTAAATCCCTGGTTCTTTGTTAACATAGTATTGGCATTACCCACACAAAATTATGGAAAGGGAAGGAGCTGGTAGTGTAATGTAGAGCTACTTTTTGTACAATATCAATGTGTTACTGTTTTTGTTATTATAATTATGTACGATTTTTAGTGTTTATTAAGGCAGTTTTGGACCAGTTTATGGATATTTCTTGGCCTCTGAAACTAAACTAATTACAGTACAGTACAGTACTTGTATTCCCATTTAAATTGATTAAGCTATTATTCACAATGTCTTCTGGTACCTCACCCATGAATTGTCAAGACTCCACTGCAATGTACTGATCATTCATCATATGAAAAGTGAACTGTGAGATTCCCTCCTACAGAACACTCCATGGCAGAGTCTGCCTATTCCAGGGGTTGGTACTGTACTGTATTTTGAGGTAGGGACATTGATCTTAGCAGATCAGTGCTATGGGATCTTAAACACTTACTCTTCTGGTGAATCGGTATTTAGTGAAGGTGTCCTGGGTTCAGTCCCTTTTCTGGATTAGATGTCCAAAGTGTAACCCTCCCAAACATTGAAGGTTTTCTGCTGATGCTCTAGTTTCCTCCTGGACTAATATTGGGCAATGAAGGTATAACAAAGAACAGGGTGACTGACTGAATGATTAATAAGTTGATCAGTGTTGAAATGATAAATAAAAAAAATAAAAAAATAAATAAAGATAAATCAATCAAGGTGAACAGCTACTGTAACATTCATGCATATGTTTAATCTGTGGTTAATTGAACTTTTATTTCTCAGGTTCTCTCCAACCAACATGCTGTCATTGATGTTGAGGAAGGCCTACATACCATTGCAGACTTGGGTAGTAGGAACAAAACCAGACTTGGGAAGGTGAGTTTTGGATCCTTTTCTGTCTATGTTTGTAATGTCTTTATTGTACGTAATTATTTTACTTAGAACACGTTGTACTTGTAACTAAATTTTTATCTTCATTTTTTTTTTAGAGAGAATATTACATTTCTTTTATAGTTGTACCTTTGATAAAAATATTGTCACATGTATTGCATTGTGAGATATTTATTTGTGTAAAAATGAAAGCCTTGGGGATATAGAAAACAGGTCCAATAAAAATGATAGAATGGTGTTTGAATCTTTTGTATATAGAGCTGCCCTTGAGTATAAGTGCAACACTAAATCTTTGGATGTTATCCAGTGTGACCTTACCAAACTTTGTAGGCTTCCTTTTGTAGTAACACTGGACAGTAAAGTTCATAACAACTTAACAAAGAACAGGCCAGTGGCTTGTAAACTAATAAGTGGTAAAATGAAGATTGAATGGTATGTAAGAGCTTCCATACATACTGTTATTCTTTAAAGTCTTTGGTGGATTATGTTAAAATGAAATTTGTATTGTTAAGTGGTATTCAAAGTGTTGAAGTGGCAAGGTAATAATTGAATCTAAAACATTGGTAGTCACTGAAATCAATATCACTTATGATAATTCATTTGAGAAAATAAGCCACTGTGTGCCTACCAGACTATCTAAAATAATTAAGTCTCAACATGTACAAGATTATCCGATGATATTTAATTAGCTGCCTGAAAAAATTATCACCTTTTCCTACTTTTCAAAAGTATCGATCAGTCCTCCACATTTCTTGTAAAAATTTTCTTCTATGATGCTGAGTAGCCAGAAACGAGCAAACTTAAACTCCCTGCATTTGTTGTACGGTATTTTGATTTACACTTAGTTCTTGTAAAATATGTATTTCTCTATAATGTTCCCCATCCAGAATAAGAAACCAAATAATATTTTTTTTTCTCCCTTTAACTATGCAACAACTCATCAAAATTAGGTCACAGTGACTTGTAAACTGTTTACTTTATCTTTGTCACAGATTCATCATCTCTTAAATAATTATCATGAAATACTGAAGTAAAACTTTGTCGAGTGCTACAGGTCATGTTGTAGTGGCTGCCTATACAGCTACTCCCCAACTTACGACCTACTCGACTTACGACCACCCGGACATACGACCTCCTCAGTCGTACCAAAATTTTGTCAAATTACGTATTTTTGAGTTCCAACGTCAGTGATTGCGCTGTGTACTGACAAAATTTTTGTTTATAATTCACTTTAAAATGGCTGGCATGCTTAAAAGTGAGAGTTTTGTGGTGCTGAGAAGAAAAAGAGACACCCATTTTAGATTTTCTATGTAGTGTATTATTTAAACATTTTCGACTTACAACCATTTCGACTTACGACCTGGATTTGGGTCCCTAATCCCGTCGTAGGTCGGGGAGCAGCTGTAGTGTCAGCTGTTTATTTTTTACATATAATATACTGTACTATTTAATGTTTCCTGATATGTGTCGATAATTATTTATGGGTTTGATTTGTTTACATACTGTATGTTTTTATTGTTTTCTAGATGATACTGAAGCCCAATGTACGGTATGCCTTGCAAGGTGGAGAAACTATCACATTTGGGAATGTACAAACCAAGTACATAGTTAAACCAAAGGTAAGAAATGGTATATAAAACTTATTCATGTCAGATTATCACCTCATTATTGTACTCTTAAAATCTTTCCCCCGATAAGAGAATCATGAAGAAGAGATTTTCATCCTGGTAGCACCAAACAGTTTGGTGACCCATTTACTTGTCATGAATGAATAAATGCTTTTTATTCCTCTAAAGGGCTGAGGATGGAATTCAATACCAAGTGATTTTACATCTAACAGAATCATCTGCTGTACAGTGGCCTTGGTTTATTTTGTGATTTTTTTTCATTGTTTTATTTCAGGGCTACCTAAATTGCTACAGTACAGTATTATCATTTTCCTAGATATCACAAGAAACTTTATATTGTGGAAGAAAAACCGGGCTGAAGGCATTTCAAAGCAACCACCGCCTCAATTCAGCTGCTGCACTCTCAATCAGATGTCACTCAGCCAGTGCTCACTTAGTTAACGACATTTCCTCTTACTTAATTCCACAATACCCTTTGATTTTACCACATGCACAACTTACCAAGATGTCTAAATGCTCAGCAGCTGCTGCTGCTTCTCTTTCCAGTTCAAGTGAGAAGAAGTAGAGAGAGAGAGGTTTAAGTTAGAGGCAAAAATTAAAATCTTGGGTGAACTTGATCTTGGATTGAGTGCATCAATTTTAGTACTGTACTGTATTTCAAAATGGAATAAATTAAAGCACGACTAGATTCGAACAGCATATATACAGCCTAGTATATCTAAGACTATTCAGCATTCAAGGCACCAGTGTATGAAGAAATAGAGACTGAAAATTTGGATAATGAATATGCAAAGATATACGGCATGCCCTGATAATTCTCGGATTTTTAATTCCCGGACCTCACTTATTTGCGGATGACATCCTGGATATACCCAAGAATGTCTGAGGGTAGTTTTAAAGTTGCTGGCTTTTTCGTGGCTGGGACAGGGAGCCATTCGTTTTAGAAACAGTTATTTCTTATACCTGTATTGTATACAGTATATGTGTGTGTGTAGACACACACACACACACACAAAACACATACAAATAAATGATAATGGGATAAAATCCTCTCACAAATAATCAGAAACAAAACAAAATATGTTAAAAATGTGATAGTCTACCCTCAAGTCAACTCCGTGCAAGCCAGCTAGTGACAATAAATTCACAAAACCTTTACTGTTTATTTTGTTTTTATAGGCGTGTTGACATGGACAGACTATTGTGGTCACTGATGCCAGATCTGTGGGATGCTTAGTCATTTGTAGGCAGCAGGCTGGATTCAGAGTTGCTTAATCCTGACATGGGTTGTAAATGGAAATTCCTGGGTACGAAAGACAGTAAAGTTGCATTTATTTCAGGAGGTTCAGAACAATGACAGTGGGTCAGAGACTGGATCAGAATCTATGTTTTTGTTGGATGGTTCTGAAGACAGACCCACCTCACCTGTATCCACTCATCGATTATCAGGTATTTGAATATGATATTTTTAGTGATTGTTCTCATTGATAGATGTGCAGCAGGTTTGGTGTTGTTGGTTTAATATTCCTCCAGTTTCAAGATTATTTTTATGGTGCTTTAGGTAGTGTGGCTTGGAAGAATTACCCCAGGTGGATGGGGAGTATCAAGTCATAATATTTTCCCTGCCTTATCTTGGAAATTATTGTTGATCCACTGGCGATGAATATGGAACAGTGGGTATGCTTTTTGAATTCTGTAATCGTAAAACTAGTTTCAGCACATTTATGGCATAACACCTTTGAAGAGAAAATTTTGTCATGCTTTCATGAAGACCTTCATCTTCACCTGAATAATAAAAATAACTGGTACGGTACAGTACAGTTATATGTTGCTTATATTATGGCTTTTTCCTGACCACTGGGGTTAGTAATACAGACTTTTTGCTGTGAAAAAGCCATGATATAATCAACATATTACTGTACTCAAATGTACTACGGTAAAAGAATACAAAATTTATCTCCTGTGCAAAGTATGAGATGTTTATAGTGATTAATTTTAGTATAAACATCCCATAGTTTGCACTAGAGATAAAAATTTTAGTCCTTTACCATAGTATATTTGAGTACAAATTGAGTACAGTAATATGTTATTCAAAATTATGGCTTTTTAGTACATTTGAGTACAGGTTATGATAATTGTAATGATTTTTCCACAACGTTGTGGATCTGCATGAGAGAGAGAGAGAGAGATCGTGTGTAAGCCTACCCAGCCTCCTCTCAGTGGAGAGGTTTGGGTGAAAAAATTGCCTTATTATCTGCCTTGTCATGTAATGTTGATGTCAAATTATATATAATATTTTTTCTCTCGTGTTTAATATTTTATATTATTAATGATAAAACATACACCAGCCAGCCTCCCTCCCTCCTTCCCTCCCCCCTCTCTGCCTCCCTTCCTCCTTCCCTCCTCCCTCCCTTCCCCCTTCCTGCCTCCCTCCCTCCTTCCTTGCCCCCCTGCCTCCCCCCAACTCACAGTGTCTCACACACAAAAGACTTTAAACTCTAGATGTTGTGTGTGGGGTGTTGGGGTATTAATAATAACTGGCCTAAGGTTAAAAATGCTTTGAAAGCATTTGAGGTGGCAGTAGGTTAGATGATCAATGGGTCTCACGTTTTTGACCTGACCTGTTGTTATGTCACCCATTTTTTTATAAGCACTTCTTTCTTTTGCAGTGGAGGTGGTGTGATGATTAGTGGATCCCATGTTATTGACCTGACCTGATGTTATGTAAGGTCACTCATTTTATATAAGCCTCTCTCAGTCCCTGTAAATTCAGTTGGCTCTGAAGATTTCTTGAATAAGGACAAAAGCTAAGGTGCTCCAGTGCAGTTAGTTGATCGAGAGGTAACAGTGAACAACACACTCTGGTAACAGGACACAGACCGAGCAGATGTAAACAAATCTGATGTGCCAAGTGACGTGTGGTGCGTTTGGTGCAGAATTTAGTGAAACACGGTAGTTTGGTAAATCAAATGAAAATAACGAAAATTTGATTAAGCGGAAATTTTGATTTAACGGAAAGGGGTGACTTGAATTAGTTCATTAAATCGATAAAATACTGTACAATAAAGATCACAAAAGTGACAGATTGTATTTATCAGCATGTATTAAATAATATTGCAGTGGATTATGCATCTGCATATCCCTTGTTTATTCATTAATCAGTTGTCTAAGTGTACAAGTAGTTAAATTGCGCCATCATGGATCATTCAAAGGTAAGAAATAACATTGTTAGGAAGGTAAATCCACATCAAATACTATACAGTATGTTATAGTAACACTGTTGTAAGCTGGTTTGCTGAAAGCTCTCTTACAAACACATCCTGGGTAAATACCTTCCGATTTACTCATAGCTTATCCTTTTATTTTCAAGTTAAATTACAAATTCAGGGGCTGATCCAGGAATATCAAAAGGAGGGGTCCTAGAAGTTGTGGGTGGGGGAACATGGCGAGCATAGCAAACCCTCACCCAGCTGGGGGGGTTTGGGAGGGGTGCTGTAAGCCCCCAGAAATTTGTTTAACTCGACCAATATCTTGGGCGATTTGGTGCCAATTTGAAGCCGTGTGCACTTGATATTTGGAGGTAGTCAGAGGTCAATAATGATTACTTATTACTATACAAAAATGCCTGAGTACAATATTACATTAAAGAAAAAATAATGGAATTTTTTTGATGAAGAGGAGGGGTCCAGACCCCCAGCATCCCCACCCTGGATCTGCCCCTGAAATTACATTTTTTTTTTCTATTATTGAAGATGTTATATTAATCATGATGAATCATACTCCATATGGGACTGATGATACAAGAATATAATACACTAAATCAATAAATAAACCTCCCCCCCCACCCTCCGCAATCCCCAGCATGATTACATACGCAGTGTCTTAGCTCTCATTAGGCCTACAGTAAATCTGATTAAACTACTGTACATATTCAGTGAGCAAGTGTTGTTCTTTTTATAACTTTTTTTTTTAACCATTTCTTAAAATACTGTATATACTCAACATTATTTTAACCTATTTCTTAATACCGTCAAGTTTCTCCGCTAAAGATACTATGTACTCTACATAAAAAGTTCACGTAAATGAGTGAAAGTAGCGAGGTGTGGCACACTAATATTATTCATATGAAGGCAGGACTCAGACTGAGACATGTGCCGTGTGACATCCATGCAGACATTCAACTGTATGTATGAATACACAAACCGTCTGAACTGTTGCTGTATTTTCTGGACTTTTTTCAATATTTTTTTTTATACATAGCTCAGCTATTATAAAGGGAGTTTATGGGAAAATGTGATTTGATTTACGGTCACTTTATGTAAGGTTTTTCACGAATGGAACCCTTTAGTAAATTGGGAGTGCCTGTACCCGTACAGTACTTGGAAATCACAAAATTACTACTCTTTACTAGAATTCTTAATGTTTATTTTGTCTTTGGTAAGTATGTAAGATTTCAGTGTTTTATTAAAGAATATCCTTTTCTAGACATCATACCTGCGACCCCTGCAACTACGAGGGCACACACAACCACAACCGGCAGTGATGGGAATTTATTTGTATCTGAATCACCATCAACGTCACAGAGTACACCCTTTCCAGACAAAAGTACCAGGATGACAGTGTCAGAGTCTCCAAACAATTTATCAGCTATACGGGTCATTATTTTAATTTTGTTTGTATATTTTTGTTGACAAAGGAAATAGAGGCAATTGTTACAGTAACTTAAGATATACCGGTATTATTTGAATGACTGGAATTCATCTAAATATGATTGCAAGGAGCCAAAAATTTAGTACATTGTGTCCTCCATTTGTGATATGCTCTATACATTCTTGTCATCCATTCTATTGATTTTCTTCTCATATTGTTATGACCCCCTCTAGAGTAGAACAACAGTGGTCCACAAAATTACTTGACATGTCCATTTAATTAAATTTTAATATTAATCAAAAGTTTCCACAAGCCAAAGGGACTAACACCCTAGTTCACAAAGGGATTACATTCTTAATTTAACAATAATGCTGTCATCTGAATTAAAACTTTTTTCTTTCAGAATTTGGATGAGGATAAGGATGGCAGCTCGTTCTTCTTTGAACCCTCTCAACCTCCCAAAGCGAAACCAACCAACACACCTGAATATTCAAATGCTAAACCTGGCAGGGTTAGTTTTGAAAAGTCTGAAATTGAAGAGTCCATTAGTGATGCGAGCACTGATATTGAAGATGATGAGGTACCACCGCAGCTGTTTGGTGAGAATGAATGTCAGAATGTCTCTAATACTTCTCACACAACAAGCAGGGATAAAGACAACACTAAAGAAGGTAGTGAAGGAGACTTGCCAGATTCTAAAGTAATGGGTGCACTCAATGATAAGGATAGTGAAACTACAGGTGATTCTGAAGAGACTAAGAATAATAATTCTAACACTAATATTGAGGAAGACATTTTCAATCAGCCAACTCAAGCTTTCTCCATCGTAGAGAAGTCTCCAAAATTGGCAGGAAATATCAGTGACAGAAGTAACTTATCACCTATTCAAAAATATATTGACTCTACACAGGAAATTATGGAAGCTTTTGAACTTACAGATGAAAAAAATATTGATGATGATGATGATGATACGGATGATGAAACATTACTGCCCACACAGCCTTTCATTGCAAGTCAAAGTCCTACTTGTAACAAATTTCAAAATGTGGATGATGATGTACCCACTCAGTTGTTTTTGGATAGTGAAGATTTTGTATTTAAGAAGCCTTTTGCCACAGTACCCAAATTAAAAAACAAAATTGCAGATTCTTCAGCAACTGGAAAGGATGATGACATTCCAGATGAATTGCTTAGTGAAACTACCAATGGTGATATTTTAGATACTCCCACTCAACCATATTTATATGACGACCAACATGAAACAGCAAAATGCAATGACAGTATTCTGGATGCTCCAACCTTGCCTTTTGATGACACAAGCAGGATTTTACAAAATAAAAAATCTGACGAAGATGATGATGACGATGATGATGACATTGAGAGTATATTCAATCAACCTACTCAGCCTTATTCAGCTATTGATAATGATACCTCCTGTAATGAAGATGCACCCACTCAGTACTTTGATCCAGTACCTGAAAATGAGATATCCAGAGAAGAGAATAAATCTATTAAAAGTGAGGATGAGTCAGACATATTTAATCAGCCTACTCAGGTATATTCAGCACCCAACGATGATACTGATGTAGATCCCAATGCTTTAACTCAGCCATATGCTGATGAACCAGAAAACAAAGGTGTTAAAGAGAGCGCATGTGCAAAGAGAAGGAGCATCACTTCTAAGCAAATTTTATCCCCAGTTCCTACTGGAGAACACGTTATGGCAGACGATATAAATGATGATTTACCCCCTACGCAGATATTTACTGTACATTCTCCAGTGACTGAAGCACCATTACCCGCAGCAGCAGATGATAATGATATTACCCCAACTCAACTATATGTACTTGAAACTGATAAAAATAAATTATTCCCAACACCTACTGGAGCACATGATATGGCAGACAATATAAATGATGATGATGATGATGATTTACCCCCTACGCAGATATTTACTGTCGATTCTCCAGTGGCTGAAGCACCATTGCCAGCAGTAATGGATGATGATATGGTCCAAATGAAACCTACTCAAGTATTTACTGATGATAGTAACAAGAAAGTTGATGGACCTCCACATTCAACACCTGGTGACACTAGGCAACACAGTAAGGAGCCACTACGGGGTATTTCTCAGACCTGGGGTAAGTTGGATGCTGAGGTAACACAGGATATATCCCTTGATAGTTTGTCAGGCATTAAGGAAACAGGTTCAGACCCTAGAGAATCTAAACTAATGTTGGAAGAAAAGGATAAGTTTAAGGATACTAACTTAAATGATACTTTTTCTGATGCATCTGAAACATTGTTGAATGATAAGCAAATAGAGGATGAAGATGATGAATATCTCTCAGACTTAAAATACAAAAACGATAATAATGCTTCTTCATCTTCCAAAGGCAATTTACTTTTTAAAAGTGAATCAGAAAAATATGACCTTGATCAAGCAGGAAAGAAGATAGAAAATATAATGAAAGATGATGAAAGTGATAATATAGTTTGTGGGATGAAAGAACACATAAACAAGAATAGTAATGAAGTACCAGTAGTTGAACAAATGAAGGAGGATTATAATTCAGATGAAAGTACTGATATTGAAGACGAAATTTCAACCAGACATAAAATTGTAAAGCTTATTTCGAATGCATCTTCAACCCCAATGAAAGAAAGTGTAAAATCATGTCCAGAAACTGCATATAATTACAAAATGACTTTTGAGTTTAAGCGAGGGTCAAGAATGGCTCCTGTTGCTGTGGCATCAACAGCAGCTAGGCACTCAACCCAGGATTCTGATACCTCAGTTGATTTAACATATTTAAAGTTCAGTCTTCCTGATAGTGAAGAAAATGAAAGTCAAGAAAATTTTTTTGAAACTTCACAAACTCCAGGAAAAGAGAGGAAAGTTACTGGCCCTCACGACCCACAAGCTCTTAGCAGTAGTGATTCTGAGGATGTTGGGTGGAACATCTCCCAAAGGTTATTCGAATTATCTCCAGAATGTGATGGTGTAAACAATGAAAAGGTAACTGATGGTGAAAATACAAACAAAATTGAAGATAATGCTTCAGAGAAAGCTGAAGTATTCAGGAAAAGTTCAGACATTGGTCAAAAACATCAAGACCAAGAAGGCAATACTACTTTATTGAAAAGGATAGAAAAGGGTAACCCCAAAGAACTAAAAAAACTACTTGATGCTGGAGAAATAAACAATGAACCAAATAATAGCATTAGGAATGAAACTGTGTGTGGCAGTGGTTTAGGAAATTACTTTTCTCCTATAGTAACTCCAAAGAGAGTAAAAGGACAAAGGCCAACAAGAAGAATACGATCATCTTTATCATTTGATAATGTAAGTGATGATAAGTTTGATGCTAAAAGAAAGACAAAAAGAAAAACTTTATATAATGATGAGTCGGGGAGTGATATAAGCGATAAATTTTCTGGATTTGATGAATCCTCTTGTGAAAGACAAAAGGAATGTACTACAGACAAGGTAAATGAAGAAAAACCAAAATCTGAATCCAGAACAGTACAGGAAGTTATAACAAAAGCAAGAATGAAAGATGATGAAATTTCGTCAAATGCATGTGAGGGTAAATCTTCAGAAGCGGGGGTGACCACTGCTAGTGATGATTATGTGGAAGACCAACAGCAAATGAAAGACAAAATAAAGGAAACAGAGCCAAACAAAAGTGATAAGCAGTCATTAACCGGAAGACAGACTAGGAGAAAAGAGAAAGAAAATAAAGAGGGTCTATTGCCTGTAAGAGTTCAAAGAAAAAGTAGTAGAGTTATGAAAATTGAAGTTGAAGAAAAAAATTCACCAAAACATAAGACAAGGATACAGACCAAGGAATCAGACTGTGAACCATCAAGTAAACAATTCTCTGCATCTAGGGGCAGTGTGGCAGGAGTAACAATAGATGATGTTCAAAGCTCTCGCCGAAGTGGTCGTAAAAGAAACAATTCTGATGCCAGTAATTTAAGTCACCTCAGTAGCATCAGTAACCAAAGTACATCAAGGAGGAGTATTCCACACACAAGGTCTTCAAAAGATCATGTTAAGGGGGGAAGAAGTCAGGCACATAATATTGATGAATGTAAACCTGTTGTCTCATCAGTGGAACTTAAAGAAGATGAGAGTAAAGTTAGGGAAAGTAAGATGGAAGTTTTAGGTAATAGTCCTTCTGTTACTGAAGATAATAGAGAGCCTGAAAAGAAGCCTGATTCGGCTCTGGGGGAAAATAGTGCAAAATCAGGTGATAAAACAAAATCTATTAAAAAGCAGACACGTAGAAGCAGCAGGAACCCTGAGCCTCTGGTAATAAAAAGTGGCAAAAATAAAGCAAGTAATAAGGAACATACAAAAGAGGACGTTCTTAATGAGAATACATGTAGTAGTAAAATTATAATACAGGAAGATTCAAATGCAGAGTTGAAGAAACCAGACAACTTGACTGAAGGACTGGCCAGGACAAGTAGAGTTCGCAAGGTACCAAAGAGATTTTCCCCAGGTAAAGATGTTGCTCATGAAACGTCACAAGCAACCTCAACTAGAAGTAGAGGACGGCTTCGGAAATTGGATATTTCAGAAGTTTTGCTTGAATCCTCGACTGAAATATTACCAGCAAAAACAAGGAGGGGGTCAGCCATACCTAAATTGCATGTATCTACTGCAACAGAGAACTGTGAGTTAGAAATATTGCCAGCAAGGCAAAGAAGTAATACAAAATTAAGTTTAGCCACTGATGACACTGAAAAAACAAAAAAATCAGCACCAGTTTCCAAAAAGAAATGCAAATCTACTTCAAAAAATCCCCAAAATCTAGAAGAGAAATCAGAAGCTACTCAACATGAGTCTACAAATCATCAGAGCAAAAAGAAACAGACACAAACTGCTCGTAAAGCTAGAGCCAGTATCGCTACACCCCTTCTTACTTTTAAAGAAGATCCTGTTATTCCAAAGAAACTAAGGCATAGTATTATTGTGCAGCAGAAAATAAATGAAGATAGTAAAAATATTGCAGAAGTAAAAAATATACAAACAAAAGATAAGAAAACCAAAATGAGTGCCAAGGAGAAAGTTACACTAGAGGATAAGAGCAAACCTGCAGCAGCTGACCAGTTACACATTTCTAAGAAGGAAATCCTAAAACAAGGACAACTTAAAAGAGGAAATACTAATGACAACTCAGAAGAGGAAACCGGATCAAGTCAGTCAAGTGATGATAGTCACGTTTCACTGAGATCCAAGAGGATGAGAGGCAGTGGTTACTCCAAAGCCCCGTCATCGTCTTCTTCCAGATCTTCAAGGAGTGGGAGAAGTAGAATGGTGAGTTCATTCCTCGTAATATTACCCTATGTGCTGTTTTCAGGTGCAGGGAAGTTTTCTCACTTTGTTATATCAACTAGATACCTTATCTCTCAGGTGCCTTAGTATTTGCATTTCTCCCCAACGTATTCATTCTCTTTGTTTATACAGTAAATTAACTGTGTTCTTTTTCTTCTCTTCTCCATACTATTTCTCTTGTAATGAACGTTGGTGATTCATTAAATAACCACAGAGCTATAAACCAAGTTATCTGTGCCAAATTATCTAAAGAAAATAAAAGGAAATGTTTTGCTAAGATGAAGTGCAGAATACCAATTTCAAGTTAGGTCAAAGGTTTAGGTTTATCAGTACGACACCTGAAGAAATGTTAATCACTGTGAGACCGAAGTTAATTTGTTGATGGGCTGATAGCCGCTTGATATTACTTGCATTGTGGGCTGTCTATCAAAATTTAAGTCAGAGGTGAAGAGCTTTTTGACTGTTCTTTATGAAATTTTAGGGAATGATCCAACTTATTGCAATGATGTGCACAAGACCAGTTCAAGTCTAATTCATAGGTTAAGGCTATAGAAGGGTCAAAGGTCCAATGTTTGTCACACATTTTGTCAGCTGGATATCACAAGAATTAATAGTCATTGCCACACCAAGTCTGACTTATAATTGCAAAGATATCAGCTTAAGATCTCATTGCTTGGAGTGTAAGATAAAGTGAAATATAAAATAAATCTGGTTGGTAATACATGTGCTACAGGTATAATAGAAAATTAAACTCACGTTCGTTTAAGTCCCCTACAGTTTTCACTATTTTTTTTCCTCATACTTGAGTTAGAGGGATGTAGAAAGCATCTTAAAATGTTTAGAATCAATTGCAGTGAGTATGGTGATGCTGGGAGACAGAGCTAACCCACACTTTATGGTTTGGCCAGTCACTTCATGTTGTGATGTGCAGGTGCTTACCCTCATTTCACTTCATTCCCACGTCTCTCAGTACTGTATTTCATTTCATTGCTCCTTCCTTAAATATCATATAAATATTCATACTACTGTCTTGCCATTAGTATCTAATTCTCATTTTCTTGTCCAATATTTTCTCATTGTGTGTTTTCTGTATAATAATTTGATTTTTTAATTTAGTATTTGAGATTCACTTGTGTGTTTGGCAGGGTTCACCATCTCAGAAGGACATATTGCTGTGGTCACCATCCCAGAGGCAGCAACAGGCCAGTACTAAACCAAGAGTTCTCTTCACTGGCTACAAGGATACGCTAGATGAAAAAATTGTTACTGACTTGGGTATGATATGACACATACTTCTGGATAATTCTTGGCCGTGTTCTAGAATATTTTGTAAAATGTCTCTGGGTTATACGAAATTGGGCCTGTGAGATTACTAGCCTGAATATCCTCAAGGAAACCTGCCTCTTTCAGGGGTTTACCTTAATTTTTGAGGCAGCTGTACTGTCCTATTGGATCTAAACAATTGCTGCATAAATCACCAATTGCCCAGTCAAACCAGGGTAATGAAGTAAACCCTGACCCAGATCTGAGGATTGCTGTGTGGTGAATCATTGGGTACAGCATGCCCTTAAAATTTGCGGGGTTTAAGTTCTCAAAATGGTCGCGGATAGCCAAATTCGCGAATAACATTTGCTGACCGGGGGTGGGGGGTACATTTGTACTCGTGTGCAAAGAAATGTATATTCTTTTTATGTGTTTTCCCTTAGGACAGTTATTTCTTTTACCTGTATTGTATATATGTGTGTGTGTGTGTGTCTACATGCATATACAATACTACAGGTAAAATAAATTACCGTCTCTAGAACGAATGGCTCCCTGTCCCAGCCGCGAATAATCGAGGTCCGTGAATTGTCAGGGCATGCTGTACACTAAGATAACTCAAACCTTACCTTACATGGTGGAAGTCCAAGTGAGGAATGAGTCAATAGCGTTAAAAATTATTACCTCCTGATTTGCTTCGTTCACTCATTACATTGTTCCTCTTAGGGTACATCCTCACCACAATTCCTTTCCAACCCTTTTTCTTATTCACAAGCTCACAAATCATAAAAACCCTTTTCTCTGTAATTTCTTGTATTTCTTTTTTGCATCCTCATTTCCTAACTGATTTACGCCCGTATTTTTAAACAACATCTTCCCTTGAAGAGGGTTGTCGTGTTTCAACCCGAGTTTTAAACTAAATTAGTCCTGGGGGACACCGCAGTACTGTACTTAACGGGATGGTGTGGCGGTAAAATTTACTAATTCCAATAAAATTTATTTATAATCTTGGAATTGGTTAATTTTACCGCCACACCACCCCGTTAAGCAATGTACTGCGGTGTCCCTCAGGACTCATTTAGTTTAAAACTCGTGTTCAAACACGACGACCTTCTTCAAGGGAAGATTTTGTTTAATAATACAGGCATTAGTATCTGACTCTACTAAAATTAAGTAATTGCTTCACATTTCTTACATTTCATAAATGATTATGTACTGTATGTGGGTCTGACAAATATGTTAGTGAATGAGTTACCATTATTTATGCCTGTACCTTCATAAATTTAAATACTGTACTACAAATGAATTAACAAAATGTTTTGCATTCATAATAAGCAGAACAACCTATCTTATTTTGCCTATAGTATCTGACTTTCTACATTACATTTCCAGGAGGTATGGTTGTGGAGTCTCCACGAGAGTGTTCTGTACTTGTCACTACAAATGTACGGAGAACATTCAAGCTGTTGGCTGTTATTGGCAGAGGTCTACCCATAGTTACTCCTACTTGGATCTCGACTTCAAAACTAGCTGGAAACTTTGTTGGTTAGTAATTATCCCTACTTAGTATTTTAGTAATTAAGATTTGGCATTTTAAAAGCTAAACCGTTCAAGAATGATGAGAATCTACCCCCCTTGATTACTCATCTGATGTCATATCTCTTTGTTTGTACATCAAACATGAAATAAATGAGCTCCTTTAGTGTTTGAGGATATCACTGATTGTTTAAGGAAGCTTACCGTGGGAGTTAGAAAAGAAGAGTAAAATGAAAAATATAAGAATAAAAGATTTTATTGTGATCAGGAGCAAATGAAATTTGACTTTACAGAAGACCAGCGCAAACTTTCAGATAGCTCACTTCACAAGTCATCCACCCAGTACAGTAGTAGATTATCATAAGTGCAAAATGGACAGTTGCCTCAGGGCCTCCAGATGTGAGGGGCCCAAAGGCCCCAAAGATGAATTAATTAAATGTACTGTATATTCCACCGCTTTATGTCCCAGTAAAGAAATGACTTCTTCAGAGCCCTTGTTATCATGTTGACTTGTATGCTGTAATAGAAATATGTTGGACAGTATTTGGCTAATAATTCATTTATTTAAATAATAATTTTTATATTTAACTTTGTGCAGCCAAATAAGAAAAGTATGTTACATTTGGATGTAATATATTGTCTACAAACACCATAGTAACTTTTCAGTGACTTGCAAATTCACAGGTTTGTCATTTTCATGTCAAATTGAGAATATTTAGGTTCTATTATTTAGCATTAAGAATTAGCTTTAGCAAAAAGTCAAAATATAATCAAAGGAAATTTGGCACCCTTTTAGCATACTGTATTTCTGATTCAGGGTATGAAATTGAAGGACTTGAAGGGCAATCATAGACAGAAACATGTCCCATGTTACTATTTGGATCACAACCAAGATTTTTTTAACATTTCAGGCTACTAATCTCCAGAGAATGTAGCTAACTTCACAAGTTCTTACTTAATTAGCTTGCAGTGAACACCTAAAATATCGTCTTCACCAATATGAGTGGTATTCATAGATTGTATATTTTGAGAAAAATAATAATGACAATTAGACTCAACAGTGCATTTGGATTATCATTAATATAATTGTCTATAGGAGAAGTAAGCAGAACCCCACATGAACAGTTTCATGTGTATACGAGTACATACCTCATCACTATTGACAAGCTCTATGGCTCTAAGCAGTCAACTCATTGCTTATATTGAAGTGACAGACAGATATGGTTTCTTGTCAAGACTGAGAACAATAATGGGAAGAAATTGCATGTGCTGCTCAAAATCTGTAGGACTGTGTCAGTTTTCAGCTCTTTTGACCACAGATTTACCAAAGGATCGGGTGAGAGATTAGGGATTTGAAATGCAAATATATGCAGCTCGCATCATATAATTATAAGTAAACATTTCAAATTTTTGACAAGTTTACAATGACAGTATGTCTTTGCCTCAAAGTTTCAAACTATTAGAGAATATGCTAACTCTCCTGTCTGTTGATTATGAAATTCTATGAAACATAGACTCTAATTTCATTATCCATGATTTTGGTGCTGAAGTGAAAGTGAGAAGCGAGCTATTACCTTTACCATACTCAGCATTTTCATTTTAGTAATGTGTGTCATGCTCAGCATTTCCAACTTAATTTGTGTGTAACTTTTAACTGGTGCAAAGAATTTTATTCAATTGTTCTAGATGTTGATTTTGTTTAGTTATCTGAAATTGCATTTGAAAACACAGTAATGACAAATTTTATGCTTTGCATTGAAGCAATTTTTTTAGCATGCTGAGCTGTTTTAGTTCTGTAATTTGTGTGCATAGCTATCCTATTGGTAAGAATAAAACTGTAATAACTATATAACAATTTTTAATTGTGGTGTGTAATTAAACATTAATAATGTCATTTAATATATTGGAGGGGACCTCTTGTTACTAAAAAGCCCCAGGAACCCACCTGTTCTTAATCTGCCCCATCATCCACCACAGATCCTTGGAAATATTTGGTGAAAGACACAGAATCTGAGAACAAATTTGGATTTCAATTGAGCCAATCCCTAAAATCTGCAAAAACAGTTTTGCTCTTTGAGGGATTGTCAATTCATGCAACTGACTCAGTCAAACCAGCTCCAGACCAGATGAAAGGTAAGATGATTAAAGTATTACTGTATATTGTATTTTATTTATTTATTTATATATTTCTGCATGCTTTTTTCAGGTTGTCCATTTATATGTTACTTTTTTTTTGCAAAATTGATTATTTTTCAAAATCCCCGGCATGCATATTGGTAATTTTGCAAAATAACTTACAAACAGGTTAATGAAAGTTTTTAAAAAAAAAAAAAGTTCCACTTAACTGTATCAATCTACATGAGCCATCCTAACCTAACCTAACTATAAGGCGAGATTAGTTTGGATTGTCTGTTTGTAAGTTAATTCTCAAAATTACCAATATGAATGCCGGGAATTTTGTAAAATAACCGATTTTGCAAAAAAAACGTAACATATATACAGGCTGTACTGTAAATTTTATTTTACTGTATAAATATGCCGCATATTACAGTAAACCCTTCCAATGCCGGGCTATTTCATGTAAGCCTTGTCCAGTATTGAAAGGTTTCCTTTTCTCCACATTGCGACCATCAAAATGTGACATCTTTTATGGAAATTAATATTGTATAATTGTATAGTACTGTACAGTACAGTATACAGTATAGAAATTTAAAGTACCTTTATTGTATAACCTAAACACATTTTATGAAGAAAATTATTGAATGTATTTTAAATTACTACAGTATTTTCAATCGTGACATTTCAAATTAACACCATTTTGAAACATTCTAAATTTGTACACTGCTATAAACACTTTCAATAGCCTTTATAAACTGTATCCTATACCATATCAGGTAAGTTTTATGTTCTGTTCTTTTAGCACAAATCATATTTGCATGCATAAATAAGGCTTTGTTGAACTTGCTTTGTTATTTAATAAGAAAAGTGAAATACATTGCAGTAAACCCTTCCCGTTCGTGGGTTTACGGTTCGCGGTAAGTAGCTGGTGGCTCAGGTGGTTAGCATGCGAGCCTTCTCCCTCAAAGCAACGAGTCACCCCACATGCCCACAACGTCTCATCTCTCTCTGTTTGCCCTCGCCCAGTACCCATGACAAAGCATCTCGTGTCATACTCTCACATCTTTCGTGTTTCTTTGCGAAAATGGCCCTGAAAAGACTGCCTAGTGTCAGGCTAGTGGAGTGAAACATAAAAGGCAAAAGTCAGTGATGACTCTGGCAAAGAAAGTTGAATTATTAGACAGTTAAAGGAGGGGATGAGTGCTACCGTGGTTGGTCGGTTGTTTGGTGTGAACGAATCCACAGTGCGGTACAAAGAAAGAATGAATAAGCAATTCGTGATTCTGTTCAAGCGAGTGCTCCTGCAAGTGCTAAAGTGGCGCAGGTTGTTCGTGACGAGAACATAGTGAAAACAGAGAAAGCTTCAGACTTCCACATACTTAAGGTATTATATATGTGGCTGTTAGAGGTTTTGTCAATTCACCCCACTTCTTGAAATCTATCCCTCTTGAATGGCAAGGGTTTACTGTATATCCTCATTAATTCAACAAAAGAAGGGGGCTCTGGGTCACTCGCATTATTGAAAATCCAGATTAACCGAGTTTGGAATATTTTAGCATTCAACAATTTCCATTTTTTTTTTATTATTATTATTAATTATTCGTTCGTTTTCTGTTTGATTTTAGCACCTTATTCGGATTGTTCCAAAGATTGTTTTTAATTTTTCAAATCAACAAACATACCAGTACAGTACTCGGTTACCATGTCTTGGCTCCCACATAAAATATTTTATTTGTAATTACTGTGCAAACAAATATTTTTTTTTAATGTACAGTCTCACCCAAAAGTGCAGCAATAGCTGGCTGGGAGAGTTAACGAACTTATGGGTGAGACTGTACAAACAGTATTAAAGTAAATAATACAATAATGAATAATTGTAATGCTTACTGTACATTACAAGGTGAGCTGATATTCCGAAAGTGTAATGGTCAGACTGGCAAATGAAGTAAAAATTCACATTGGAAAAATAAGACAAAATCTTGAAACTGGTATACTGTACTAGGACCCTCTTCAACCAACTAACAGAACAAAGCAAGGGAGAAATACTTAGAACAAAGGAATCACGTCGCATTACCTGTCTCCTGAGTTGAAGTTGGATGGGGATTAGGGATAATCTTGATGACAGTAATTCAGGGTAATATTTAAAAAAAAATAAATTAAAAAAAATCTTATGAAAAGAACAACACTTTCTCACCAAATACTGTAAAATAGTCTAATCAGATTTGCTGTAGACCTAACAAGAGCTACTAAAGACAAAAGCTAAGATATTGCATATATAAACAGGCTGGGGGTTGCAGAGGGGGATGATCGGGCAGTGCTGCATTTGCCAGGTTTATTTATTAATTCAGTTTTATATTACTGTATGATCAGCCTCTTATGGTGTGTGATTAATGATGGTAAATATAACATCTTCACTAATAGGAAAAGAATAAAATATACTGTAGTATACATAATGCAATTTGACTTGAAAATAAAAGGATAAGTTGTATCAGAAGTTATTCACTCAGCTTGCAACTATAACATTTTGTATAGTATTTTATATGCATATACCTTCCTAACAACATTATTTATTACCTTTGAGTGATACATGACTACTTGTACAGTACGCTATATATATAAGCTTTGGGTAGAGTTCCATTAACTTGGCTTATATATAAATAAGTTGAGGGGTTAAGTTACAAACCCAAAATGGTCTTTTGCCCATGTATTTGTAAAACTATATTGGTAACGGTCTATCAGTAGATGCACCGTAATTAACACTATAAGCTGTGAGTATTATTTAAGGATGGGGGCTCAGCTTGACTGAGCTAGGTCACCCGTCCCATTCTCGTGAGCTTCAAGTGAGGACTGGTGTCTGTGAGGGGAGCTCTGAAGGAGAGGTTGGGCTAACCCTACATTCTCAGGGTCGGCTTACTGATAGAGGAATTTTCCCTCACGTGAACAGCACATTTCATCTCACAGCTTATGGAAAATTACAGTGGGGTGAATGGATTATACAAACTAAATGTATTAACCCAAATTTATATACAGTAATTGTTATTGCCATGAGACAGGGGCTAATACATGTACAAGCAGATTTTAATGAGGAAATTTTCTTCAACAGAAATTGTTGAATGCTCTGGTGGGGAGTACCTGGATATGCCCCCAAAGAAATATGCACCACAACTGAGAATAGTTTCCTGTCTGGAGGATAAACACCAATGGACTTCTTTCAAGAAAATGGGAATTCCTATTCTAGGGACAGAGTTCATCCTCACAGGTTTATTGCGTCATGAGCTGCTTCTGGATGACTTTTATTTGGAATAGAAAGACAAATTTCACCATTATATTACATAATGGCACTGTATTAGGCAACAAATCTCTTGCAATGTACATTTTTATTTTTACATTATATATGTGTACTGTATTGGAAAACAATGTTTTTTGAAGAAATATTGTTATCTACTTGTAGTATGCCTCAAAAGAACTGTACCTGTTTACCTCTTGTGTTTTAACCTTATAAATTATGTAATTCAATGCTAAATCAATCATTTTATTTTTGAAGCTTACTTTAAAACTTTTTGTTTTAATGTAAGTTTAGCTGGAGTCTTTACAGTAATCTTTTTGCCATGATGACATACTCAGTTCATCCTAGGAGGCCGAGAGTGGCCAAAATTAACTCGGGATGTAATGGGAGAAAGGCCAGGTTTGTCTATATCTGCCTCGATGCTTCCACAAAGTCTCATATATGCTGCTATGAACAATATTAGACATCCACCCACTATAGACCCAAACAGTGATGTCTTGACCTCCTGTGGGTTCCACAGGAGGCCATGTCCTCAGAAGTGGAAGGGTGTTTTGTGTGATGTCACAATATTGTAGTAAATATGGCAGAGTCATGGGATATTATTGAGATTCAAGAGGTTAAGAATATATTCCCAAATTAGAGCAGTGTGAAGCTGGAGCACATCATGAGAAACCCTCAGGTGATGGTGTTTCCCAGACAACGAGCGAAAATTAAACATTTTCAGTTACAATAAATATATACTGTACAATCACATATTTACTGTATACATGTAATAATAATAAACGGTTTATTAATAAAGTTGCAGTCGGTGGCTGAAAATATACACTTACATTTGATTTAGACATACTGATAAAATATGCATTGAATACATTTATAGGGCTGTACAGTACATAAATCAGTTGTTGTTTACTATTTTAACAATAGATGGGATGGTGCTGTTCTTATGTATGTATGTAATATAAAATGTTGAAGAGGAGAGGTCACCTCCCAGAGATGCAAAGAATATAAAATGAATGAAAAAAATTTATAGCTACAAGTTGCTGGGATTTCTTAATGACAAAGGAATGACAATGGTCAGGTATTCTTCCCGTGCATGAAAGGAATAAACTTGCTTAGTAGTACACACACAGTTTATTAAGGAAAGATCAGTTTAGGTTCATAAAAAGATGGTGAGTGGAAAAAATATTTTCATTAGCTCTTTACCAAGGATGGTGGTATGAATGTGGTATGGCTGCAGGGCCTATGGTACAGTTGCAGAAATGTGTTCCTACACCCTCCAAATGGCCAATCTATGTGACCTATAGCAAACCTATCCACCAATCACAGCCATCGTTACACAACCAATACCCATTCATTCATAAATAGTGATACTACTACTGCGACGGTGCTGTTTGGAGGCACAGGTTACCACAGGGGGCATAGAAACACATTTCTGCAACTGTACATCCCTTTAAAATTTATGTCTCCCAGCCAGCTGAAGTTTTGTTTCAGATGCCAACCCTCACCTGGACAGAGTGATCCAAGAAATAGCTTTGAGATTTCAACAGCTTCATGAACTTGCTGAGAAATATGCCTTCCTTACCCCATTGAATCTTTTGGATGATAAATATGAGTGTCAAATAGATCACGATCACGACGACATTGATAAAGAGGAGTTCCTCGTTGAGAGAAAAATACTTCAGCATTTTGTTGCTGTTATAACTATTAAAGACAGAATACAGACGTGGAAAGAAGGCCCCCTTGAACTTTTGCAGTTTATTCAAAAGTATAACCTTGGGAACTCGGTTCCAAATATAGTAATAATGCTGAGGATTTTCCTCACAATTGCTGTTAGAGTTGCTACCTGTGAGAGGAGTTTTTCGAAACTAAAACTGATCAAGAATTACTTAAGATCTACTATGAGCACCTTGCGGTTGAGAAATCTTGCCATACTGTCTATAGAGCGACAATTGACAGATGAAATAGTTTTTGACAATGTCATTGAAGAATTTGCCAACAAAAAAACAAGAAAAGTTACTTAGTAGAAAGTTGTAGTTTTCATTTCAGAAATAAAGATGTTCCTAATTTTTTACACTTACTTTTTTCCCTATCCTATATGTCGTTGTTGCTTTTTGTTTAACTGTTACTTATAAAGTTTAAGTATGTTTGGGGTGTATTTAAAGCATACTATATTTGAGTATGTGAAAGTACAGTAATATTATAATGGTACACAAACTATTTAATATATATATATATATATATATATATATATATATATATATATATATATATATATATATATATATATATATATATATATATATATATATATATATATGAGTCACTGTGCAATATGTATTTTTTGTGGGGGCACGGGGCGGCACACACTCTAGCTACGCCACTGCTCTGAGCACCCTCACCAACCAGCTCTCTCTACATCACGCTTGTAACCATGCTGCCTTCCCAGCACCAAGCTGCATTGTACATCCAATACAACATGTATACAGAGAGCACATTGTGAGTTTCCTTTCTCCACCCCATCCTGAGTGTGAACCAAACATAGCGTACCCCACAATATTACCAATTTCAATATTAATAATTGGTCTTTTTCCTGTGAACAGTTTTGTGTAGACTTAGTAATTTTTAAGGGAGACTGCAGTTCACAAGTGTGTTTCTGTAACCCGGTGGTAATCTGCCTGCCTTTTGCTTTGTTGACTGATTCCGATTGTCGGCAAATTACCGGAGACTGGCGGGACAGCTGATGGTAATTCGACGACACTTGCGATATATCTACTGCTTCTTTATGTACGACCTGGCCGTTGGTAACCAGTGGTGGAAGCTGGTTAGCTGCGAAAGAGGCTTGAAACAATAAATTGAACCACAAATAAATGGAGAAATGAAAAAATCAAGAATGAGAAACGATATATATCTTGTGTTGTCAAAAGAGGCCGTGCAATTGTGTGTAAATGAGGAAGAAAGTCAGATGAGCAACTTGTGATGCCATATGATATTGTGGGGTACGCTATGTTTGGTTCACACTCAGGATGGGGTGGAGAAAGGAAACTCACAATGTGCTCTCTGTATACATGTTGTATTGGATGTACAATGCAGCTTGGTGCTGGGAAGGCAGCATGGTTACAAGCGTGATGTAGAGAGCTGGTTGGTGAGGACGCTCAGAGGAGGACCAGCTGGTGGGTCGCCATGCTCGCCGGCGGGAGCGAGGGCCGCCAGGCAGGCGGAGGAGGAGGTGGTGTTGCTGGCTGGTTGGTGTGGGTAGAAAAGAGGCAGGTCACCACGAGGTCAGGTCTTAAATAGCGGGGGTAGGCGTGGCTTAGTAGTTGACCCCCGCTCCGTGATGTATGGCGGCGCTGGTTGACCTAGACCACTAGGCATACACTGGGGAATTGGTGGGGTCAGCTACACAGCGACAAACAGCGTTTGTAGGGGAGAAATCCACTACAATAACAGGTCGTCCACTATACAACACTATGCTTCCAATATCTTCCCAGGCGGTAATACCTCCCTGCGTGACTAAAAATAATATCATTTTAAAAACTGTCATTTCCTAGAATAAAATTGACCAAAACTGCATAAAAACTGCATAAAAACTGCATGTTTAGTTATCAAAGTTTTATAAGATGACGTTCAAACGATGTGTATATAAATATATTAAGAGATGCGAGCCCAAAGTCTTTATCTGATTGGTACATTTATGAAGAAAAACCTTTTAGGTATTAATAATATTAAATATATAAATATGCATATACTATATTTATTATTTAAATTAATATTATACCGATATTAGCATTGAATTATTAGGGATAATCAACATGTTATAGGCCACCAAACGCTGATGTTTTCCCGCCGTTAAGCTTGTTGATGTTTGGTGCAGCGGGAGGAGGGCCGAGGCAGTGGAGGAGTTTGAAAATAATGGATGTTTGTTGATGAACTTTTGAATTTAGCGAGATCAGAATGAGTGTTGAATACAAGTCTGATGTTCTTAGACAGTTAAAGGATTTACCTTTAATTAGTAATTCCACAAACACCGTGAAAACGAAAGGAATCAAACACAGTAGTAAAGCTTATCAAACAAAGTTGGTAAGTATTACAAATTGTATTTGGCTAATGAATGTTTACAAGGTAACTTAAGAAACTAGTGAGATGGAGCGTGAAGTTCTTTGTTACGGATATAATTGTTGAGGTAAGGGGCGTCAACCTATCAGTTTAACACTTCTTTGGTGATGAAATCAAAACATTGCATTTGAAGGTTTTGCCCTCTGGAAATGTGGCCACTCCAAGCCCCATCTCGAAAAAATTTGGTTCAGGTATATTTTAGTTTTGCACTCAATATATCATTTATGTCTGTTACAGTCCAACTTGGACCATCACATGCCAACCCGGCCCATCTCAGATAACCATCTCGGACCACTTAGGTTAACGAACTTGGAATGAAAAGTAAAAGTTTCCACTTTTTAGCACTGATCGGCTCGTTAGCCGCCTGGGCGATCGGTCACGTCTCTGTCACGCACTGTTGGCAAATATTGGGCATGCACCGGCTCCTGAATGTACCTGAGCCTGCTCCAGTGTTGGTCAAGTCTGGTCTTGAAAGAGTTCACACTCGGTGCCGTCTCAACACTTTCTGGTAGATTGTTCCAAGAGTTCACAACCCTCACTACGAAAAAGTTTGCCCTCACAGTTTTCTGGACTTGCGGCTTCTTCAATCTTGAGCTGTGACCCCTTGAGGGGCGAGCGTCCGCCAGCTCCAAGTAAGGACACTCGACTGAGTAGTGCCCCTTGAGGTGCTTATACACCTCAATTAGGTCACCTCTTACCCGTCTGTAGCATAAGCTAGGCAAGTTCAGGCGCTCCAATCTCTCAGGGTAGCTGAGGTGCCGAAGTGCAGGCACCAGTCTGGTGGCCCTCCTTTG
Organism: Homarus americanus; assembly: GCF_018991925.1. NCBI lineage: Eukaryota > Metazoa > Arthropoda > Malacostraca > Decapoda > Nephropidae > Homarus > Homarus americanus. The sequence goes on along the minus strand of NW_024724368.1, from coordinate 5,381,133 downwards.
AACATTTTCAACCAACTGACAGTCCCTAGCATATCTCGGGGACCAGACGGGGTGACAGTACTCCAGATCGGGAAGCACTTCACTCTTGAAGATCGTTACGAGGGACGGACCATCTAGATATCTGAACGACCTTCTCATAAGACCCAATAATTTATTTGCCTGATTTACCTTTCTTCTTGCAATGGCCTGAGAACTTCAGCTCATTGTCAAAATACACACCTAGGTCCTTCTCACATTCAGTCTCAAATAGTGCACTTTCTTTATCTCGTTGGGACATATGATACACCTCCTTACCGTTGGTACGCCCTAGGTGCATCCTCTTACACTTCGTGACATTGAATCTCAGCAGCCATTTCTTCGACCATTCTTGGCGCTCACAGAGATCCTTCTGCAGCTCTTCACAGTCCACATGGTTCCTGATTTCCCCAAATAACTTTGCGTCATCTGTAAACATAATTGTGAACTAAAGTATTTCGAGTTGGTATTTGTTGGGCCGAGTTGGAGGTGCACCATTTATGTCAACCCCTAGGGTATCATGTCCTAAATTAAAAATTTATCATTATTTAGGGGGCTTTTCACTGTAATGTTTATTTAGTGCATCTAAGAATCTGATGAAGCCAGAAACAAGTTTAATTACATAATTACATAGGAAGCGACCAGTGGGCCGTGTTGCTGTGAGATTGAGATGTTTATATTCAGGACATTTTGGGGTAAATATTCGTCCATTGGCTGTCCTGAGGTTTTGATACAAAAATATTTTTTGTGTGTATTATGGTGTGTTTTAGTCAAATCTGACCTTCATTTTGGTAAAGTTTGGGGGATTTGTAATGTGTAATTATTAGTTTTATTGTTTTTAGCTTATTAGGTTACTTAGGATTGCCAGGTGCCCTGCATATGCACCTCAGAGGACATTACTCTGTCGAATGTCCATACTTGGAGCTCATGGATGTCTACCTCACTAGAGGCCACAATTTAAGTTTGAAGAAGCCACAAGTTGAAAAGATTATCAGGATAAACTTTTTCAGAGTATACTAAACATCAATAACAAACACTGAGTTTATTAAGCGTATATGTTTACAAGTACAGTATACAGGGGTACTTTACATGTTTGAGTGCTTGATTATTTATGTGCGTAGGTGTGTGAGGTAAGTCTTAATTGTAGACATCACAGAACCTCATCACCTTTGTAGCCGTCAGTGGTGTTGCAGACACGGCCATCTCCTTGATCTTGTCGGCGCTTTTAACTATATAATGCACCGTAGAGGGAGCCAAGCCGTGCACGATCCCAATCACCGAAGTTCCTTCTCCATGTTTATGTCTTTTTACGATATCCAATTTCACATCCAACGTAACTGCCACACGTGATCTCTTAGCAATTTTGCTGGGAGTTTTAGTAGCTGGTCTCTTAGGCATTGCGAGATCACACAAAACACACGCCAGCACGTGTGAGACTGAGGCGAGCGGGAGCGTATGGCGGAGGAATACATACACACACACTGTCCTACGCTACGGTTGAGGCACGCGGTTCAAAATTTTTGCTCGTAAGAATTTGCGAATAAATGGGGCAACCATTGCCAATAGTGGAAATGGGTAACAATAAATTGATTGCGGATAAACGGGGTTACGAATACCGAGGCTATGAATAACGGGGTTTGCCTGTACAGGGTATTACCATTTAGCTATAAGGCTAAGAAATGGTTTGGGAATTTGTGAAAAACTGAACATATGGTATTTTGGACACAAACTTGATAAGATTAAAGACGTTTCTTTGCCACAAAGAAATAATAATAAAGCAGTTTATGCTAGAGTTACCAATTTAAAGTTATTCACATTGAGAAATTGAATTTACCCAGGTTTATGATTTTCATTTAAAGTAGTGAGATCAGTTGTGCTTAAAAGCATGAAAAAGAAAGTTGAATAATGGAAATGTAAGTTGGATGGGTAAATGGTGATGAAAGTTAAAGAAGATTGTAAGCAAAAGATAACTACTGTATTCTACTGGTGGTATTGAAGACCTGAATCATTTGAGAAATAGAAGTAAAAGGTTAATGAAGAGTTGCCATCCAGTAGAACTTTGGTACATTTATTGAAGGTACAATATAAACATTGGGAGATGATTATGCAGTTAATAATTTTTTGTTCCAGGAAGCCCAAGATAAACTAAATGTTTGCTTCAACGAGTTCCACGAAGCACTCAACAAGACTAAACAAGCCTTCCTGGTGTATAAAACAAAAAGTTTCTTCTTCTCCGATGCAGAGTTTACCAAATCATTTGCAGAGTCCTTGAAACGGGTAAGAGTAATAGCATGTCAATCCTCTGCAATAAATATTTTGTATTTATTCTTAGTACTGTACAGTGTAATTGGGTTTGTTGTATTGTACTGTACTGCTCACTGGGGAAAATATATGGAAAGGTGTGTGTTTGCTATATCCTGATGCCAGTTGAAAAGGACCCATGTATAATGCACTGCCCAAGCTTCCAACTTTGGGCAAATGAAACCCTAAACTAAGGCAGCCAAGGTTTAAGCCAAAGCTCAGCCTCCTGCCCCATGGCTACCATAGCCAAAAAAAGGGTATTTGAAGCTTTGGCTGCTTAATTAATTTCAATATGTATTTCCAAGGGGAGTCAGTTTGCCAGTGAAATATGAAAAAGGTAACTATTTTATCAAGGAAAACCATTAGGTTTCCACATCTGGGAAAAAAGTATTTATGGATTCCTCATTTTATACAATAAAAATAGTCTTCATAACTGTACAGTACATTAAATGCTGTCAAAAGGTCTTGAAAAACATTATTCTGACATCAGAAGCAAAATATTTCATATTATTACTCCAAATTATGATAATTTTTTACATTAAATGCTTTGTCAAATGTAATTAAATATATTTTACCATGAACTTTGATTTCAGGTAAAGCAAAGTAAATATTACAATGCCGTTTTTCAGTTTTTAGTTACTCCCTATACTGTACTATGATGTAAGAATAATATTGGGAGAAATTGTGTAATGGGGTTTAGATGGATGTATGCTGTCAACTCATAAACATTCATCTTCATATATGCATTATTATATGTAACATACATTTCTACAGTATACTGTCCCGACGTTATAACATATATACCTTACCTAATAATGGTGAAAACAAAGAGAAAAATAGGATACAAAGTTAAATGAGTTGACATGGATATTGCAATCAGCTGAGTGAGTACTTTAATTTTTTATGAATGAGGTTTGTCTGCCACTGTGTAAATGCAGCACGTTCTGTGATTCTGGCTCCATATTATGGTTGAGAAGGGTCGGCAAACCGTGTGTAAAATTCAAACTTTTTTACAGCTGTCAACTGCGGGTGTATTTTACAGCGAGAAGGAAAATTGTTCAATACAACTTTAGTTGTAATTCAGAGCCAAAGGATTACCGGCTGGGAACCTGATGACTTGTGAAACCATGCAGCATTTTGTTCAATCCATTCCTCATTTCATAGACCCAGTTCCAATATAATGCAGGCTTGCCGTACCAGCCGTGAGAAGGCATGATTTACGAATTTATGCAGTAATATTATTTTGATAAGGAGCTAAGTGCCTGGTTTCATATACTGTATTGTGCATTGGGTCATTTGGGATGGTGTAGGCAGGTCTCAGTGTTGTATAAAGGGTAAGAGTTTTTTTAATTATTTTTATTAATTTTGGAAATATTTGTGTTTGGTAAACAACCTAACTTGGGTGTTGATGAGTAAAGGGTGTCCAAGAGACAGTAACCACTTTTTTCTTTCATCTGACCTGACCATATTTTACCTGTGTGTATGTGTGAGTGTGTCCACAAGAATTTCCATGTCTTGCATGAAGTTATTTTGTGAAGTACAGTACCTTGTACATGGCACAAATTGCATGAGATATTCAATGGTGGTGGAAATGTGTTTTAGTGAGATGGCCCTAACATATTTAGCTAGTGGTAAGTTGTTCAGTATTCTGCAAAACTAGAAATTTTTTGGAGAAAAATGTGAATTTGTTCGTGCCTTTTAAACTTTTCATACTAAAACCCTTCATGTCCAGCTTAATACACCAGGAGAAAGATATTTTTTTGAGATGAGTTGTGAAATATCTTTGTCCCCCTATCTTACAAAACCAGTCACTCAATAATGTGAGATTTGCTAAAACATTCCGTAATCCCCAAACAAAATATTTTTATTATTAAGTTAGAGGCCTAAAGATATAATTTATGAAAGATTTCAGTTGAAATTAAATACTTAATGAAATGAGACTTAACACAGGTAGAAAAAACATGATGGTAATTCACCCTGGAACTGCTCTGTACATCAATCTAATTGCAGGTTGAGGGTGAATTAGAGGCAATGGGAAGCAGCCTCAGGAAGTTGATTGGTAATCAAGTCGGAGCTACTAATGCACAAGGGAAAGTCTCAGCACCAGTGGTAATATCTAAGACAGAGACTCACATGCTTCATAATGCCTCAACTGATCACACACCAGAGCACTCAGGTAAGTTATTATTTTGTGATTTACTCTTTTTGCAGGTTATCCTTTAGGCTTTATTTACTGAACTGTATGTCTATAGTGTTGGAAGAAAAGAAGGAGGAAATGGGAATACTGTATTGGTAATTTTGAAAAATTGAATATAACTATGAGAAAGGCAAAGTTTTCATGTTTAGAATGTAGAGGTATTGTGTCGGAAAAAGTTGAGTTTGGGGGTCGGGCCAGTCTCTATTGGAATTAATCCCATATGTTCTGTTGTTCACTTTACGCGGTACCCTGTGGGTTCAATTGACTGCGTAAATCGGGGTACTACTGTATATATACTGTGTGTGTGTGTATATATATATATATATATATATATATATATATATAATATATATATATATAAGATAAATCTTGATAAATAGGAAAATGGATAATTTTAGCTAGTCTTTTTCAAGACATCTTCATATATATATATATATATATGTATATATATATATATATATATATATATATATATATATATATATATATATATATATATATATATATATATATATATATATATATATATATATATATATATATATATATATATATATATATATATATATATATATATACAGTATATTGTTTTGAAATAAATATTCCGACATTTGTGATTTTCCCAGATACGCTGGTGAAGACCAATGGAACTGCAAGTATTACTCCACCGGTGTCTGAGGCAGACAATGATGATGAAACTTTGGCATGTGTGCTTGACCAAGGAGACCATTTACAAGATGTATCTGGAAAAATTAGATTGAGTTTAGACAAAAAAAGAACGCATAAAAAGCTATCAGTTAGTTCCTCCTCTTTTATGGCAAAGAGACCCAGGAGGAGTTTGTTTCAACCCTACAAGGAGCAGGAAGAGGACTTGGAGAACTCTGACATAAAAGAAGATGTAGAATATGAAGTAGAAACCATCATAGATTTTAAAAAAAGTCAGGTATGTGTAGAGTATACAGTAATACTGTCCTTCCCTTTGCATTAAATATGAAATAATTTACGAGATACTACAATGATGACCATCCTGCTGTGATAAGATACAGTTGACTAGAGTTCCTTGCTGCTCACTCAATTTCATGAAAGATTCTTTGATATGTTGCATTTTCTTGAAATGTGCTTCATAAGTCATATCTATTAGATGTCCTGTGTCTTGCTCAATGTAGCATAACCTATTCAAATTAGACTTACACTGTGGACATATATAAAAGATAATAGGTTAAATGTTCTCTCCAGTTTACTTTTGAATAATTTTTTTTTTCCATTCGAACATATAATTTGAACAGACATAAGAGCTGCAACATACGTATTCTGGAATTATATTTGGTCATTGTTTATTGTTTTATTTTATTTTATTTTATTTTATTTATTTTATTTATATACTGTGAATTCTCTATTTAATTGACACTATGGAGAGGGGTGTTTGTTATAATGAGCGTCCCTTAGATGTGAAAACGGACTATTATACTGTACAGTATATGGGGAGTGAAATCCATTAGAGTGAGAAACGAGATCTTATGAAGTGAATTTAAATGGAAAATAAAACAGTGGAACCTCCATGTAACGGTTATGTCCATTAGATGGAGGTTCCACTGTGTTTTATTTTAAATTTATTTTATTTTTATTGTTTTCATTTGAATTCATTTCATAAGATCTCTTGTTTCCCATTCAATGTCACATACTGGTTTGTGTGTGTGTGTGGGCAAACATTAAAGGTTAAAAGCTAAAACAGTTTCCTGACAATATACTTCACCTTAAAGCCAAAATAATGACTGATATCTTTAGTGTTTGGTAATGTATTAAAGGAACTGGTTTATTATGATATCTATACAAAAACATGCCAATCTAAAATAGTCCCATTGAAGAATATTAACCTCCCACAAAAAATCAGATTTTTATAATAACTGCTTTGACTCATTACTGCAGTAAAATCAAAACATATACTGTACATACTGAAATCTTTATTAATTTAAAATGCTTCTGTGAAATTTGCTCTGTATTACCTTTTATAATTTGATACTGTATATTACTATGTTAATTTTGTGGGATGATGATCAGGCTAATCGCGGTGGGAACTTGACTCTGTTGTTAGACTTCTTGTGGACCTCTTAACAGTAGTGGGAGGCCAGCAATGGGTGAAGGTGTCATAACACTTCATGTTTGATACTACAGTATTTGTTTATGTTTAATATCTGTAATGCTCATTCTATAATTCTACTATACAGTAACCCCTTAGGTAAGAGGGATCTCTCTCTGTGCTAAATAAAATCGTCTGGAGTTTGCCAAAAAAAGTAGTAAATCGATGATTTGGCCAGCAGAGTATTTCCTGAGCCGGTTCAGATTGTACTGTAGGTTAGAAAATTAAGTAAACAGGTGCACTTGATCCCCTCAGACCTGTACCAGGGAAGCATAATAACCTCACATTATCCCTGTTGATAAGGAAGCCACAGAATTCTTACTTTAGGTCTACAGATCATTATCAAGTAACTTGCAAGATTCCATATCAGATAGGAAAGGGATGGAGGTCATAGTATCAGCTGTACCCACAGCAAGAAAAGTATCTTTGCAGCTGGGTATGATGAATATCAGAATGGGCATTATGGCTGTTTTCTTATTGGAATCTTTGGTATGCCTGATTGCAAAGTGGATTTCTTAATACTGTAATGTTTTAAATATGTTTGTAGCTTCTGTTTGTTTCTGTTGGAATTAAATAAATAGGTTGCAATATAACCCCTTGAAACCAAGATAACGCAGTTTGCTTTGTTTTATGCACATTTATACACAATTAATTCAGGAGAAACATTGTCATATAGGAATATAGCATATGGAAGGAGGCAAGTTGCCACATAGGAATATAGCCTATGAAAAGAAGTGCAACTGCAACAAAATGGTTGACATATGTTAGAATTGTATTTGTCAAACTACCATTATAATGCAGACTGGCAGACTTTTGTTCTATTGCTTACAGTATAATGCTAATGCGATCCTAAACTAAACACACCTGTTATTTGTCCTTATACTTGCTGTTACAAACATACAAATCATGTTTTGAAGCATATGATGAACTCGACTGCAAAAAGTGCCAACTCCACTTTAATAATTGGCAAACCTCAGCCATGTTCTTCTTGAAAGGTTGACTATTGCTTGTTACTAAGAGTGGTGTTTTTGTTTCAAAACAATTTGCCACCTATAGAACACCATCTAAGTCAATTCCAAAACATTGCGTACAACCATTATCACTATTCTCGGCAAGGGCCTATGCGTATTTTAGTTAGGATATGATATACATTCAGTGCATGTAATGTAAATCTTAAATGCACTGCCTGGCAACTTTATATGTACAACATTTTTGTTTACTCTGTGAATTGTTCAACTTGTTTATTAACATGTCCTGTTATGCAACTCTAACCACCACAAAACGTATTCTACCATTGTTTCATAAATTATTTACATAATATAATAACAATGTTTGTTGTATTATAAAGCAAGTGACAGTCAAAATGAGATTATATTAATTATACAGTGATATCCTCATTAACCGGAATAATTGGTGCAGAGCACTTCTGAGATGCGAGATTTCCGGCTAACGAAACAACTCGCTTAAACCCAGAAAATTTGAAGATCTCAGGAATTTTTCCATTTACTGGGAAATTGTGCAATATTTCATTATTAGAATTTGTTCCCAGACCTGGAACCAAAAATTTGGAGGGAGTTTCTGGAATTTTCCAGAATAGTATATTATTTCATGCTTGGAATTTGCTCCCAGACCCGGGGAAAAATTGGAGAGAGTTTCTGGAATTTTCCAGAAAATGTATCTTGAGTTTCAACCTCAGAAACTCATTCACTGACCCAGAATGGAGAGTTTTCCTGGAAAAATTCTGAGTAAATTTCAGTTCTAGGTATTAGAGTTCTGACTAAAGGAGATATTACTGGTGCTTACATACAATATATACAAATACTGGTACAAGTACAAAGAAATGCGAGTCACTGGCATATCCACATTTTCTCATGTACAGTATGGGAAAATGAGGGTTACCAACATGGCTCATGATCAAAGATCTTTGAATACAGGTATTCCCGGAATACAAATGGGTTAGGTTCCCCCAAAAGCGTTCGTTAGGTGAATTTACTTCTTTTTTTTTTTTTCTTCTTTTTTTTTTACGGGAATTAGCCCACCCGGGCACAGGTCAAACGACCCACAACGGAGCCTGGGGGGCGAAAAAAAAGAACGGAAAGAAATTGAAAATATAGAGAAAAAGGTTATACTGTATTAATCTACACCACGAAGATGCCAGAAAACCAGCTTTTTAAAGTGAGACAGATTGTAAGAGCATGGCAACACAGAAGAAGGCAAAGCATTCCACAATTTGGCTGTGTGAGGAAAGAAGGAGGTACTATAACGGGTTATTCTCGTGTGACCAACATCCACAGAGAAACGGTGGGCACCTTGGGCAAGACGTGTGTTACGAACCCACGGCCTTGCCGGCGGTACACAGGATGCCAAATCCCCTGAACATTGCCCGTTAAAGTACCTGTAAAAGAGAGAGAGTGAAGCAACATTGCGGCGAAGAGAAAGGGGAGCGAGATTGTCGACTAAAGGAGGAGAGTTAATAAGACGAAATGCCTTTGATTCCACCCTATCTAATAGTTGGACACAAGAAGAGCCACCCCAGATATGAGAGCAGTACTCCAAGTTAGGACGAATGAATCCCTTATATACTTGGAGCAACTGCTCAGGAGTGAAGTAGCTGCGGCATCTGTACAGCATTCCCAACTTTCGGGAGGCAGCTTTAGTTATACTAAGGATGTGTGATTTCCAGGACATATTGGAGGAAATGGTGAGGCCTAACATATTTATTTCAGAATTTGGGGGGATGATAGCGTCCTGAAATGTAATTGGTGGGAGATCGTCTACTTTACAAAGTGTAATTGGTAAATATTGAGTTTTGTTACTATTGAACTTAACCAAGTTTGTATCTCCCCATTCAGAGATGCTGCACAGATCCGCGTTGATAGAAGTAATGATATCAGTTCTAGAAACAGATCTAGTTTGAGAGTTAGGAGGAAGGGGAAAATGTGAGGAAGAGTGAAGAGTAGAATCATCGGCGTAAGAATGGATAGAATTAGTTGTAGTGTGAAGTAAATCATTGATAAAAAGAAGAAAGAGAGTTGGTGAAAGAACAGAACCCTGTGGGACGCCACTATTGGTAGAGAAAGAGCGAGAAATCGATCCCTCGACAACAACTGCCATGGATCGATTCTCAAGGAAGCTAGAGATGAGAGAACAAAGTGGGGGAGAGAAACCAAAAGAGGGAAGTTTAGATTGCAAAGACTTGTGCCATACCGTGTCAAATGCTTTGGAGATGTCGAGGGCCACGACAAAAGTTTCCCCATAATCCCTAAGAGAGGATGACCAAAGATGGGTGCAATAGGAGAGCAGATCACCAGTAGATCTTGCCTGGCGAAAGCCATACTGGTGATCCGACAAAAGAGAAAGGCGTTCAAGGTGACGGAGAAAATGGGAGTTCAAGATAGTTTCAAAAATCTTAGAGAGGGATGAAGTTAGGGCAATGGGGCGATAGTTAGAGGGATTAGAATGGTCACCCTTCTTCGGGATGGGCTGAACCAAGGCATGCTTCCAAGAAGAAGGAAAAGTTTTGGTTTTGAGGCAAAGGCGAAAGAGGCAAGCAAGCACAGGGGCCAGGGCTTCAGCACACTCCCTCAGAACACGAGGGGGTATTCCGTCCGATCCATGCGCCTTACTCACATCCAACCTGGATAACACACCGGCAACCCTGCGAGTGGAGATTATAGGAAAGTGCATAGGTTCAGTAGGAGGTGCAGGGGTAGGAGGGGTAGAGTGGGAATCGTCTAAGGTGGAATTAAAGGAGAATAAGGTGCCAAAGAGGTTGGCTTTTTCAGGGGGAGAGTTGGCTATAGAGTTATTGGGACGGAAGAGGGGAGGAAAAGAAGGCGTGCAGAAGTTGTTACAGATGTTTTTAGCTAAGGACCAGAAGGATTTACTAGAGGAAGAATTAGTCAGGACAGCAGTCTTTCTTTTAATAAAATTCCGCTTGGCCCTAAGAAGAATAGCCTTACAACGATTCCTAGAAGTAATGAAAGAGGTGTGGGTAATAGGAGAAGGAGATAGTTTCATAGCTCGATATGCCCTATCTCTCACCCTGCAAGCAAGAGAGCAGGAGCGATCAAACCATGATTGTAATGTGAAAGTTTTGGTAGAAGATGGGATAAATGCACTCATACCGCCCTGTATAACCCCAGCAATGCTGTCAGCACATACTGAGGCATCCCGAGTGGAAAAGCAACATTCATCCCAAGGAAAGTCGGTGAAGAATTCTCGCAAGGATTGCCAGCTTGCCCTCCGATAGTGCCATAGTTGACGTTTAGAGGGGGGTGGGGGAGGTGGTCGTGCCCAGTTTGATTTAATAGAAATAAGGTTGTGATCAGAAGACCCTAAGGGGGCAAAAATTGAGTATGAATAGTGTGAGGGGTTAGAGGTAAAACAAAGATCAAGAATGTTAGCAAGTTGATCGTGTCGATCAGGAACGCGTGTAGGGTGTTTGATTATTTGTTCCAAATCATTAAGGAAAAAGAGAGTGCCTCAGCTCCACCTGGGTCATCCCTTGCAGAACCAAGCCACTCTCTGTGATGTACATTGAAATCCCCTAGGTAGATGATCTCGGTGTTGGGGTGTGTGGATAGCAACGACTTAACACGAATAGAGGAACACATGGAAAAAATAGGGTTTGGTTTCCCAATGACAAAAACACCAAGTTGGTACACAAGAACAAAACCTACTTAACAAATGATAAATAGTACACAACTACTGTACTCTAATTTACTACCTAACACATGAAAAAAGGGCTGTTCATCTTTGGTACATTACCTTATGGGAGGGCATAACATGTACGACCCACGCGGGATGTGCGGAAAGTTTGTGTGTGGAAGAACTTATTCTTTTTTCATAAAATAGTATACAGTATACGTACCAGCGAATGTGAGGAATAAATAAAAAAAATAATAATAAATAAGAGAAAAATACTGCGTTGTCATTTGGCAGGAGACAGTGGACCATTAAGTGAGAAGGGTGAGGAAATACCAGGAGGTGAGCAGGAGTAGGCTAAGTAAGGGCCTTACTCAGTGAGATGAGGAGGGTTGTCTATCTCATCGCTATTGTCTGCCAAGGACACCATAGTCCTCATCGTGCTTGTAAATTGTGGCCACAGTAGAAGCAGCCAGACCAAGATCTTCCCCAATTTTGGTAGGGCCATCAGCACATACATGACACTCAATTATTTCCAACGTTGTCTCAAGTGTCAGCCTTTTGCATTCCCTTCAGTGTAGTATGGGTAGCCAAGATTCAGCAGAATGCTTGGATGCCACCATAACGAAAGGATGGCACGAATACACACAGACAAAGAGAGATCACTTCATGCACACTATGAATGGTGGGGAAAGGATGTGCGCTTGTGGGAAATGCAGGAGGGAAGGGGGTATGATAGTAAGCAAGAATAAGTCTCTGCACATCTCTCCTGAAGATGGCTGCGTCAGGTGACTCCTGTGGCGAGTGATTTGAATTTTTGTCCTGGCCCAAATTTGTATAATCGGGGAAAGCTTTGTATCTCAAGAAAGTGGTGTCAATTTATGAAATTCGTTTAAGAGAATTTTCATATTTGCAACGTTCGTACCACAGGGGATACCACTTTTTTGTCTTTTGTGTCATTATATGACACTGTAAGTATAGTTAGTTTTTTTTGCTGTGTGCACATTAAAATGCAAATTAAACTTAAAAATGCTTTACTCGTCAGTTGAATCACTTGTTGTCTCCCTTCATTTGCTTTCATTCATTCTTTTTTAATGCCATGACAGAAAAGTTCTGCAGTGAAGTTCCCATTCCACAACAAGGCTAAAGATGTCCCTCTGATTTATCCATGTCATTTAACATACCTAGCAGGCTGGCACCAACCTGGTTGGTCCAACCATCAGCAGCATTGTACTTGTTGAAGAATCTTGAACATTTTACCATGAAAGAAAGTTTCCCATCTTTGGTATCCTGCAGAAGCGTGTCAATGTTTCATACTCTGGGGAGAGGCTATGGGTTTGTCTCTTGGTCCTTAACTGAAATGGGTTAGAGTTGAGCCTAAAGTTTTATAAAAGAAAAAAAAGAAAGAGACTTCTAGTTTGGGCCTGAGGTATTGGTTCTCGCCCATGGAAACAATATTGGGTGATATCCCGTTTGTCCCGTAAAAACATTTCAGAGTTACTGTCAAGTTACACTCACTTGATAGTATGAGTTGTTAGTGTATCATGGTAAAAGCCATTAAATTTACTCAGTTGGATTGTATCTCCCTTGTGCATGTTCTTAGAATGTTGCATCTTCCTTAGTTTCTCTTTTGGAGGTTCACTTTAGCCCACACTTTGAAAAGGAGAGTGAGTGTCAATGATGGTGCTCATATCTGGATACTTGATGAAATTACTGTGTGATGACTGTACCTAGGAACCAGTAAGGTTAGTTATTTTCTAAACTGGCTAGTGGTTACAGAGGTACAAGGAGCTAATGTGTGGAGTCTTTCGTCACTTTCTTCCCCCTTTGCTAGTAGGCTTGAGTGTACCTGAGTGACCCAATCCACTACATCAGTTATGAATTGGGGATTATTTATGAAATCCCATTTCATAACCAAGCTTGGATCAGGGGACTCAGATCCCACGCACCTCCCAGTGGTGATCTGGAACTGAAGGATAGTAGAGTCTTAACCATTTTCCAACCTGCATGGGTCACAATGCGTGTACAAGTACTCATTAAGCTCATGTGTTATTGCCAAGCATTCTCTTTTTATGGGCTACAGTTAAATAGGGAAAATCATTTTTAGATTTCTTGTTTGTACTGTATTTCTAACGTAATCCCAGTCACACAAGTTAGGGTTTGGAACCATGGCGTGTCAACCAGGATACTTGTTAGTGCCTCACATGAGTTGCATGATCCAAACTTTGCTGTAAAATATTTTTTTGTTCTATTATTTTTTCCTTTGTACATAGGTAGTATTCCTGCTTTTGACCACTTTTTGGTGCTTTCAGGGAACTTATTTTTATAAAGTGTCATGGCGGGGCTATGGTCCTGATGAAACCACCTGGGAACCTTCTTCAAACTTGACAGGATGTGAAGAACTGCTTATAGAATTTTACAAGACAAGATTACGAGAACAAGAGAATACTAAGACTGATGAGTAAGTACAGCAACCAGATTAGGTTAGGTTAGATTCTCCTCAATGAGTGACCTGTGAGATTAATTCCATTAAAATTTCCATAGCAGAGCCTGCCTTTACCCAAAGAGCCTTGACATATTTAAAGACATGTTACATTATCTAGGAGAACAAAGTATTGTACTACAAATAGCTTATTACCCTAATAAACCAAAATACGGGTATCTCCTGATTTATGATGGGGTTATATTCCTGAAAAACCCACTGCAAGTCGAAATATAAATTGGGATCATTATAACATGGGGTTCAATGGAATACGCTCCCAGCCAGTTTGACAACCACATGTATAACCAAAAATAAAAATCCTACAATAATAATATACTTAAAACACAATTAAACAACACTCAACACATCATTAAGAACAACCCTGGTTGTCATCATATGGCCCCTTCAAGGCTAAGGGGACTCTTGAATGTGGGTGGAGACATAACTCTGACTCCCACACAGCTTCACAATGTCAAGCTTCACTGCCACAGACACAGTTTTCCTGGGTGCCTTGGTCTTCCCAGACATTTTCAAAGTTGCAAAAAATGAAAGGGAAGATTTCCAAGCTCAACCTATTAGGATAAAACGTGTAATGGATGAAACTAGGGTTCCTCACATATTGTGTCCAGTTAAAAATCTTCAGGAATGGTTAACCTGATTCACTAATAGAGGCCCTTATGTTTTCTCATCAAGGGATGGTAAGAAATTATCTCCTAGTCAATTGACAAAATCCTTATCTCAATTAGTGAATCAAGCAGACCCTGGCAAGAAATTTTTGGCACATGACACTAGGAAATATGCAGGGTCTGTGGCCTTTCTGTGGCATATGAGTCTCAGTCAGATCAAGGAAATGGGCTTTTGGAGATCTTCAAAAACTTTCAAAGACAGCTATCTTCATTTATCTCTGAGAGATGCTTTAAATGTGGTGGTGCTGGGTTCCCCTCCCCCATCTATTCAATCTCCACTACCAAGACCTTCTTCCTCATTAGAATAAAGTGAGTACCTGTATCCTTTTTGAATAAATTAACATTTTCCCTTCTGGTAAATGTTCCTAATTTTGGAAATGTTTATAATATAATCAGGACCTCAGTCAGCGGAGCCTTGTATGCAAAGTCACCTCCCTCTCTACCTCCTACTCGGGTATTCTTGCTGAGCGTCGCATTCACGAGCTTGAACTAAAAGCCGGTTTTTTCTAAAAACCAGTTTTTGTGATATAGCTCGAATGCAACGTCCATAACCCACCCATCTCCACCCCTCGAGAGTTGACTTTTAATTACTGCTCTCTCTCTGAGGCAAGAGATGAGGTTCGTAGTGCTCATAGTGGCTAGATGAGGGAAGGACTTTGAAAATAGCAATTAAATGCCAGGTAGCGACGTGTCCTCCTAATATTACTTATTAAGTAATTATTAGATGTTTTAATTGCCTGTATGTTGGCCTGGCGAATTGGCTAGGAATTAACATACCTAGGTAGCATTTGCTGAGCGTCGCATTCGAGCTACAGTATATCACAAAAACTGGTTTTTAGAAAAAACTTTTTTTTATGGGGAATAGCCCACTCAGGCACAGGTCATCGACCCACAACAGGTCCTAGGGGGCGAAAAAATAAGGGTAAAAAGAAATTAAAATTGGAAAAGAAAAAGATTATATTAATCTACACTGCGAAGATGCTGGAAAAACAACTTTTTGAAGTGAGACAGATTATATGAGTATGGAAATGCAGAAGGCAGAGCATTCCACAGTTTGGCTGTGTGAGGAAAGAAGGATGTACAATAACGGGTTATTCTAGTGTGACCGACATCCACAGAGAAACAGTGGGCACCGCAGGCAAGACGAGTGTTATGAGCCCACAGCCTTGCTGGCGGTACACAGGATGCCAAATCCACCGAACATTGCCCGTTAAAGTACCTGTAAAAGAGAGAGAGTGAAGCAACATTGCGGTGAAGAGAAAGGGAAGAGAGATTATGGGGACCAGAAACCAGTTATAAAGGAGTATTAATTCCCATAAAAATTAATAGGAATAGGGTCTAATTGGGACGATCACACTGTGACACTCATAAAGCTTAATTTTATATCTTTTAATAGTTATGTACATACCTTAGAAACATTTGTTAAACATTTTATTACACATTATTTTATGAAATTATTCTAGCGGGCTGGGCTGGGGGTTGTGTGGACCTCCTGTACATGTATTATAATTTTTCATGTTTGACTAATGCATCTTATTATTTTCTGTCTCCTATCATAATTCTTGAATCATTGCAGTTTGAATTACCCAGTGATGCCTCATGATCCCAGTTCCCAGAATCTTATTCATCAAGCTTTGTTAGAGCACATTGATCATCCCAGCCAGGAAGACTATGACAATAGTATAGCACTCTTTGTGTCTTTAAAACCTCCTGCCTTGAAAACCCAGAAGGAAATACACGATCTGATTGAGAGAGCTTTGTCAGTGAAGAAGGTGAGGTTTAAAATTAGTTAATTCAATTCAGGTTTATTCTTGTTTTTATTTGTTATTGTTTTTTTATTTAATTTTTATTTTTTATTATTTTTATTAATATTATTATTATTATTATTATTATTATTATTATTATTATTATTATTATTATTATTATTATTATTATTATTATTAATACTATTTTTTTATATTATTATTAATGAGGAATAGCCTACCCGGGCACAGGTCATCGACCCACAAGTGGGACGAAAAAATAAGAATGAAAAAATAAAAATTATGGGAGAAAGGGGTATAGGTAAACCTTGATAAACGATGGGGTTAGGTTCCTAAAAAACTCATTGCTAGGCGAGTTATCGTAAATAAGGAGCATAATAACGTGGGATATGTTCCCAGCCAGTTCCCAAACACACATGTATCACTGACAAAACAATTCCTACTATGTTATTCTCAGCACAAAACAATTAAACAACACTCACCACATCCTGAAGAATAAGCCTGGTCATCATCACATGGGGAGTCTCATGCTGTTTAATAATGTCAAGCTTCACCTCAGAGACACGGTTGTCTTGGATATCTTAGCCTTCCCAGACATTTTCAAAGTTACACTGCTCACCTCACAGCTACAAAAACAGAGCGAATGAAGATAACAAAAACAATGATAGCAGCCGACACTGTTCACATATTCAAAACAAAAGAGTCGGCGCACGTTACAGTCACAGAAACACAGAAAATATCACTTCATAGTCACCATAACACAGTTCAGTGTGAATGATAGTGCTGTCCTCTCACTATAGAACAAAAAAAATGCTGATGAGAAGTACAATGTATAATGCTGGCCAATAATTGTGGAGCCATGTGATGGTGGGTTTATGATTGACAAAGAACCAAATTTGCTGATGACACTAAAATAGGGTGTGTAATAAAATCTGTTGAGGACTCCACAAAACTACAGGAAGAGCTGTAGTACTGTATATCCTTAAAAAAATTTCTTTAGTCAGCAGGAAACAGGTACCCCAGTATATCTTAACTGGGAGATCGAGTTTTGCATAACACTTACACCCTCACAATTATATGTACTCTATATCTATAAATCAGAAACTGGATTAAAACTGATTTCCTGTTTCTTTTACAGAAGAGCCGATTCAATGCAATAGCGAAGTTATTGATTGAAGATAAGATTATGAAGGAATCGGAAGGTAAGCGGAAAAAGCAGCTCGCAGAACTTCGCATGTGGGAACGCAACATAAATTCCATCTGCTCTGACCCTGCAAAACTCTTTGTGGAAAATTTCGTTGACCTAACATTACCACCTATGGACTTCATCTACATTAATGAGTGCAGAGTGAGTTTATATTAAAATAATTTTATGTTGAATTTTATTTTATCTTTTTTTTGGACTTTGTGTAGCATATCTTAGAATAAAACATTTCTCATACCATTGCAAACTGAGACACTATTAATTTTGTGTTTTTGAAGAACACAAAGAGCTGTTGCCTTATTATCATTGTCTGGTTTAAGTTTATGTTTTGATATTGCAGGAAGCTAAAGCAAGATTGACTGAAATTGATGCAGTGTTTGTGGTTATTTTAGTCACTACTGTATTTTATTGAAGGCATTGCTGGTTAATTGAACCTTACTCTTAAGATCCCTCAATAAATCCTACATTGCACAATGCTAAAGGCTGTCCTCACAAATTCGTGTCTCAGGAAAACGGACTTCTTTACCACTTATTCCACTCTATATAAGCGATGTGGCTTAGAAACAAATAAAATGTACTTCCATATAAAATAAGAAGAATTAAGAGCATGGGTGTGTACTGTATGTGTGGGAAGTGGAGGTGGTGGGCTGTAACTACGTTGTTGACTCGCCAGTCCAGCCGCCTTGTATATTGTTACTTGTAATGAAACTAGAAAAGTTGAGGAAAAATCATGACAATACTCTAATGTAGCTTAGAAATAAAGAAATGAAAATATAAAACTATAAAATAAGAAAAATGAAGAGCATGGGTGTATATATGTTAGAAGTGAATGTGTGTGGTGGCAATGGGTTACTGGGCTGTAACTGTGTGGCCGCACTCCCTCCTGATGTGATGTCACGGCATACACACAGCCAGCGCCAGTCACACATCCATAAGTCAGCTGGGTGACTGCCTGAACTGTGTCATGTTACGTATATCTACCCAAAAATACGAGTTGAAAAACCATAACACCTCACAGATTGGCCCAGTAGCCTCGTGGTTACAGTGTTGATCTAACCTAGTAACAATGCCTTGATTAATCACTATCAAACACTATTCTCTCAGTAAACACTAATAATAACAGTAAATCCAATGAATTATGGCAGGGAGTGAGGAGAGTTACAGCTGCAAACAACACCCTAACTAGCAGTCACTCACTCCCCTTTCCCGCTCCCGTTGCCAGGTGTACATATGGGAGAAATGCGTAACCTTCTTTTCTCTCTAAACTTGTTTGGGCACCTTCCTGCTACTGGATGAAGGTGGTTGAGGGCGTTTGGGAACCATCACAAGCACAAGGAGCACAGTTGTTAAGAGAGCAGAATAGCAAACACGCAAAACAAACATGTGATTAACCCTGACTGACACTGAGGCGGAGTGAGCACATATGGCCCAGCATCCTGGGACAAGATAGGCAGCTTGCGGGATGCCATAAAGCTCCCGGGCTTCCCGTCCCGGTCGTGAAAATGCAGCCAACTTTAAAACTACCTGCAGACATTCTTGGGTACATCGGGGTGTCATCCGATAATAATCGAGGGTCATAAATATAAAATCCGTGAATTGTAAGGGTGTGCTGTAACTATTTCATTCCCTCTTCTGTAATAATAATAATAATAATAGCTAGTATTTTGTGTCTCAAAAGTGCCAGTTTTTCTAAAAAATTTGCTAGTGCTCGAAACACTACAGAGTCAAAGACTTCAGAATAAAAAAAAATATTGTATGTACTACAATAAAAGATCAGAAAAAGTTTTAATACTTCTTATACCCTGTAATTCTCCATTGCCGTACTCTCTTTAGGATCAAAATCTTTCAAACGAGAAATGCCTTAAATTTTTTAAAGGCTTCACAGAAGTCAGCTGCTTCATGGATGCAGGCAACCGATTATACAATCTGGGTGCTGCACAGGAAAAGGATCGGGCAGCAAAAGAACATTCCCGTACTGCTCTCGGCTCCTCAAGGCGTGAAGGATCATCACTACGATGCAAAATCATTTCAGAATGTGTAGTTAGAGGAATTAGTAGGTTGGCCAGATACTTAGGCTCACCAAACATTAGTGTCTTTAAAGTCATTAGACAGTTTGAGCTCTATCCTTGCTTTAATTGGAAGTCAATGTAATTCTATCATTAATTGGGTAGTGGGAGTCCTCGGTGGAAGAGCAAAAATAAGCCTCCTGGCAACCCTGTTCAACACTGTTTCAACTTTCTTCAGTAGATAATTAGGAAGGCAGATCCTTAAAGAGTTACAATAGCCAACTTGGGATAAAATAAGTGAATGTAATGGTGTCACAAGACACTGTCTATCCAATATCGAATATGAAAGTTGCAACTTTTAACTACTGAATTTATATGCTCTTTAAAATTCAGTTTCGAGTCAAAGTAAGCTCCAAGCTTGCAGACAGAATTGACAAGACTGAGTTGTACTTCCCCCAAAGTTTAAAGCACCAAAATCATCTGCTGTCTCCCCTCCTATTTCCTTGGATGGCAATCTCGGTTTTGCCATCATTCAGCTTAAGTTTTCTCCTAGCCATTCAAGTCTTAATATCAGACATCAAAGATTTCATTATCTCCTTAATATCCTCAACATTTATTATTTTCACATAATGCTGTGTATCATCAGTATAGCATCATGTTCCATGAGCATCCAGTAGAACTACAAGACGACTGGTATAGACTGTAAACAGAAGTGGTCCCAAAACTGATCCCTCTAGGACTCCAAACTGCATCATTTACACTTACACTTCAAATATTTTCTCTGATGCTCATTCCTCATGTCAGTGTAAATATATTTGAAACCGAGGCCAAAAGAGGGCCTGGTCAAAGAGTTCAAATGGAAGGGATGTGATGACAAGATGGTTTTATTACAACCAAGAACTGTATAGTAAAATCCTCTAAAGATTATGTGCTTTGGGACCAAGTGTATTTTGTTGGGGTGGATTTTTCAAATATTGGCAGTAGAGTAATATTTCACTTCACTGGTTTAATTATTGCATAACTATACAGCTGACTACAAAGTAAATAAATTATATTATCCATTAAATTTGGCTTTAGCTTGTACAATAAACCCCCAGTGAAATTGTATTAATGGAAAATAAATGGTGTGATATTTACTGCAGTGAATGAAATAACCTGTGTATAAGATCCAACATACTGTCATTCAGTTAGCTAAATGAAATATTAGAAGTGCCATCCCCATAGTGAAGGGGTTAGAGGAGATAGCCTACTAACCACTTGTGTGTAGGGTCCCCTCTCAACTGAATAGAATGATCTGGCATTAGCCATATAAAATATTAAGAGTAGAGTCCCCATAGTGAAGTATTTCAATAAAAAATTTATACGATATGTCAACATTTTTTTAAACACAAACATACTTGAAACTATATTAATGTAATAAAAATGCCAATGTGCAGTCCTTGATCTATTGTTTAGCATGCTGTGGATCATAATGTATCATTCATTATGCTCCCCCAGTATTCATTTTAGTGTGAAATGCTTTGTCTCAACAGGCTGGGGAAGGTGTAATGATACCATCAGATCCGTTGGTTGGATGTGAGTGCACCGACTGTGCTGTTGACCATAAATCCTGCTGTCCAAAGCAGATGAACTCGTGGTTTGTCTACAATAAATATGGTAGACTCAAGGTACTGTATAGTAATTATATTATTATTCTCATATCTTTTTATGCACAACAATGATTCTTAAGTGTAAGCATGATGATGATAATACAGGTATCGCTCGCTTAATGAATGGGTTTGCTTCCTGGAAATTCATTCATGAAGTGAATTTTCATATCTTGAATAACAGAACATGGGGAACACCCGGTAATTGGGTTTATTTCCCCAATGACAAGAAAATCACAATATCATTCCAGCAAAACATGGTATCGGTTCAGGAACAAAAAAAAAAAAAAACCTAACTTATGTAATTTACTACCTATCACATTAAAAACATTAATAAAATATTATTTTAATGAAAATATGCAGTTAAAAGCATTATGGAAAAGCTAAATGAAAGTTTAACACAACCGCCATTTGCATAAGATGCAGCCGCATTGCCTCAAACCTCGCCATAGCAACTCGGCCCAGCTGGGACGTTACCTTCTGCCCCCCCCCCTTCCCCTCCAGCTCCCTCACTCAGCATGCTAACTCGCATACAAAGAAATGTTTATTCCTTTTATGTGTTTGACCATATGATAGTTATTTCTATTCATTTTTACAGATTATGTATGTTGAATTGTGTGTCAATATAACCGAATAAAACGAGTAAGAAGAAAGTTATGTTTATCTCTCCCAAATTACGAGGTGAAAAATAACCATAACATAAATCCCCCCTCAGCCCACTAACTCGCTGGCACACGAAGAAATGTTTATTCCCTTTATGTTTTTGACCTTGTGATAATTTTTTCTTTTATTAAATTTTTTTTGCACATTCTATATGTAGGATTGTGTGTGCGTGTAACGGAGTAAAATAAATATGAAGACAGTATTGTATATCTGCCTGAAATTATGAATTGGAAAATAACCTTTACATAGCTCACACCTCAGGCTGATAGGGAGGGGGGTTATGGGAAAGTGGCCGCCCCAATTGACTCCTGCAGGTGTGCGATTTGAATTTTTTGCTTGGACCAAAATTTGTATAAGCTGGGGGAAGCCTTCATGAAATGAAAAAGAATTGTTAATTTAAGAAATTCGTATAAGCGAATTTTTGTATCTCGAACGTTCATATAGCAAGGGATACCTGTATTTAGTTTGTTTAAGTTTAAAACCATGTAGAATTAACTGAGAACAACTTTAACATTTTAATAGTAACCAACATCGTATAATGCTTTCTTATGGAATGGCAGTAGACATCAGGAAATTGAATTACAATTATCTTTAAAGGTCTCTTTATTGGTAAATAAATAGTGAAAGGACCCAGTCGATTGAAGAAAAACTAATCGTACATACTCTTAAAAGTTACCATATCTTATTTGCAGATGATCAGTTTTGTGATGCACCAGTACTAAGCAGAATGATATAGTATTGCATAGATAAACAACCTGGTGAACCTGAAACTTGACTGGCTCTCAAAGGCCTCACTGGGCTAGGAGAGTGAAGAACTGTTTTAACTGTGGTTTGATGTGCAGGAGCTATGAAATAATTTATGTTGATCTGTCAAAGTAGTGTAATCTGATACAAGAACATTTCAGACACTGGCAGGGATGTTTCATTAGAAGTATCTGACTAGCCACATGTCATTTTCACTCAACTCTAAAGTAGGGTTTTGTGCTTTAGTGTTTTATATTTTACAGGTATCACTGGGGACCCCAATATATGAATGTAATAATCTCTGTAAGTGTGGACCTAACTGCATGAACAGAGTAGTGCAGAAAGGCAGGAGCATTAGTCTGTGTATCTTCCGCACTGCTAATAAACGAGGCTGGGGAGTGAAGACAACGGAGAATATAAAAAAGGACTCCCTAGTAACAGAGTATGTTGGAGAAGTCATCACATCAGAAGAGGCAGAACGCAGGGGAAAGATCTATGGTGAGTTAAATATCTAATACTTTAAATACTAATTTTCTTTTAAGATTTTCTCTATCATTCTATGTTGTTCAGATATCAGTTTAATATAAGTAATATACCTGCAGTTACCACCCCCTCTACTTTTTTGTGATTTAAGATAGCATTAGCTTAATTTCAGTTTTACTACTATTGGCTTGAAAATTTTTCTTATACAGGGGGGCCCCCCAAATTCGCGAATAACATTTGCGGACTGGGGGGGGGGGGTATGTTTTTACTTGTGTACAAAGAAATGTACAATATATTCCCTTTATGTGTTTTCCCTTAGGACAATTATTTCTTTTACCCGCATTGTATTTATGTGTGTGTGTGTGTGTGTGTAGACACACACACACACATTCAAATAAATAATAATGGGAAAATATTCTCACAAATAATCAGAAACAAATTTATTAAAAATGTGAGTCTACCCTCAAGTCCGTGCTTTAATAAATAAAGCACAGACTTGAAGGCAGACTCACATTTTTAATATATTTTTTCTGATTATTTGTGAGAGTATTATTTCATTATTATATATTTGTATGTGTTTTGTGTGTGTGTGTTTACACACTCACATATTTACAATACAGGTAAAGGAAATTACTGTCTCTAAAACGAATGGCTCCCTGTCCCAGCCGCGAAAATACTGGCAACTTTAAAACTACCCTCTGACATTCTTGGGTACATCCAGAGTGCCATCCGTGAATAATAGAGGACCACGAAATAAAAATCTGTGAGTTGGGGGCCTCCTGTACTACAATAATACTGTAGCAATCTCCATAACACATATTGCCAGTCAATTCTTAGATGGCTATTCACATTTCTATTGTTACATGTAATCAATCAAAGAACCATCCTCATATCTGAGGGTTGACGACCACAGTCCTTCACTCTAAACGTTTTTGGGCGTTTTTTTTTTTACCAATCATAGGGGTTTCGATTAGGGAATCCGGTTAACCATTCTTGAAGATTCCAACTGGGCACAATATATGAGGAATCCTTGTCTCATCCATCAGCTGTTTTATACTGATAGGTTGAGCTCTAAAATCCTCTCTTTCATTTTTTCTTAGAATCTCCGTAGAAAAAAGGGTGACATCTTCCTCAGAAAATACCAATAATGATGGATTATTGGAAATTGATATCAGCTCACTCATTCTCATATCTGTTGCTATTGCGAGAAGGAAGGCTGCCTTTTGGAGCAATCTGTCCCGGCTCAGATTTATATTGTAATTAGGCCCCATAAGAAATTTAGTAACTTTATCTAGAGACCAAGGTGGGATTCTCTTAGGCCGAAGGATTCTCGAAGCAGGAGAAAGAGGGCAAGAACGTAGCAATAAATACGCACTACCACTTGAAGCATTATTAGTGGCTTTCTTCCTTAGCTGGGCTTTTAGTTTAGGGTTTTCAACAACATTTCCAAAAATGAGTTGTACAGGGATTATGGAATCCCTTGTATAGCAGCAGCAAAACATGTGTATACTTTTGAACTGTCCTCATAGTCCAGCACCAACTTAGTCAATATCTGACACATCATAATTGCAGACCAAATATTTGCTGCCAACTTCCTAAATTTAAATTCTTCAAGCAACAGTGCAGAAGCAACTGGTTTCAAATTTATTTCATAACTTATATCAGCATATTTTGGAGCTGACAAATACTGGGAAAGTTCATATAAGGAACTCTTTTTGTCATTAAATTGGAACTTCAAAAAACTAAACTTGTGAGCATTCCTATCTGCGGGAATGAATGTTAAGACTTTCAATATTTTAGCCCAGACTTCATCTAATTCAGAGATCATAGTTTTTAAAGTTGTCTGAGGACCCGTCGCGACCCTACTGAGGACACCCCACGACCCTGATTTGGGCGCGACCTGAGGTTGGGAACCGCTGGTCTAAACTAAGCATCTGGCATGGACAGACACAGAGCTGTACTTATTTGTGCAAACACCATTGTACACATACATTATATTGTAAATAAATGAAATATTCTGTGCTAGTATTGTATACATTATACTATATTTACCAGCAGATGCTGTAACCTTGAGCTTGTGAAATAGGCAGGCCAAATGGTGATACAGTATAATGACACAGGATGGTCAGCCTTTGTCTTGTATCATCTCCTGTAGCAGGATTTGCTGTCACTCTCCTCTCCCTCCATGAAGGGGGGGGGGGGGATTGTACACTCACTGTTTACTACTGTACATACACCCTCTACACACTAGCCTATGCCAAGCATACACTGTCCATTCTGCTATGTACAGTACTGTACACTCACGCGCCATAGTTTCGATGCACCCTCTACCCCTACTCCTGACTCGATGGAAGTAGTAGCCTTGGCTTCATACTGAACGTCCCCTCCCCCACTCATTGTTCAGTGGTGCAATGTGGTAGCTCGAAGCTTCGCTGGATTGTACGAATAGCAATTCATGATGTAATATTTGAAAGAATATATGCACGATACAGGTTTTTTTAGTGTCTTCACAACACTTTATTTACCATTACTATACAAGAGGGACCGTTCGGTTTGCAGCCCTGACTACGACTTCCCTCGAGCCAAGAGTAGGGGTAGAGGGTGCATTGAAACTGTGACAGTATAAGTAACTAATAACTTATTATGTTTTAACGGTATTCTTGCTGATTATATGCTAGTACAATAATGTACAGTACTGCAGTACTGCACAACACAGATCATATGTCTATATTATATATATATATATATATATATATATATATATATATATATATATATATATATATATATATATATATATATATATATATATATATATATATATATATATATATATATATATATATATATATATATATATATATATATATATATATATATATATATATATATTGGGATTTAGTTATTATTTATATGAAAATGCAATTGTAATTTATTTGTTATTCTATTTACGTCGTAAATACAAAGAAAATGACTGTGTAAATTGAATTGGGTCCTAAATTAACCAAGGTCTTAAATATGAATCGTCGTTAGTAGAACCGTCGTTATCGGAGGCTTTCCTGTACTCTGAATATCATATGGATTGTTTTAGTCAGTTCAAAGGTTAGATTTATGGCAAACAACAGAAGACTATGCAATGTTTTCTGGTTTTGAGATGAATGAAAGAGCTAAACAAAATCATGGGTGTTGTAGGTGGTTGCCAAGTGTGATGTACTGGCAACTTGTCTGTCATCTTCTCTAGAATTTACTGGATCATGGATGTATATGAAATACTGTAATGGAAATAAATGTGCCAAAATGGAAGCCAAGGAACATGAAACTTCCACCATCTCTACAAGTAACTGATGTGACTACTGTTAAAGGGTTAAATGGCCTTGTGTTAATTGTTTGAGCCCCCCCCCCCACAGTCTCATAAATGCTTAATTTTAAACCCTGTAGCATAATTTTTTTTTTCCAGATCTTGCAAATACTGTAAGGTACTTGAATTGAAGTTACAAATACTTTTATCCACAGATGCTCAGGGATGCACCTATTTGTTTGACTTGGATTATAACAGAGGTGACCAGAACTTGTACACTGTTGATGCTGCGAAGTGTGGCAATGTTTCTCATTTCATCAATCATTCTGTGAGTTCATGGCTTTATTGTAAATTTCTTCAGAATGTTTTCTTTATTGAATATTTTTTTTGTAAAAAAATTATACACTGCACCCAGACATTGATATTCCAGTCATGGGCACACATATATATGTTAGCTATGTAGCTGCCTCTTATACCGTATTACCTCATAAAGTTATTTCTTCATATTTATCATTACCATGTTCATTGGTAATGGCAATTGCATTCTTTCGTTCTATTTTACAGTGTGATCCCAACCTGGTTGTCTTCAACGTTTGGGTGAATTGCCTTGATCCAGATCTTCCCAGGTTGGCTCTATTTGCTGCTCGAGATATTCGAAAAGGGGAGGAGCTGACATTTGACTACAACTCTGGGTTAAAATCAGAGCAGATAATTGATAGACCTCTTTCCCAATCAACAGGTTGTTATTATTATTATTATTATTATTATTATTTTTTTTTTTTTTTTTATTATTATCTGGTATACAAGTGAAAAATATGTATGGTTACAAATTCATATTAGAGCCTATGAGATGTACAGTTGTGCAAATGTGTTCCAACACCCCCATGGTAACCCGTGTCTCCAAACGGTGCCGGCGCAGGAATAGTATCACTATTTATGAATGAATGGGTATTGGTCTCGTAACGATGGACGTGATTGGTGGATAGGTTTGCTATAGGTCAAAAAGGTTGGCCGTTTGGAGACACGGGTTACCACAGAGGGTGTTGGAACACATTTGCACAACTGTAGCACTGTCAAGCTTCCACTCTAGCAAAACTTGCCATTACCCATATTTTTTTGGCAGATGCAGGTGATAATTGTAATCTGTATAACTTATTTATATATTATTTACTTAACCCATAAACAGTGGCCATAATCAGTGGAAGTTAACTGTAGGGGTGGCTGCCATCATCATGTTCCTTGAGTTCCATTTTTACACATATGGTTGATGGGGGGTGGCAGTGATTAGGAAATTCTAAACCACCAGTTATGGGTTAAGTATATTTTGTAATAATAGTCTGCTATATTTAATAAATTAAGGTTAATAGTATGTGTTACCTGACCACATTTAATAAAAACAGTATTGTAATCAGGCGTAAAACCCATTACCACACCCTTATGTGATAACGGAGCCATATTTTTGGTAATGATACTGTACCTAATTTTTCCCATGGTGGACTTATGTACTTTTAACATATTTCAGAGGAAAATGAAGAGTCTGTCTTTACTCCGGTGAAAGGTGAAGGAGCGAAAGATACTTCTTCCCCTGAGTTAGTACTGAAGACACCAAAAGGAAATAGGGGCCTTCAGTATGGTAAGACTGAGTGTCACTGTGGTGCTGCCAATTGTAGAAAATACTTCTTTTAACATTTTCTTCCTTGCAACTCATCCAATCTAGATCATTGCTGTTTGTCTGTTCTAAAAGACATGCCTGAACAAATTATCAGCAAGGAAATAAAACTTAAATAGGGTTATGTATATTAGGGTGCACCAATTTCCACACGTAGCCTATACTGCCTCTGCCTTACTTTCCATTAGACTTCATACTTATCACCCTAACTGACTTAAAAATAATATTTGAGACTATTTGCCAGTTTTAAAATATAAGGTATCAGAAATGATACTGGTTACATACTATAGTTAATTGGATACTTTTAGACCACAAATAAATAAAATAAAAAAGGGGAGGGGGAAATGTACTATACAGTAGTTAGGACTGTATAACCAACAAATTTGTCCCTTATGGTTAGTTCTTCAGAATCTGGTAAATGTCCAACTATATCACAAGGGGTGCAGGAAGGTAACGGTTTATTGCTAATGATTCTCATCCTCTTTAATAATCATCATATTCCATAACTTGAACTTTCTTTAGCACATCATTGATTATCAAATAAAATTTTCAGCTCTTTAATTCTTATATATTTCCAACCTAAATCATTATGAAGTATCTACAGTATGTTTCACTTATGTGTCAGACAAGTTGCCTTTCAACATAAGTTCCTTGTAATTATTTTTTATTAATTCAGCATTTCACTGGCTTATAATTAAGTCATTTTCTTTATGTTAAGCTTACCAAGATTAAGTGAGGCTGTATAAGATTGACTAGATTTAAGGGAAACTGTAGCTGTGCCTCAGAAAATTTGGTCATGTTGATATTCTTCCGACAGGTTGTACTTGTAACCAATTAAGAAAATATCCTGTCATCTTGTTTTAGAGCAGGGTCTTGAAATCTTTTTCCTGTCTTTGAAAAGGGGACTTTGACTATATTAACCCTAACTGGCAGCTCAAGCTTCTCTATTCCACCCCTATATGCACAAAAATGAAATGTCCACTGATGATGGTTGCCATCCCTGTAGCTAACTTCCACTGATGATGGTTGCTGTAGTATAAGGGTTAAATGATGTCCAGAGGAAACAAGTATGCACAGTTATTCAAAATACCATACTGATTACTCCAGGTTTTTAAAGCATTTAAATGGAGACTTTTCATTTTAAGTGTTTTTGGGGGGATAGACATGTTGCTGATAATTGTTGCCAGATTGTCAGACAATAGCAGAACACACATTACAGTAGTAAGAATGAATGAATAATGGCCATCCAGCATTACAGCAGGAGGAGGCTTCAAAGAGTGATGAAAATTTTTATTATTTTATTTATACTAAGCTAAACCTGGTATTCCTTTAGAGCATAGAGGTTATCACTATTTTAATGTATCAACACCCAAAATAACCACAAAACCATTTCCTGACATTTTAATGTACCGGCACTATTTTCCCTTGTTGACTATTCCTATAAAGTATATTCCGTGATAATCAGGCCTCATAGTCACATTACCCATGCTTCATTCACTCTTTGTATCCAGCATCTCCCCAGATCTTGACAGTATTTGCCTTGGTTGGCAGGTGGTTGTAAAAAAAAGAGAGTGAGAGAGAGAAGTCAAAGTTTGCCGCAGCACTAAATCACAATGTTCTTGCTAACACATCTTTCATGTACATACTCCTCCTTGCTGATACCTCTCTCATCCATGTACTACTTCATACTGACAACACTGTTATTCATGACTTCTCCATGTTAACACCCTTCTGAACCACATAATACAGCTCCTCCTCGACTTAAGACGGGGTTAGGGACCCAAATCCAGGTCGTAAGTTGAAATGGTCGAAAGTCGAAAATGCTTAAATAAAACATAGAAAACCTAAAATGGGTGTCTCTTTTTTCTTCGCAGCACCACAAACTCTTACTTTTAAGTTTGCCAGCCATTTTTAAGTGAATTGCAAACAAAAATTTTCTCTGTGTACTGACGTTGGGACTTGAAAATACGTAATTTGAAAATTTTTTGGTAAGACTGAGGCAGGTCGTAAGTGCGAGTGGTCGTAAGTCGGGGAGGAGCTGTACCTGTACACCTTTTTAAAAACCCTTTCATCCACATATTCCTCCATCTTAATACATTTGCCATCAACCCTTGTCTAGCTTCCAATCTTCCTTCTACCCCTCCTATCAGAAGTAATTTTTCCAGTCATAGTCCTTGGTAATTATAAATGGCAATGGTCTAGATTAATAAGTTGACTCCTCTCCAAGAGATTCAGTAAAAACTTATTTTAATTGTATAGGGATTTATATATTTTTTATTGTGACACTTTCATTTATACATATTTATTACAAACTTCATCTCTTTCCACTAAGGAAACATAATCATAAGGACATATATCTTGGCTTTTACTTGTGAGTTTCTTTTTATTCTTTATGTTAATTATAATTGTGTTGCTTTTTCCCATATGTGATATGACGATGTACCTTTGCAACATGTGCACGTGTAAATTGGTTTTCTTCATTTAAATACAAATATGACAAATCTGATTTGTGACTAATTTATACATGCCAAGTAGTGGGTTAAAATTAAATTTTGATGAGGCACATTTATTTTAGCAAATGTTATTAAATTACAATGATTCACAGGCATCAAACTTAGTGTTAATGTAAATTTTAATTTGTTGTGAAAGGTTATTCGATCAGGACAAAGTTTGATGTATGAGATATTCCTCTTTTATGGCTCCTGGTAATACAATTTATTTATTTTCTATCCAAAGGACGACAAACTTTAAATAAATCTTGGCATTTTTTTTTAATACATGCTTTAGGAAAACTTTGGCACATCTAATACAGCTTATTGATGTTTTCAATAGAATAAGTTGATTTTTGGATGATAGTCATGCTTATCTAGTACAAAATGGATAATTTGAAGAGAAGAATGTATACATCAGTTTTTAATAACATAAACAAATTGTGATAAACTTGTAATGTTTAAATGTGTTACTGATGTAAAATTTAAGTTTTTAATAGCTGTTTGTACTGCTCTTGAGTAAACATAGTACCGGTATACTGGATTTTGACATTGAAATGAGTTCGCCTATTGAGCTTTTGAAGGGTGGGAAAATGTACAGGTACCAAAGTTAATTGTTTATACAGGGTATACATATTCCTTTCTTTTGGGCACCTTCCGTGCTGCAAGAAGGGTCTGTTAAATGGCCATAGTGACCAGATGTGTATTGCCTTAAGAACACATCAAAAGTCTGGGGAACTCAATTGGATATTGAATTTCTTAAGTTGTGAGGATTGGTAGTTTTTCTGTCAGAATTATGGATATTTGTAACTTAGCAAATTTAAAAAAAAATCTTTATTGTATGTTTGAGATAATAGGAAAATAGGACAAAGCTACAAGTATTTTAAACAAAATCTAAAAAACTTGTTTGCTATTATGGCTATCACACCTGTGAAACAGTGCCTTCTAAATGTTTTAACATTAAGCAGATTCTACTCGGATTATACAAGACAACTAAATAAATAGATTTAAAAATCGCAGTTCTTATGTAACTCTCTATTGGCCACTGGCAACCTATTCTAATGCAGAAATATCTCCGTTAGCCGGAATCCCTCAAACTCGGAACTCTACGATAGCCGGAATTGAAATTTTCTTGGAAAATCATTCCCAGTCATTATTTTCCGGAAAATTCCGGCTTTGGAACAATTTTCCAAGGGACACATTTTCTGGAAAATTCTGAGAAATTTTCCTGATACCTGGAAAATTTCAGGGATGAGGGATTTTTTTCCAGCTTTGAGAGATGATGTAATGGGCAAATTCTGGAACTTCAAAGAGCATTTTTCCATTAACCAGAAAATTCCGGGGATGGGGGATTTTTTCCAGCTTTGAGAGTCGTCTCGTTACCTGGAAATGCTCTGTACCAATTGTTCCGGTTAATGGAGATATCACTGTAGTATGTTATGTAAGAAGACAGCTCATGGTTTTGTATTTCTTAGGTTTTTTTTTTATGCAGTAGGATATACTACTTACCTTGAGGTACCTTGAGGAATCTTTTACATTTCCTTGTACAAAAATTAATATGCATTGAGCAAGTGGGTCCAATGTTTGATTTTAAGTCCGTCATTATCTTTTTTATTGTAAATAAATAATATAGAAGGTGACATCTTTTTTCTTTTTTTTTAAGTTTCTCCTTAAAAAAAAGTTAGAATAATACTGTAATTGATATTCAGTCAATTTGACCAATGACAGCTGACAAAGCCATGAGAGGCTTGGTTCCAGTAGAGTCTTTATGCTAGCAGCATCTGGTGTTCTTAGGGCCAGGCAGTTGCCCATCCAAGTACTGTATTAACCAGACCCAACGTTGCATAACTTCTCTGGTCGGACAAGGGCTCGTATTCACAGTCATAACACCTCCCGACCGATTGGAAGCACCGTCGTTTACCGTTATTGAGAGATGCCTACAAACCTGAAGGCAGTCCCAGTGGATTGGATTTCCTATTGGAATTGTTGAAATAATTCATTGGGAGGGGGTACCTGCCCTATGGCACTGCCAATAAATAAAACTTTTCGCCCTCCAAATTTTATTGAGACGATACAGTATTACCCCGTGTTGCTTTACACGGTTTCACTTTCCTTTCCAAGGATTTCTCATTTACGTGGTACCTTGCCAGAACTGGACTTTCACTTTCTGCGGTGCATCTACTCATATACGCGGTGAAGTATAATTTATTTACAGTATTTTTTTTTTTTATTTAGCTCATAAAATTCATACAAATTACCCTGCCAGAATATAATTTATATTGCTGGAATTCTTACAATATGATGATCATTTGAATATAAACATCATGGATTTTGCATTACATACAAATTTTAGATCTAATGTAATAATTTGGTTTGCACAAAGCAAATATTTTATCGTTTTTGCAAAATATATGAAGTTTACATTCAAAATATTCCCTGACCTGCAAGGAATCTAGGAATGTCAATTATATTAACCTAACTTTAGTCTGGGTTATTATTTATTACTAAAAATGTAAATACTGTCAACCCTCGCTTTACGCGGTCCCACATTCTCAGAGAGGTAGGAGCTAGTGAGCTGGGAAGAGGGGGGGGGGGATTTGAGTCCATTATTTGAATGGACATTAACCTGGCGACTGTATTTCTCTTAAATATTAATTGTGTGAGCATACCATCATGAAATTTAGATGTTATTTTTACTACAACATAGGTATTGTGTCGGAAAAAGTGGAGTATGGGGGTCGGACCAGTCTCTATTGGAATTAATCCCATATGTTCTGTTGTTCACTTTACGCGGTTCTCACTTCGGGTACTACTGTATATTGAAAACTGAAAGGAAATGAGTTTATTGTTTCCATATAAATTCAAAGATTGTCAGTTATTTACAAATGTTAAATAATCTCAGCTGATCGTGAGCGTGCAGCCTTGCATCAACCAACACCGCGCCACCAATACTCAAGTCTTGAATACTGCAGGCATTGTCTTAGAGAAAAAATGGCAGCATCTACTTGTAGAGAACCCCTTCAAGTAGATCTTGCCTGTATAATTAGAGATAATGCCAGGGTTATGTACTTAAAAGTTTACATCTGTATTAATTTACTTTGCTGGAGACAAACTGGTAAATATATCGAAAAGATGGAGTCATGATAAAATAAGGAAGTGGCCACTTAACCGAGAGTTCCTGGCTGGTCATATTGGAGGCTACGTAGCCAGTATGTAAGGTTGGTTTAAAAAATCACGTATCAGGCAGTCCCCTAATTACGAACATAATTGGTTCTGGAGGTCTGTTCGTAAGTCAAAATTTACTTCTATCGCTTGTACACAATGTGTTAAATATGAAAAATACTTTATGTGCAGAATACCCACAGCACAGTACTCCATCATAATTTATTATATGACTTACCTGAGAAATATACAGACAAAAAAATGCATATTTGTTTTCCTAACTTGGAAATTGGACTAACTGGGCTTGCTGGCACTGACTGGCATAAGATGGTGATGAGAAGTTAAGCGGAGGCAGTGGAAAAGGAAGCTGGAGCATCAGAAATGGCTTCAAAAGTTGCAGTAAACCTGTCTGTAGATGTGGATGCTACTTGTTTTTCCTGTTCCTCTTGTGTCTTCTCCACTCATTGTAGATCACTTTGTAGAAAAAAGTTGCATCATGGACAGCTGCTGATACCTTTGTGAACCTCTCTGAGTTTGGGTCCTGAGACTCAAATAATGACAGGGTTTTCTCAATGTCATGGGTTGCACTGGGCCTCCCGCACAACCCATCCCAAATGTTTGTTTAGGTAGAGATTAGGTACCCGGCCAGCCGATAGGGGTCATCTCACGCCTCAAAACCACATTTTAGAAGTGGGCTTTAGATCTTGGTTGAGAGAAGACCTCCTGCTCCGCAGACTTACAATAGAACGGGCCATACAGTCCTACGAGTCTGTGTGTGCAAAATCCCGAGATTGTTGTTAAGTCCAGCTAAAGTTAACACATGCTGTAAAGGAAGTGATCACTGGTGAGGGCCTGTTTGCTACAAGAGCACTCCAGGCCGGCTTAATAGATCTAACAATTAATTCTCCAGGTTGACAAACTCTCCCTTATAACTTACGGTACTGTGGCGCAAATGTGAGTGACTGACCTATCCATGCAAATTATAAGTCCAGTGTATGGAATTGTGCCAAATAAACGTAAGTGCAATTATCTGCCCGTATCTGTGACCCCTCTATTATTATTATTATCAAAGGTAATGACTGAATGGTTATGACATAGTATAACCAGTAACTTAGATGGATGTTGGAAGTTAATGGAATTCATTAAATCATCATTTATCAAGTACACAACACATTGAATGCCGGAAGCAGAGTGAAATTCTACGTAGTGATGCAGCATAATCTCCTGGGTGAGTAATCAGTGTGAAGGTATCTGAGTTCTACAGTAAAAAAACCACTTTCTTGCATTTAAAACCTAACACTCAATTATACTGAACGGTTCAGCCATCTCCTTGGTGTTAAATCTTTTAGGTTTCTGAACCTCCTCTTCCTCTTCTGTGGCCTCATTCTCCTTTTTCTGTGGTCTTTAATTCTTTCTTTGTCCTTTAAATTGTACCATCAGTCAAATGATACAGTCTGAAAGTATGAAACACATTTGTCATCCTATCGCCACTTTTGTTTCTATTGTAATCATGTGTCTTTTCTTCCTCACACTCATCACTGGCACTACGTTTACCGGTATGCTTCTAGGACATATTGGAGTCAATAAAATTCACAACAAACCAACCATCACCACTGTAATGCTGTAATCAATGTGAGACAAGAAAAACTAAAATGGGTGTTGCTTGGCCGGGAATGCTGGGAGTAGTGCATTAACGTCATCTATTGCACATCAGTAGAACTGATGACTTGCGCTTTTGCACCAAACATAAATTTAGACATACGAATAGGTTTATCCGTAAGTATGAAAGCTTATAAGTCGTGGGGATACAGTACTGTTAAGGTATCCCTCATTTGACAATCACTTAGCAATATTTCAGTTTAGCAATTTAAGATTTTTAACACCCTTTCTTGTTTAACATTTGTCAATTGTTGCTCTAGCAATCTTTAACTAACTGGGAAAAATTCGGGAAGGAAGTTGGGAAAATGGAGATTCTGTGTTCCAAGTGCACATCATTACAATACCCTGTATTGTAGTATGACTTAGAAATAAAGAAAATGCTCTCCTGTGCAGTAGGGTCGGGATATATTGCGAGGTAGGGTCCAACGATGTTCGCTATATACTAAATCGCGATAACAGGGACAAGCTAGTGAGTAATGGAGTTAACTATGCCAAAGAAATTTGCAATGATCTGGGGATAGTCATGGAGCGTCAGCGTCGACCCAAAAAGAAGAAACAAATGTTTGGTGAAGGATCACGAGATGCTGAATTGCCATACGACATTGAATTGAGGAGAGAAATGTTTTCTTTGCTGGACAGAGTGATTCAAGAAATAGCTTTGAGATTTCAACAGCTTCATGAACTTGCTGAGAAATATGCCTTCCTTACCCCATTGAATCTTTTGGATGATAAATATGAGTGTCAAATAGATCACGATCACGGCGACATTGATAAAGAGGAGTTCCTCGTTAAGAGAAAAAGACTTCAGCATTTTGTTGCTGTTGCTGCTATAACTATTAAAGACAGAATACAGACGTGGAAAGAAGGCCCCCTTGAACTTTTGCAGTTTATTCAAAAGTATAACCTTGGGAACTCGGTTCCAAATATAGTAATAATGCTGAGGATTTTCCTCACAATTGCTGTTAGTGTTGCTACCTGTGAGAGGAGTTTTTCGAAACTAAAACTGATCAAGAATTACTTAAGATCTACTATGAGCACCTTGCGGTTGACAAATCTTGCCATACTGTCTATAGAGCGACAATTGACAGATGAAATAGTTTTTGACAATGTCATTGAAGAATTTGCCAACAAAAAAACAAGAAAAGTTACTTAGTAGAAAGTTGTAGTTTTCATTTCAGAAATAAAGATGGTCCTAATTTTTTACACTTTTTTACTTTTTTCCCTATCCTATATGTCGTTTTTGCTTTTTGTTTAACTGTTACTTATAAAGTTTAAGTATGTTTGGGGTGTATTTAAAGCATACTATATTTGAGTATGTGAAAGTACAGTAATATTATAATGGTACACAAACTATTTAATATATATATATATATATATATATATATATATATATATATATATATATATATATATATATAGTGAGTCACTGTGCAATATGTATTTTTTGTGGGTGCACGGGGGGCACTCTAGCTACGCCACTGCTGGTTGCTGACCTAGACTACTCAGCGACAAGCGTTTGTAGGGGAGGAATCCACTTCAATATATATATATAATTTAGTTTATCTAGAATTATCATATCTATTATTTCAGTATATCAATTCATAATTGTAACTTTCTTTGTAATCAGTAAAACCTTTCGAAATCAATGAACATTTTCAATGCCTTTTCTATAATGTCAATTTCATTTATAAACTGTATGTCAGGAAAGCCTTAACATTTTTATTACTATAATCGGGCTTAAACCTGCAATTTAATATTATATAATTTTATAATCAGCAAAATTATTGATGACACCATTATATTTCAGTTTAACTTTGTTGTCATACTAGAAATATATAACAATTGTCAGTCTGTACACTACTATAGAAACTCAACGTTAACAGTGTATGTGTTCATCATGATACAATTTATAATTCGTAAATTACTAAAGTGATAAAATATACTATTTAACCATCTGCAATGTGATTCACTATTAAATCACCAACATGATGAACCAAGAAATGTGAAATACGGTGGTGAAGAGGATAAAAAAGTAATAGAATTCTTGAAGTTTGTAGACATGTTCTCCGTAGCTGTAGGCTATATATACAGTAAGTGATACAAAAATGCTTTAAAGACTAAGAAAATCTCGTCATTTTATTAAAGAAAAAATTGGATAGTTTTTAGAAGATTATGGATACGTTTTTAATTTTGTTAGTACTTTTTTTTTGGATACCTTTTGATTTTTCTCACAAGGAACTGAGGAGCTGAGGGTATTAAGGTGAGATAATTCAGTTGTTTTACTCTTATGACAACCACTGTGTGACTGAATATAGAATCAATACAAAGCTATAAAATGGATAAATATATTGTTAATTTATAATGTGTGCCTTGATGGAAAGTAAGTTTAGGAGTGATGAACAAGGTAGCATCTGTTATGGTCCAACTAATTACCCAAATGTAGCCGGAATGAGGTCAAATGATGGTCCTAGATGAATAAATCGGACTGCTAATCACTTCTCGACTAGTATTTGGTGTCAGAAAGTCACAAAAAAATTGGAAAACTTACTTTAATCTGAGTTAATAGATCGCGTGCATGAACCGACGGAGCGAGGAATTACCCAAATGTAGCCGCAATGAAGTCAAATGATGGTCGTACAAGCGTAATTCGGGCTGTGAATCACTTCTCGATTATTATTTGGTGTCATAAAGTAAAAAAAATTGGTAAACTTAATTTAATCTGAGTTGTATTAGGTTAGGTTAGGTTACGTTACGTTAGGTTAGGTATGGTATGGTACATGCACTTGATCTATTAACTCAGATTAAATTAAGTTTACCAATTTTTTGTGACTTTGTGACATCAAATACTAGTCGAGGTTAGATTAGGTTAGGTACATGCACTCGATCTATTAAGTCAGATTAAATTAAGTTTACCAATTTTTTGTGACTTTGTGACACCAAATACTAGTCGAGAAGTGATTGGCAGTCCGATTTATTCATCTAGGACCATTATTTGACCTCATTCCGGCTATATTTGGCTACATTTGGGTACATTTGGGTAATTAGTCGGACCCCATTTGGGTAATTAGTTGGACCGTCTGTTACTAGCTATTTAGAAAAACAAGGCTTGGTATTTTGTCCATTAAAAAAAGGTTGGCCGTCTAGAATGACTGCATTGTTAATATTTTTCAAACACGAATATGCATAGAATGCTAATGTGGGCAAATATTCCTTTAAGGTAAAAGTGTGTGTGGCTCCTTTTTATTAAGAGAATAGGTTGGTAAAATTATCGTTTCGGTCATGTAGCGAATTTTAGAATAATAAGTTTTGGAATCACTAGTTTTGACAATTCTAAGACACTTTTCTTCTATAGCGTTTCCGTCGAAAATTAATATTTTTGGTAAATTTACAGTTTCATTCACAACTACCGTTCAACCACAAATTTTTGTTTTTCCCAAGGTATTTGGTATGATTCATTTGGGTATTATTTCACTTTCGGATATAGCCCCCCCCCCCCCGAAAGTTTAGATCTCGCTATTCTGAGCATTGTGAACCCCATATATACATGGCAGAAATGGATAGTAGCGACACAATTGAATTTAATTGATTTTAAGTAGTTTTCAGTCTTCATATCTGTGAGGCTATGTTATCTGACCATCATGCATGCGCAATGTTGACTGACGTCATCCAGTCGTGACCAATGAGGTGTCAATATCACACAATTTTTTTTTGACCAATCACATTTGATTTTTTTCAAAGGAAGCATCCTGGGTATGATTTTAATTTCATTGACCAGTTTCACAATGGCTGTGGTGGAGGTTGGTTGTCGTTTGTGCTCCTACGATTAGTTTAAGTTTATTGCCGAGTTTTACGAGAAAGACAATCATTCTATCCAATTCTTACTGTATCCCTGGTCCTTCCACTTCTAACTTAGGTATTATACTTTCGGACATGAGGCACCCCAGAGTTTTTAACTGCCTGTACTGAAATAATTAGGTTAGTTTAAGCTAGGCCTATCGGGGGTCCTGGGACAGAGCCTCTGGTTAGGAGCTAGGTTAGGTTTTGTGAGGTCAGATGACTCGTTTTCATTTTCTCCCCCACCCAAAAACCCCGATTTCCCAGGCTCTCCCCCACTATTGTTGTGGGGGTGGGGGAACTAGCAATTTCCACCAAAAATTAAGGTTAGATTCGTTTAAAACACACCAAAATACACTGGAAAAACATATTGGTCACCCCTAGGGATTCATGTCCTAAAGTAAAAATTTACCTTGGTCTTATTAAAGCAAATTCTGGTGCAGTAACTTTATATTAGTTTTATAATATTTCCCCATATCTAACCTACAATAAACACAATGTAGCATATGAACTTAACTTGAAACACAGCTTTCAGCTTTATTCATTGGCATTTTTTGTGGTTTTCATTATGTACTGTATTTGATTTCTGTACACTTGTGATTTCATGATGACATTTTTGATATATAAGACATAATTTCAATCAGTGTTTTGTCATAAATCATTTATGGCATGTTTTTGCCAACCCTGCTAAATATGAGTTAGGATCAATTTTTACTTGTTGTTTCACAATGGTGTAAAATCCACTCACAGGAAACTTGATTTCCTTGCCTTAAAAAGACACTCACAGCCATTGGTGAAGCAAATAATTTATCTTTGAATATCATTTCCACTGCACTATAGCCATTTAACGACTGTATTTCAGATGGAATATGTATGAAGAATGGACATTATTCTTGTAGTGCATCCATCTTTATTGACTTCCTGAGCCGTTGAAATGGTGACTCTTTTAGGAGATGTCCATTTTTGGACTCTCCGTGATGATGTGGTTGTCAAGGATGCAGATTTTGGATCATTTAGGTAAGGAATATTTTAACTTTACATTTAAAATCATGGATTTATGTTGTAAATTTAATAGTTAATTTTGAAAATTTTGTTAGTCAAGTCTCTGACAGTGATATCAAAACTTTTTATAGTACAGTAATTTTTTTTATTTATGAGGCCCTGAAAATGAAACTAAATATTTTACCCCAACTTCCATACAAAAACAATATTTTCCATAGCATCTTACAGTGAAAAAAAGAAAGATTCTTCAGTCAGACGTATATAAATGGAGTAGTATAAAAAAAAACGGGAGTAGTGAATCAAGGAAAATATGACTTGATAACTAGGTTGACAATCCCTTATCCGAAATCCTTGGGGCCAACAGTTGCAATTGGGGTTGCAATTTCAAATTCTGTGTCATTACTAAGGAATAACGAAGTCTCTGGTGCACTCTAAGATTAAGAGAGAAAACGGAGGACTCAGGCGTCCTGATGTGAGAGAAAACGGACTTCTATGATGGGGGACACAAGCACTCACACGTGCCACTCATACCGACAGACTTGACACTCACTTACTTGACAGGTTTTACCAACCATTAGTTGTGTACGTTAT
Source organism: Homarus americanus (assembly GCF_018991925.1). Lineage (NCBI taxonomy): Eukaryota > Metazoa > Arthropoda > Malacostraca > Decapoda > Nephropidae > Homarus > Homarus americanus. The sequence continues at coordinate 5,340,455 of NW_024724368.1, read as the reverse complement.
CTAGTGAATTTAGTCAGTATTGTACAGTACAAGTACACTGCAATACAGTGGTCCCTCGCTTAACAATGGATCTAAGTGCAAACCTGTACTGTACATCTACTAAAATTGTTATGTCTATTGCAAATATAGATTGTTTATACAGGTACTGTACCCTGAAAATCCTTGTTATTTGAAAAATCTATTCTTCCAGATATCAAGATAAAAGCAATGTGAGCAAGGAGCGTGTGTACTATGAAGATAAACGGCAGTATCTTGAAGCCCGAGGGGTGATGACGACCCCAAAAAACAGTCGTCCAGCCAAATTAAGGGATTCACTCAAGGAGTTTGAAGTAAGTTAAATACAGTATATAAAGTAATTCCCAAACCAGACACAAAATTACAGTAAATCTTGAAATAACTTGCACAAGACACTAGTTTTGCAAGGTGATAAAATATTACTTTTGTAAATCCCCGATATAATGGACACTGTCTTAAAGCGGACCTCGGCTTTAACGTACACTCTGACCCATTCAGCTTAGGTTCATACATTAGACTCAGTCCGTTAAAGTAAAAAATAAAAGACTTTTCGTATCCAAATTATCAAAAATTATTACAGTAATACCCAGGGCCGGTTTAAGACCTTTAGAGGCCCTGAACACCGAAAACAATATGGTGCCCCCATATGTAATTGAAAATAAAAACAGTACTAAATCATAAAATAAATTTTTGTTCTTTGAAATGAAACAAAACTTATATTTATGCTGAAATTAAAATACAGTACCTGTACCTTCTTTCTAGATTTTCTAATTGCAAAATTCTGGATAATTTCATCAAAGCTTAGTCGATGAAGCATGTCCTTTTCCATATACAGTAGGAAAAGTGAATCAAGCCTTTCCTGACACATTGTTGTTCTTTGAGGGTTTTTGTTCTTTTCAGCTGACAAAACAAACAAACAAACAAACAGTCTGCAGAGCAGTTAGTAATCATCAATGTTAGAAAAATACATAGTGTGATCTTTACGTTTGGAAATACACATTGTGTCCTGTCTTTCACTATGGTGTCATGAAGATCAATGACTGAATTTCGTTTTTCCTGTTCCATTAAACTTTCCTCGCTTATAACAATGAAAGTGCCGTAGTTCTCCATTTAGGTCTACCCTGCACAACGCTGATTCGTTATAGAGTACTTTGGTCCTCTCCAGGAGTTATTTTTAACTAGGAAAAAATATGATGAAAATCCATAATAGCTATGTACAAAGAAGGTGCAAGGCAGAGCACTCAGGACTTCCCGACAGTGGTCATACTTGTTTACAGTCTCTCTGGCAATGAGAGCAATGTACCCATGTATACTCGCAACCAGTAAGTGCTCTCCTCCTTGTGTATAGATTTTTCCAGTAGCATTCAACTTTCTTGACATACTCGCTCCTTCTATGACCGATTTCCACATATTATACTGAATACTTGTGACTCGAGTTATATTTTACCCGAAAAAATGAAAATCCATAGTTCTGTACTGTATGTATAACTCAGCTGTTCACGTGTACCTGGCAGTGCAGTGGTCATTATAACACATTATTCCCCACCACTAACAACCAACCAGAACCGTACTTGTTACTAATGTGGAGAGCAGCTTTCTTTATTCTGCTAGCCACCACCACCACTCACCACCACCACTCACCACCACCACCACTCACCCCACCACCACCACCACCACCGCCACCACCACCACCACCACCACCAACACCACCAACACTCACCAACACTCACCGCCACCACCACCACACCACTCACTACCACCACCACTCACTACCACCACCACCACTACCACCACCACTCACTACCACCACCACCACCACCACCCCATGAACTGCCCTTAACCGCTGATTCTGAGGGGTTAATAAAATGATGTAAACATAGTCATACGTTAACGTCCAACCAACAACGCCTGATCGCATATACGCCCCCTCCAAAAAGGGAGGACTCAGGCGTCCTGAAGCGAGAGAAAACGGACTCCTATGATGGGGGACACAAGCACTCACACGCGCCATTCATACTGACAGACTTGACACTCACTTACTTGACAAGTTTTACCAACCATTAGTTGTGTATGTTATCTAGTGAATTTAGTCAATATTGTACAGTACAAGTACACCGCAATACAGTGGTCCCTCACTTAACAATGGATCTAAGTGCAAACCTGTACTGTACATGAACTAAATGGTTGCGGTACTTAAATTGTTATGTCTATTGCAAATATAGATTTTTTATACAGGTATTCAAATAAATCACTGTCTAACAAGAATCCCAGCAATGTAAGTTATCTTCACCCAGGTTGTTTGGGTGGCAAATTATGAGAAGAGCTTAGTCACTCTTAAGTAATGATAAATAAACACACAGGCCTTCAGCGCCAACTGTCAAATCATATCGCCTCACCGCCCGCTCCCCTCGCTGGGGGGGGGGGGTTAGGCCTTAAGTTTTTCATATAATATCTCAGACTATAGGAGAATATAATTTGCATTGCTGAAATCCGTACAAGACAGCGATTAATTTGAATATAAACGTCATATATTTTGCTCAAGAGATAAAAGTTGTTGTACATTAGTGTACATTTTATAATATAAAGTTTTTCAACTGTATTTTTGGGTAGATTTACATAAATTTCTTCATTTATTTTCGTCCATTTACATGCAAACACCGTACTAAAAGAAACGTAAAATAAATAAATGACCTTACTGCAAAGCTGGAGTGCACATGTACTAATTTGATTACGGTACTAAAATTGTTATGTCTAGTGCAAATTATAGCATGTTTATATTCAAATTAATCAGTATCTTACAAGAATCCCAGCAATGTAAATTATATTCACCCAGGTCATTTCACTGGCTTTTTATAAGAGAGAAGCTTAGTCACTCAAGAACTGATAAATATACACGCATTAGACCTGGGGCTGTGCCTGGGCTAATCCCCGTAAAAAAAAAGTATCATCGGTCCCGGGTGTGCTGCTTGCGAGACCCACTCCCCTTCCCATCCTCCGGAGTCGTTGGTCTTGACCCCCACGCCAGACTATCCCTTTCAACAGGTGGTGGCCGACTCGTTCCACCTGCAGGGCCACATGTACCTAGCCAGCGGTGAGATGACGGATTTCCTCAAGTCATGGGGAGTCGAGGTACGGCTCTCATTGGCCCACTTCCCCCACTCCAATGGGAGGGCAGAGGCTGTGGTTAAGGCCGCCAAGAGACTCCTCAGGGATAACACTGGGGCCGGGGGTAGCCTGAAATGCGATAGGACATCCCAGGCCCTCCTCCAGTACCTGAACACGCCTCTGCGAGGGATGACCAATGTCGTCCGCCAAACTTGCCACCAGCTCCGTGACAGTGTTCCCGTGGCCAGACAGCACTATAAGGTGGACCAGCACAGGCAGCGGGCGCTTAGTATGAGGGAGGTGCGCTTGGCCGAAGCCCAGGAAGGGATCGTTCTGTCGCGGGGGAGGTGTCCCGCCAGCTGGCTACCCTAGCTGTGGGCGCACAGGCAGGTGCGTGTGCAGGATTCCACTACCAAGCTCTGGGACAGGACGTGCACAGTGGTGGAAGCCCGCCCTCACAGGCAGTATGCCGTCAGGTTGACTGGCAGTGGCAGGGAGCCCATCCGCAACAGACACCACCTGTAATGCGGCGCCACCCCTGAGCCTACCACTCCTGTGGTGCACTACACTGCCTCCTGGCCCCCCTTCTGTGCCATCCGCCGCCACTCAGCATTCTCAGTCGGGCGTGGCCAGGCCCGGGAGAGGCCACAGGCCCCTGGGTTGGTTGGTTGGCTGACTATGTGGTGTAAAATTAGTTTTTTCTTTCTGTTTGTTTGTTTTTCTTGCATTATTGATTTTTATCACTGCATTGTTTTCCTTTCGTTAGTTCAAATGTGCAATGTCAATTCCTTTTAACTTGGGGGGGGAAGATGTGAGATGGAGTATCAACGACGTACGATATGTTTTCCCATGTGTGCAGGCGGGAGTTTGTCTGTGGCAGCGCCGGGTTGCCAGTCACTGTCTGATGCTGCAAGAGTAAAGTTTCCAAAGGACCTGGTCTATTATTCAAACCTCTGACAATTTTTTTTGGGGAAAGACCTGCCTTGACTCATTGTCAGGAGGAGGTAGGGTGGGGGATTAGTGGTCTCATATTACTGACCTTTTGTTGGAATGTTAGGTCACCCTTTCTTGGGTAAGGGATTAGTGGGTCTCATGACCTGAAGATGTCTTGAATAAACATGAAACCCAAAGTATTTTTAGGGAGATAGTGGTAAGTATAAGTATAAATGAGCAAAGTTGTTTACTTTCAACATTTTCAACTTTACATAACATAACATTTTAAAATATGGAGTGAGAAAGCAGAAAGGTGTGGGTGATTACATAGATGGAGTGGAAAGGAGTGATAACATGCACCAGTGTTGCCGAGCGATAAGCTCCATGCAGTCACACAACAAGGCCCTCACTTGATGCTTGTTGTCTTAACTCCCGTGTGTGTGTGCGTGCGTGTTTTTTCGAGCTTGCCAAGGACATTTTAGGGATTTGAAGAAGTTGATGAAGAGTTTGTTCAGGAGTCAGGTGGTGAGGTGACATGCCAAGACACTTAAACAACACACACATTAACAGCACTACTAAACCATTGTCTTATAACATTTTACATTATTATTTATTTTTTTAAATTAATTGATGCATGATAGGTCGACTGGGCGAGTGGGTCCTCAAAACACAATGTCTTAACACTACTTACTCTCCACATGCAGATTATGATACTTTCAACATGCACTCAATACACCTTGAATGCTTTATCTCACTGTAAGTATATGTGACTTAATGTAAAAACACTCAATACACCTTGAATGCTTTATCTCACTGTAAGTATATCTGAGTTAATGTAAAACATATGCATTCAATCGCAATTTCAAATCTCTTGAACACCAAATGAGGCATTAAGAAATACCTGAGTCTCTGAGGTACATGAGAGAAAACGGAGGACTCAGGCGTATTGAAGCGGTGAGAAAATGGACGTCTCAACTGGGGGACTCAATAAAGAAATCACAGCTACGTGTTTTATGGAGTATTGCGCGTAATATAAATTTTTTATTTTATGTTAACTAACATGTACAACTGTGGTCAGTACACTGATAGCAGGTAGTATTGAAAAGGCAGAGGAAAAATTTAAGAAATGGAAAGATGGAATAGAGGCAAAGGGCTTAAGAGTAAGTGTGGCAAAAACAAAAGTATTTATTAGTGATGTAGGTGAGGGTAAAACCCATGCAAGTGTGGAAAATGGCTGAAAAAATTTGATGATGATGTGCAATTATTTTGTTTTATTTTTATTTCAGGACTTGATGTCAAGAGAGAGGGTAGTTTGGGAAAGCTGGCTGTCACATTTAGTGTATCAGCTAATATTTGCTTCAGGAGTAATAGTAATGATGACAGTCAATCCAAGCACAGGTGATCTGACCAGAATCGTATTTGACAAGTTCTTGGTTGGAAAGCTTCTTTCTGAGCATCTGGCTAATGGTAAGTTCTTTTAGTGAGCAGCATGCAAGAACACTTGTTTTGTTACATTATGACTTGAAATAAAATGCCATTGGACTTACAATTTATTGTAAAATTTTTTGTCAATAAATTTTTATATTACAGTATTTCTGATCAGCTGCTCTCTACTAGGCAGTGCTCATAACTGAGTATAACAATGCCTGTTGAGTCAGAATCAGTGGACCATACAAGTGAGGCAGATGGTACATAGATTATGCTCATTGCACTCTGTCTATTAGAACTTAGCCATTTGCAAAACCATTTTACTTGAATTCTTCTGTGACAATTGCCCTTAACCATGACCCCTAAACATAAAGTGAGTAGCATAAATGTATCCAGTGAAAAAGGGCAAAAGACAGCAATAACTTGAAGAAAATGAAGTTATTAGAATGTCTTGTTATGCCAAGAGTGCAGCATTAATATGGTGCTATTATAGAGTAAATAAATCTTCTGCAAGGACGGATCCAGGGGGGTCCTGGGGGTCCATACCCACCCTCAAACCTTTTTACCAGAAAATTTCAATACTTTTACCTTAATGCTGGATTGTACTCAGGTATTTTTGTATAATAAAGAGTAATTACCTCAGAATATCTCCTTATATCAATTGCACATGGCTTCAAAATGGCCTCAAAATGCCCATGATATTGGTCAGAATTAAAAACAAAATTATGAGGGGGTTTACAGCACTCTCCCCCCCTCCCTCAAAAAAAAAAAAGATAAGCTGGATAGGCTTGCTGTGCTCGCATGTTTCTCCACCCACAATCTTGCCCCCCTTGTTATTCCTGGATCCACCCCTCTATTCTGTGAGATTTATTAAAAAACTGAGGTAAGTACAGTGGGGTCGGGATATATTGCAAGATAGGGTCCAAGGATGTTTGCTATATACTAAATCGTGATATATAATTACATGTAATCAATGGGCGAAAATTGGGTTAGGTTCTGGAGGCCAATAAAAGTGACTAAACTTGACATAAAATGGCACTGCCTAAAGTTAGCAGAATATAAATTACATTGCTGGAATCCTTGCAAGACAGCAAAAAAAAATATATATATATAAAAAATATATACATCATATAATTTGCACAAGAGATAGAAATTTTAAGTCATTTGTACTAAAATGTACAGTGGTCCCTTGGTTAACGAACACAATTTGTTCCAGAAGGTCGTTCGTTAACTGAAAATTTCATTAACCGAAACCATTGTTTCAATGGGATTTTGGGTAATTGGCGAAAATTACATACAAACTAAAAATAAATGCAGTAAAGTACACTTACTTTGAGGTGTGCATGTAGAAGGCTCCTGGTTGATGATGATGATGGGAATTAGAAGTGGGGATGGAGGAGAAGGGAGAAGAGAAGGCAGTGGGGTGGAAGAGAAGTCACCCCATGCTGCCATTTCACCCAAAAAAATTTAAGTTCACTTGGTGTAATTCAAGATTATTTTCTTTAAATCAACACTGCACTGCATTATATATTGTCAATATGTAAAATATATTTCAAAATGACCAATAATTTGCTTGGAAACACAGAAAAAAAGCGTTTAGTTGAAGAGAGTCTCAAGCAAGATGTTACCTCCAGTGAAAACAGAGAGAGACTAACGCCTGTTTGCTGTGTTAAGAGGCTGGATGCCGCGCATTAAACTAGTCTCTTTACCTTCAATTATGTTCAATAATTGTTAAAATGACTAAAAAATTGAATATTAAACATTTAAAATTATTGAATAGTATAAACTTCTTGATATTTACTAAAATAGTAAGGAATTTAAGCCCTAGAACCGATTAATGTATTGGTGGACTGATACTAAAGCTGGTTGCCCGGTCAGTGCAAGCGAAAACATGTTGAGGTCGGTTCGTAAGAAATTCGTTAACCGAATTTTTGTTCGTTAACCGAATTGAAGATCCTTATGAACTAAGTACACAAAAAGAAGTACAAGATGTGCAACATGGATGAGACAGGCCACTGCTGGAAGTTCCTGCCTAACAACACAGTAGCATCCTGGTGGAAGAGCCGGACCCCTGGACTCGAGGCCAGAAAGCAGTGTGTCAGTGCTATAATGTGCCAATGCTTCTGCTGCCCATGGTGGTGAGAAATGTGCAGAAGCACCTCCAGATGACAGCCCCCAGACAAGAGGTCAAGACCTTGCTCATTCTTGACAGTGCATCTGGCCACCCTCAGGATGACTTACAAAGTGCTGATGGGTGCATCAGAGTGAAGTTCTTACCCCTTGACACCACCTCACTCACACAGCCCATGGACAAAGGGGTCATTCTGGGCTGGAAGCAAAACTACATGTTCCTTCTCTCGAATGATGTTCTGATAGTGGAACTGGTGTCAAAAGGGAAGGAAGATAATTAGGGGGCCAGGACACTGAAGCACATTAAGGACTACATAATCTGGGATGCAGTGTTCAAGCTCAAGATCATGGAAACAACACTCAAGAATGTGTAGAAGAAGCTCCTGAATGGTGGTGGTGCAGAGGTTCTGTTACTGCAGGAGGATGCAGAATTTGAGTTCTTCAAAATGGAAGAGGTCCACAGTTTTTTCCATTACAGTGGTGACATTGCTCAGACTGTGGAGGATGTACATGAGTGGTTGCAGGTGGAAGCCGGCAATCCTGATTATGGTACCCTCACCCAGGGGGAAATAGTTGAAGGTGTCATCAGGTCCCATGAAGAAGGACAGGAGGAGGAAGAGGACGATGGAGAGGAAGAATTGGAGGATGGTACCACCACTGGTCTCAGAGAGGCGAGAACATCCAGTACCTGGACCGCCTCCTGTATTATACGGCTACCACTGACATCCTAAGCTTTCTTCCCTTTTACCAGAACTTTTCGGAGATGAGAGCAGTTGTCATAGATGAACTGGAGAAGAGGACAGGATGAAGCAGTGTAAGATTGGGGGTCTTCTTCCCCAAGATCCCCACTCCACTCCTTGTGCTGTCTGCTATGGCCCCAGTCCACATCCCTCAATGTCAGAGATTGCACACCTACTGTACCTTTACCATCACCACCACCATCTCATGCTTCATAATCATTCTATCCATCACCACATGCCTCGTCATCACCCTGTCCAGCAATTGATCGGTGGTGGAAATAATTTGTTTCACTCCTGATTTGCCTCTTTTGTTCGCGGAGGGAAGGGAAAGTAACAGTTAGGACAAGCTGCTACATAGATGGTACAGGACAAAGCAAGCCATCCTTTATCATCATATCACCATTTCGCCTGCCTGCATAACAAGCTCAAGATGACAGCATCTGTTGGTGAGTACAGTATAATTTGATTACAGTAATTACTGTAGTGTATACAGTGATATATTTTGTTTATTTACAATATATTATACGTGTGCAGTGGTGTTAGCATAAATAAATACAGTTCTGTCCTTGTCTTTGTGAGATGCGTAGTGTAGATTCTTGGAAAACTTTCCCCAGTACAGTAGTGTACAGCACTTGGAAAAATTCCGGGATGTGTAATTTTTTCCGGGGAAGAGAATATTCATCACTAAACATTGGAAATCTCATTCCTATAAGAGCTCTGCACCAATTATGCTGGCTAACAGTGATATCACTGTATTTTGAAATTTTGTTTCAAGTGGATTATGCAAAAGATTTTCAAGTTGAAATTTGAAATATTTTGAACTTGACTGAGAATGAATAAGTGAGAAGAGTTGTGTACATTATTTTATTTTTTGTTTTTTCCAAAGGATTAGTGAAATTTGTGGGAATGTGTAATAGCTATAAATAATAGATTAAAAACCTTTCTTTTCACCTTTCAGTTGTAATGACAAAACATCACATGTTGTTTTCCTACAATGAGTGTCGATTGTCAGTAGTGCACCTCACACGTTCACCACCGGAGGGACATAAATTTGAGCGATTATCTGCTTTGGATCCCAAGATACACACCTGTGAAGTTGCTGGGCCTTCAGGCAGACGATTTGAACGGAAGTTATCGGCAAATCTTTCTGGTGATATGGTGAGTGTAATAGATATTTCTGGGAACATAAATTCATAATACAAGCAAAACTTGGTTCCCAAAATCCATCATGCAACATTATATGATTATTTGTTCCACTCATACAAACACAGCTTTTTCAGGCATACAGTAGAACCTCTATATAGGAATACCCTAGTTATCGCAAAGGATGCATTCCTAAAAGTCATTGTGTTTAATGAAACTGCAAATATCGTGGCAATTTTCCCCATAAGAATTAATGTACAGTAAACCCTTGATAACTTGGCACATATGGGGCTTTGGCCTTACTGAGTTATCCCAAATTCTGACTTATTGAGGCTCTTTCCCCCTCCTAAAAAAATACAATCATTTTTTTTTTTACCTATATATGTGTACATGTAATTACAAAATGTTAAAAAGTAACACTTACAAGCACTGCAGGCGAAGAATGAAGCATCATCGTAGGTGGCACAGAGGTATGGGAGGTGAAACAGGCATGGTAGGTGACACAGAAACATGGTAGATGACACAGAGGCATGGTAGGTGACAGAAGCATGGTAGGTGATGCAGGTAGCCAGATATGCTGATATTTTCCCAGATAGTTTTATGTATCTCGGCATTTCCCGAGTTATAATTCATTTCGAGACCATATCCATGCCAAGTTATATGAAATTCTGAGTTATCAAATGCCGAGTTATTGAGGGTTTACTTTACTATAACAACTCAGACTATTTTTCTTTGTTTCCTGTATTGTTCTCACAATTCTACCAACTACTTGGAACTCTTTGACTATCTCACTTCTTGCCATGAGTCGTTGCTATCCACACACCCCAACACCGAGATCCTCTACCTAGGGGATTTCAATGTACATCACAGAGAGTGGCTTGGCTCTGCAAGGGATGACCCAGCTGGAGTCGAGGCTCATCTCTTTTTCCTTACCTAATGATTTGGAACAAATTATTAAACACCCTATGCATGTTCCAGATCAACATGATCAACTTACTAACATTCTTGATCATTGTTTTACCTCTAGATCCTCACATTATTCATTCTTAATTTCTGCCCCCTTAGGTTTTTCTGATCACAATCTTATTTCTATTAAATCAAACTGGGCGCGACCACCTCCTCCACCCCCATTTATACACCAACTGTGGCACTATTGGAGGGCAAACTGGCAATCCTTGTGAGAATTCTTCTCCGACATTCCTTGGGATGAATGTTACTTTTCCACTCGGGAGCCTCAGTATGTGCTGACAGCATTGCTGGGGTTATACAGGGTAGTATGAGTGCATTTATCCCATATTCTACCAAAACTTTCACTTTACAATCATGGTTTGATCGCTCCTGTTCTCTTGTAAGTAGGGAGAGAGATAGGGCATATCAAGTTATGAAACTACCTCCTCCTATTACCCACTCTTCTTTCATTACTTCTAGGATCGTTGTAAGGCTATTCTTCGTAGGGTCAAGCAGAATTTTATAAAAACAAATACCGCTGACCTGACTAACTCTTCTAGTAAATCCATCTGGTCCTTAATCACAAATATCTGTACCAACTTCTGTACTCCCTCTTTTCCTCCTCTCTTCCAACCTGATAACTCTATAGCCAACTCTTCCCCTGATAAAGCCAATCTCTTTGGCACCTTATTCTCCTCTAACTCCACCTTAGACGATTCCAACTCTATCCCTCCTACTCCTCCTACTGAACCTGTACACTTTCCTATAATTTCCACTCATAGGGTTGCTGGTGTGCTATCCAGGTGGGATGTGAGTAAGGCGCATGGACCGGATGGAATACCCCCTCGTGTTCTGAGGGAGTGTGCTGAAATTGTAGCCCCTGTGCTTGCTAGCCTCTTTGGCCTTTGCCTTAAAACCCAAATTTTTCCTTCTTCTTAGAAGCATGCCTTGGTTCAGCCCATCCCAAAGAAAGGTGACCATTCCAAACCCTCTAACTATTGCCCCATTGCCCTAACTTCATCCCTCTCTAAAATTTGTGAGACTATCTTAAAATCTTATTTTCTCCGTCACCTTGAAATCCTTTTACTTTTGTCAGATCACCAGTATGGCTTTTGCCAGGCGAGATCTACTGTTGATCTGCTTTCCTACTGCACCCATCTTTGGTCATCCTCTCTTAGGGATTATGGAGAATCTTTCGTCGTGGCCCTCGATATCTCCCAAATTATTTAACGGGGTATGGCACAAGTCTTTGCTTTCTAAACTTCCCACTTATGGTTTCTCTGCCCCACTTTGTTTTCTAATTTCTACTTTCTTTGAGAACCGATCCATGGCAGTTGTTGTCGATGGATTGATCTCACGCTCTTTCTCTACCAATAGCGGTGTCCCACGGGGTTCTGTTCTTTCACCTACTCTCTTCTTTCATTTTATCAATGATTTACTTCACACTACTTCTAATTCTATCCATTCTTACACTGATGATTCTACTCTTCACTCTTCTTCACATTTTTCCCTCCCCCTAATTCTCAAACTATATCTGTTTCTAGAGCTGATATCATTTCATCTATCAATGCGGATTGATACAACTTGGTCATCCAAGTAAAAACACACACACAACAACAACATTGGTTGTCCATATGTTTTCAACTTTACCACCACTGGTGGGTAGATTTTTTAAAAATAATGAAACATTAATTAAACTATACTGTATATGAACAGTAAATACGTATTGCTTTCATATTCTTATGTAGAGTAATGACGATATGTTTACACATGTGCTCACTTACATGTACTGATGAAGAAGGCATGACGTGAGTGATTCAGTGGGACTTGAAGCGCCATGAGGCGCTCGTTGATCCCAATAGGCATTTCAGTTAGCTTGTGTATGATGCGTTGGCGGATGGCAAATCCAACTCCATACATGCAGTTTCTCTCCGCAGCAGGCTTACCCTTCCAGAAGATGCAGCCAGACCTCCATTCTGTGAGTTGGCCCTCATCTGGGAGCCAGGTTTCACTGATGGCTGCCATATCGATGTTATACTTAGCCAGCTCTTTTGCCACATGGGCAGTTCTTCTTTCAGGATGCCCATTTGTGCTAGTATTCAGAAGGGTCCTGACATTCCATGCAGTGACCATAAGAGGTTGTACGGTTTGTTTTTGTTTAGATCTGTGATTTTGATTGTGTTTTCGACAGCATAAAGATGACCTCACTGGGTGCGGTTGCCCAGTCAGGTTGGGTTTTTATGCAGGCTATGTTTAGGGCACCTTTTCTACCCCCCTCCCCATGTGAGGTGAGCAGAGTGGCTCCTCAGAAGGGCTGCTCAGTCGCCCAGACAGGACCGGATTGCACTGCTGCCTAGATCCTAGTGCATAAACGACCCTCTTATCTGTGCCGCCCATGTGCAGATTTGTTACTAGAGACTTCCGGCAATCATCTTTGCCTGTTGCTGTCGCGACTTGTCCGTTGTCATAGGACTTTAGGGGGGTATGAGGAGTTTTGATGAGAGGTATGATGAGCTGGGTGATAGCTGTGAGGTGAGTTGATTTATGTGGTGAGGCAGGAACGCAGGCTGCACCTACACATCTTGGCTCTCCCTTTTCCTGATTCAGTGGTGCAAGTGTTGCAACAACTGGGGAGAGGGAGAGTTGCAATGGACTGCCGATAGCCCAGTTTGTTGGGTTCCGCCTTAGTAGCCTGTCCATCAGGCATTGCCTTCGTCCGCAAGTGTAGTCATTGGGTTTCCATGGTGGTCACCTCTTCCGTCTACAATACAGTTGGGGTCATGTTGGAGCTCTATAAGCATGTCTGTCTGATGCGGGGCTCCACCGCAGATTTTTCGTTTGGGGTTTACTCCTGTAGCCTTATACCTGTCAAGGTTGATCTGCAAAGCAGCGGGACAGTGGTTGGTAGGCTCCAGGACGTGTCCACGTGCCAGTGAGGCTATGCGCCATCCCTCTGGGGCCCACTGCTACTCAGAGATTCCCTGCTGATCTAGCCTGGGCCCACGAGGCACCCAGTTACCGTGAGTTAACATGAGGTGGCACAGCAGGAGTTTTGATGGTGAGGAGGCTGTGTACTGGCTGGGGAAGACTTATGCAAGTTGCTTCCCTGTTTGCCATGAGGGCTAGCCAGCGACGCCAGCTGAAAGCCAGAGGGAGCAAGCAGTGCTTGCACCTTAACACTAATATAATATAATGCTGCCACACTAGACACATTTCACCACCCTGTGTGTGTCGCAGACACACACACATCCACACAGTCTTTGCTTTAACACAGTTACATTTACCCCCATATCCTATAGATTTTAAATTTTTAAATATTTTTATTTAACCAAACTTTTAGATAAACTATTCTGGATTATTATAGAAAAGAAATGGAGTTTCTAACTTAAATAGAACTGCATTTACGGATGCTGGGAGTTTAGACTCAAGGAAAACATCCCCAGCATCCAGAAACGTTCTGGGTAAGTGGGCTTGTGTCTGTCTGTGCAAGGTGTCTAATTTAGACACTCAGAATGTTTCCCCAGTAACCAGAAAAGATTCTGGAGATAAGGAATTTTTCTGGGTTTGGGTATGTCATCTGGTTAGCCTGAAATCTCTCATCCCCAGAAGTGCTGTGTGCCAATTGTTCCGGCTCATAGGGATATCACTGTATATTGTTAGTTCAGGACGAAATCTGACAGATTTGCAACAACCAAGCAGCTATAAATCTTGAGGAAGGGGCAGGGCATCTCTTCTCAGCTGGGAAAAATGCACTATATTTTTTTTATGTGTGTGTGTGTGTGTCTAATTCATCCCTAACTTATGTTTTTGTTAAAAGTTACATGAAAATGTTGCATGGAATTTTTTTTTCTGAAACTCTACTTAATTCTTATGAGGAAAATGTATTTGGTTTGCTTTAAGTTCCATTTTTCAAGATTTTGCTTAAGAGGGAATTTCTTGGTGTTACATTATTCTGTGGTGTAATGGTCAGGATGCTCGCCTCGCAAGCGAGCGAACCCAGGTTCGATCCCTGGGCAGGGTGAAACTATGGGCAAGTTTCGTTATGCCATTTGCCTCTGTCTAACCAGCAGTAATTGGGAACCTGGATGTTAATTGATTTGCGGAACGTTCCGGGGTAATGGTTTGCCAGTGCAGTTGGCGAGCTGTCCGGTCTTCTTGGACTATTCCGTGACACTGGGTCATGCAGCTCGTTAACTTAGGGTGTGGTTGTTGTGTTGGTGACAGCTTTTGCACCTTAAACAATCTCACACCTCGGGGGCCCTAGGGCCGGCCATCCTCATTCCACGAGGGGCAACCATTATTTTATTTTTTGATTCCTCTTCTAATATTGTTACTCATACTGAAGTTTATTTACCTGTACTTCTATATGTCCTCAGATAGTAGTGTGGTGGCAGACAAGTGAAGATGAGGTGTACCCGTGGAGTCCTCTTGCGAAAGACCGCGATCGTGCAAACATTCTTGTATATGCTCTACACGGGACAAATCTTGATTTGATGTGTTATTGTCGCACAGAAATGGCACCTCTTAGTGTCTCTTTCAGCAAGGTTCAACCTAATGTACTGCTGACTGTGGAACAGGGCTTTGGAAAAAAGGGAGGTGTGACAGTGCTCAGCTGTGTGTATGAGGTAAGTTAATAATGTGAACAATTGTCCATAATTTTTTACATCAACCCCTGAATTTCAGATTTATTCAGCAGATGATTGATAGGAGTTGACAAGTGAAAAGACAATTAGTTTACTGGAGTTTACTGAAGGAATATCAGTACAGAGGCAAGACCCCTGGACAAACATGTGCTCTGTATGGACAGATTGGTAAGACTGCCTGGTGAGCTGCCAGACCTACCCATGTTGATATGGTTTACTTCCCTGATGGCAGTTTGGGTGGCAAGGTAGTTTGCCAGGTCTTGGACAATATAATAATACAAAGTAAAGGTAACAGCACGTTCATAGAATATACATGCATACATATGGACCTACATAACTTATACATACATAGTACATATGGACCTACATAACTGATACAACATACGTAGACTTTAAACATAAACACCTAGCTAACTAAACACTTTTTCAACGATAGGACGGCTATTAACTCAATTGAAAAATCCTTCGAGTGAAATATCACAAAATTAGAACACTTGAGATACAAATGAAATTTATTGCAGAGCTCAGTGCATCCATATTATAATTTCTTGGTAACTACTTCAATAAGGTAACTTTTTGTCATGAGACATCCCCACCTCTTCATGCAGGGTTTATATTTTAACCCCCTAGCGCATTATGACTCACATTGCGTCAATTCATTGGATGACACTATTTGTATGGGTGATGTGAATTGCATCATAAAACTTTTAAAAAATTCTTCCCTCCTCCACCCCACCAAATAAGTTTGCAAGATAATTGCTTCAGATTTTCATGCGTCACAGATGAATGCATGATCCTGCGAGGGAAGCATCCAGAAAGTACCAAAGCGTGGGTGGAGTTCAGCTGCCCATCAATTTTCTTCCGACAGCCATGCTGATAAGTCGCATTTGTCTCCTTACTTCCTCTCCCACCCTCCCGACAATTAGCCATATTAAAATTCCAAAGCCACCATTGGAAATCTCATTAAATTCCATTGCACTTCCAGACAATTAGGGGGGCAGAGGGTGTCCGTGGCAAATGTCCGGATAAACGGGGCGACGAAAGTGCGCTAAACAATAATCATAATATTGTACATGGAATGTTTTAATAATAACAATAAAAATATGGTATTGCTAATAATAGTAATAATGGCATTAAATAATAATACAGTAATGATAATACAGAAATAACAGCAACAATAATAATTATATTAGTGTAGTATTATTCTATACAGGCTGTCCCCAACTTACGACGGGGTTAGGGACCCAAATCCAGGTCATAAGTCGAATTTGTCGTAAGTCGAAAATGCAAAAAATAATAGAAAGAAAATCTAAAATGTATTACAGTACAGTAAAAGTGATCAATAATGAAAAATTAATAAAATGATACTGACCACTTACCTTTAATGTAGTCAGCTGAATGCGCATGGGGCTCCAATAATTTTTTTATTAAATATGGAGACTTACATTAATTGGATGAAGCAGAGGAGGAGACAGGGCTGGGTGGTTCATCAATGTCTTGGATCATTCTGTCAACTTTTGCAAAGCGCTCAACATTTTGATCCATTTCGTCAAACATTTGCATCCCCTCCGTGTGCCGGGAGAGAAAAATAGTCATGCTGGTACCTGTTAACCCGGGTTGGGCATTCAAACAGCAACGGGAAAAGGCGCTCGTTCTGGAATGTCACCCGGGATGCACCAATCAACCGCTCTGGAACGACATCACCCAGGGTGTAGGGGTTAATGTTTAAATGTTTTTATGAAAGTTCTGTGTTATTTATTTCGTTTTTACCTGCCATTATTTTATTTTAGTCTTTTAAGCCTTGATTGTAATTTGGCGACATATGACCTAAACTGTTAAAGTCGCCTGGCATGTAATTACCTCAATCAATCAATCAATTAATTAATCCTCATTTATAGAGGCACTAATCTTAGTCAGTAAAGCTATAATTTTACTGTTTATGTAATTTTTTACAAACACTCTGAAATACCTTGTGATATAAATTTTGTTAGAGTTTAATAAACAAGAAATGAAGGTACAGCATACAGAACCTGTGCTGATTTATCAAAAGTTTAAAGCAGTATTTCTAATACTTTTCTTATTTATATATATATTTTTTTACTTCACCAGGTGGAGAGAGGCGCATTACATCGTTTAACTGTAACCACTATCCCCTTAGAAGCTCCACTAATGGCACACTCACACAACCCAGCAGAGGATCGTTTACTTCTGGCTTGTAACAATGGTGTTTTGGCATTGCACTGTGACTCTCGTGGCATGACACACGTAACAAAAGCAGGACTAATACCATCTAGTATTGCTTGGTTGGACTCAGGGAACTTAGTTGTTGTGAGTAATGAAAGAGGACAGATCCAGTGTTTTGATTTGGCCTTGTCTCTCATTAGATTGCAATTAATTATGGAAGATCCTAATCCTCAAAGAATTCTTGATTTTTCTGAACACTTTTGCCATCAACAGTCCCTGTTAAAGCTTGCATGGGCCCCAATCAGAAAACCTGAAGATTCCCTGCTAAAAAATAATCCCCACTTACTTTTACTCCATTATATTCGGGGACCCATAGCTTGCTTGCGTGTTGATGTCAGTGCAGTGAGCAAAGATGGTCTCACAGCCTCAGCACTGGTGGCTCAATATATCAAACATCGTCAGCTAGATGAAGCCGTGAACCTCCTGGTTTCCCTGAACTGGGATCAAGAAGGAAGTATAACCATGCGATGTTTAACCTCCATTGTCAACCATCTGTTACGTTTGTCAGTGACTCCCCAAAGAGAAAACCAGTTAGAAGGTGCCTTGGGAAGTTTTCATGTTCCAGTCCAGCCTCTCAGTCAGGCCGTTGAAGAGGAGTTTGGCCCAGCGGTGAGGGCACTGACTCGACGATTCTTCTTTCAGGTACTTAGGTAAGATCATTTTAAATTTCCCTTAAAATTGAAGGACATTACAAGAATGCTTTTAGTGATATCATCATCACATTAACACTCGGGGTTTTCATACACAAATTTGCATATGATCTAAATTGTTTGCTTTAGAGTATTCAGCTGAGAAAAAATGGCTCGCCCCCTCCTCAAGAGTACAGCTGTTGCAAACCAGTCCGATTTTGCCACGAGTAATGATGTACAGTCTCAACCCCACTTTATGATGGGGTTCCGTCCTGACGACCAGGTCGTAAGTCAAAAAGGTGAAAATAATACATAGAAATTCTAAAATAGAATACAGTACAGTAAAAGTAATCAATACTGAAAAATTAATAAAGTGTTACTGTGCACTTACTTTTAATGTAGTCAGCTGAATGCACACGGGGGCCTCAATAATTTTTTAATTAAGCATGTAGACTACATTAATTGAATGAGGCAGAGGAGGAGACAGGGCTTAATTGAATGAGGCAGAGGAGGAGACAGGGCTGGGTTGGTCATCAAGTTCGCTTTTTTCAGACAGCTATCGTACGGTGTCACATTACGACCACAGCCGGGACTCGAAAATACGTAATGTGAAAAATATGGTCGTGTGTCCGGGTTGTCGTAAGTCGAGGAGAGACTGTATTTCTTAACGAGTTTATTCATAATCGTTGGGATGACCGTTTCTGACGAGAAATAAATTTAGGTAAATTATATAAAGATACATACCTTCATTATTTCAGACCGTTAGCAGATACAGGAAAAATATGAAGTAGTTCACAGTCATATTTCCCGCCTCTGCTGACGGGCGTGTAATATTTCAATGTGATTCTGATCTTTTAAAATTTTATTTTTGCATAATGTACTATTACTGATATGTAATTTGTCTTAGTATGTCTTATTGTGGGTAAAAATAAGTATTTATTAAATGCATCCTCCTAAAGCGTGAATTTGCTACCCGAGTTTATCAGTTAATTCACGTATAATACTTCTGATAAACTTCCTACGTGATCCTGTTTATAAAAATGAAGGTATTCATCTCTATATAATTTAGTTAAATATCTGTCTTGTCAGAAACGGTCTTTATTAATAAACTCATTTAGAAATACATCTTTACTTAGGACAAAATTGGACAGGTTTGCAACAGCCAATCAGCTGTAACTCTTGAGGAGGGGGCGGGCATCTTTTCTCAGCTGGGAAAAAATGCACTATAGTAAATCCTGTCATCTTAAGTCACTGGAATCACTTGAAGTAATGTTTGTGTCTGAGTGTCCGACCGATTCTTCTATTAATCCTTCTCACCGCTGCCACCAGTGTGTTGGTCCTTTTTATAGATATATGTCACACACAATTATATATATTAGTTCTGCAACTAATAAGTGGCTGGGCTGAAGTAAACACTTTGTTGGTTTTTCTTTATTGTAGAAAATTATAGTTACACAGGTACTGAGTTCAGTTGAGAGTAGATTGTACCTTCTGTACTAGGGGAAATGTCTTAGTGTACATACACAGGAAAACACTTAAGTGAGGTGTTCTCTGGGTAACAAAAAGTATGAGTCTGATCTCTCTCCAGCCACTATTATCAAGAGAGAGATGAGGAGCAGGCCAATTATGTTATAATTTGGTTGACCTTGCCTGCCCTCTGGAGTGTGAGAAAGGAAACACGTCAGATGTACTGTTGTGCTAACATGAGCTGAACTCAGCCTGACCTCGCTCGCTCCCCGAAGGAACTGCAACCTCAGCCATGCATAATGTCAACAGCTCAGGCACAGTTGAATAACTTGGTGAATAATTTGGTATTATACATTTGGGTATATATTTATACTGTATAATGCAAATGCTGCTGTTACAAGTTGACCCTCATCTGGGAGTCAGGACTCACAGGTGGCTGCTATGTTGATGTTATGCCTAGCCAGCTCTTTTGCCACAAGGGCAGTTCTTTCAGGACACTCATTTGTGCCAGTACCCAGAAGGGTCCTGACATTTCATGCAGCGACCATAAGAGGGTGTATAGTTTGCTTTTGTTTGGATCTGTGCTTTTGATTGTGTTTTCAACTGCATAAGGATGACCTTACTGGGTGGTGTTGCCCAGTCAGGTTGTTTTTATAGGCAGGCTATGTTTAGGCACCTTTTCTAGCCCCCTCCCCATTTTGAGGTGAGCAGAGTGGTTCCTCAAAAGGGCTGCTCAGCCGCACAGAGAGGACCGGATTGCAGTGCTGCCTAGGTCCCAGTGCATGAACGACCCTCTTATCTGTGCTGCCCATGTGCAGAGTTGTGACTAAAGACTCCCGGCAGTCATCTCTGTCTGTCCCCGTCACCACTCGTCTGTCGCCATTGGGTTTATGGGGGTATAGGGGGTTTTGATGATGGTGAGAGGTAAGATGAGCTGGGTTGATGGCTGCCCGTGAGTTGATTTATGTGGTGAGGCAAGAGCGCAGGCTGCAACCACACATCTTGGCTCTCCCTTTTCCTGATCCAGTGGTGCAAGTGTCGCAACTTTTCTCATTTATAATTATACTTATCACAATCGCACTAAAAATACATTAGCTTTCGTGTTTATTCAAGACATCTTCAGGTCATGAGACCCACTAATCCCCCACCCAAGAAAGGGTGACCTGACATTCCATCAGAAAGTCAGTAATATGAGACCATTAATCCCCCACCCTACCTCCACTTGCCATTGAGAAAGGTCAGGTCAGGTCAGGTCCCCTCAAAGTACTTTAACTTTCATCTTTATTCAACACATTTTCAGAAAATTCTCTTGATTTTCAACCTCGGAATTTTTTTCCTAAAGTCGGAAATTGTTGGAAAATTCCGGGTTTGAGAATGATTTTCCAAGCAAATTTCATCGAGTATTGAAGAGTTCTTGTGCAAGATTTTTATTTTGCATATTTATCTGACCAATCAGCATTCTTCTTAGATTCATCTTCAAAGTTGAGATTTTTTTCTTTAACTGGAAGATATTGTCACATCCTTTATTTTATGGTTAATATTTCAATAATTTAAATGGATGAATGGTCTGAATTGCTTAACTAATACTTAAAAATAGAAAATAAAAATAAAAATAGTATATGTATAAATTGTCAACATCAATCTGAAATGAATTGAGGTAAGTCCAGTGAGGCTGATTGTTTCCAGTAACTTAGGAATCAAGTTAGGTAGGTAGCTACAGATAAATTCAATGCTTAAGTAAGTTAATTGTCTTAATTCTTCTTCATAGGTCTGGTAGACTGGAAAAGGCATTTCGGCTAGCTCTTGATTTGAAGGATTATGACTGCTTTATGGCAGTCAATACTGTTGCTAGACGCCTTGGAGACAGCCAGATAGCCACAACAGCTTTGGAAAATGCCCGTGACTTAGAATCATCGTGCAGCTCTAGTGCTTCATGCAGCTCAGTACTGTATGGAGAATCTGGTGCTGGTTCAGCCTCAGAGTCCTGCAGCGAGTCATGTTCCACCTGTTTTTCTGATAGTGGCTCAGCCAGTGGTTCAGACTATAGCAACCAAAGGAGAAGAGGTAAGATCCGGTCCTTACCACTGAATGATTTTTTGTTATAAGGCAACATAACTCATTACAGTTATAGACCCTCAAATCCTGGACCTTGGGACCAAAACTGAACTGGTCCCATCTGTTACCTTAGGCCTACCAGTTGTTTATGTCAAGTTTTAGGTCCAAATACTCACACAAACTCCTTTACAGTAAGTATTTGTTTTATTTCGTAATTAGCAAAATAATAATAATATCATTGTATGTATTCATGCTTTAGATAAAAATAATTATAATAACCCTTAACTCAAGAAGTGTGGCACAGCTCTATAAAATCTGATTGTGTAAGTGCAGCACACATATAGAATGGAGGCTTTAAAAACTCGCTCAAGGGCCGAGTGTGCTTAGACCCTTAGACCCTCTACCCATGGTATAGTTGGCTTCACTCCCAGGTTTACCACTGTTGTACCATACTGTATTACAATAATATTCTATCCTATCATTAGCCTCATAATCCCACAACTGAAAACCATTCGAAAAGCGATAACGGTAACATCTTTTGAACGAAAGAAAGCGAAAGTCATTGCTTTCGTCACAATTTTATCCCACTTTCCACTGTAATATGTACGTCATTTCAGCAAAAATATTACATTTCCATATTCTCAGAAATAAACAGTAGTTTTGTTGAAACGTAATGTACAGTATTTAATATTAAAATGCAAAAAGAGCTATAAAAACAATTAATACTGTACACCCGTAATGTACTGGCTGGCATCTCCACTCGTCCCTGCTCCCGCCAGTCACCACTCCTCCCCGCTCTATCCCTCCGCCTCCTCCACATCGTCACTACTGTTGTATTACAATAATATTCTATCCTAATTCACTTGAATAAATACTAAGATACCATATTTCTGAATGTTTTCATTAAAATCCATCAAAATCATTTTCCTTGTCATCGTCTTAAGCACCAAACAGCTCCTCCCAGTCTTCTCCTTGAACAGGGCTAGACGGTACACGTGTTTTTCGAATCGTTTTCAGTTAAAAAAATGTTACATCACATGTATATTTTACCTAAACTGCGCCTGAATGAATATATTCTCAGAAATAAATAGTAGTTTTGCTGAAACGTGATGTATTTCAATGTAAAATAGGATAAAATACATGACGAAAACAAAAGACTTTACCTAACCTTCCGATGTTCAAGAGATGTTACTCGTTTTTTTAATAGTTTTCGGTTAAAATACTGTTATACTGTATTACAATGATATTCTATTCATACTGTGCTTGATATACTACATTCACGGAAATGTAATATTTTTGCTGAAATGACGTATGTATTACAGTGGAAAGTGGGATAAAATCGTGACGAAAACAATGACTTTCGCTTTCTTTCGTTCAAAAGATGTTACTGTAATCGCTTTTCAAATGGTTTTCAGTTAAAAAAACTGTTGCATCACAAGTGAATTAGGATAGAATATTATTGTAATACAACAGTTTTTTAACTGAAAACCATTCGAAAAGCGATTACGGTAACATCTTTTGAACGAAAGAAAGCTAAAGTCTTTGCTTTCGTCACTTTCCAACGTAATACGTACGTCATTTCAGCAAAAATATTACATTTCCATATTCTCAGAAATAAATAGTAGTTTTGCTGAAACGTAATGTATTTCAATGTAAATTAGGATAAACTACATGAAAACAAAAGACTTTACCTAACCTTCCGATGTTCAAGACATGTTACTCGTTTTTTTAATAGTTTTCGGCTAAAATACTGTTATATTAGTGATATTCTATTCATACTGTGCTTGATATAATACATTCACGGAAATGTAATATTTTTGCAACTACAATGCTGATGTCAACACAAGCGTGGTTACAGCGAGACTGACCGAGTGAGGGAGAGCTATGCGTGTGTGTGTAAGGTTGCGGGAGCGGGCTGTGTCCCGTGTTCGGTGCCGCGCGCGAGTTGAATGGCGCGCGATTTGAATGTACTTCAATTACTTCAATGTACAGAATATTTCTCCGGCGGGGCAATCCGCATATTTGCAAATCCGTGTATGCTAAACCCGCGTATGTTAAGGGCCGACTGTACTTCTACTTGAGTACGTACATTGAACTTTGGATACCTTTACTTCTACTTGAGTCACATTTATCCAATGTAACAATACTTTTACTTTAGTAAAAAAGTCCGATACTGCTCTTTGTACAACTGTGCTTTTTCCTTGGCCCATAAATGGCAGTCATCATTTGTAGAAGGTGCTGTTGGGATGGCAGCCATCATCTGTGGAAGTTTCTTCTTGCTTTCCATTTTTATGCATATTGGAGATTAATTTTATTTATTTTTTTACACGGGGATTAGCCCACCCGGACACAGGTCACTGACCCACATCGGGGCCTGGGGGGCGAAAATGTAATAATAATAATGATAATAATAATAAAAATAATAATAATAATAATAATAATAATAATAATAATAATAATAATAATAATAAATAATAGTCATAATAATTCATAATAAATAAAATTTATGATAAAACAAACAAAAATAGAATAATAAAATAATGATGATAATACAGTAACTGTAATAATAATAATAATTTTAATAATAAAGAACTATAAATACAAAAATGAAAAAAAGATGAAAAGTGAGAAACGATATATGTATGTGTGTTGTCAATGGTAAGAGAAACAATTGAGACCCTGCAATTGTGTGTAAATGAAGCAGAAAGTCAGATCAGCAACCTGGGACTTGGTCACAATTTTCGTGATGCCATTAGACAAAACATTTTGCTTCCAATATCTTCCCAGGCAGTAGTACCTCCCTGTTTGGTAGCTGCCTACTACCTACTACTGCTAAATTGGAAACAAATAACATATAAAAACACCCCTTCTTTTAAGAATAGACCAAATCATTAGTAATTTGCTCCATTTTTTATCATAAAATTGGATTCCAAGAATCAGTCACTCATTTTCCACATACTAGAATACCTGTACATGTACTGGTTTTCTGATTTTATTGCAGTCAGTAAGGTGCTGTACCTGTCATATTGATATGATTTTATCTTGCAGGATATCACTAAATTTCACATTGCATTATTGGCCCTTCCAGGAGAGGAGTGTGGAGATGGGACACTTGAAGTTATTACAGAAGCAAAACCTCCACAAGATCTTCATCAGCCTACACAGATGGTATGGCAGAATTTTATTCACTGTTTTTGAGTATGGAGTACAGTATATATTGTATACAGGCAGTCTTCATTATTTATTGGGGTTCTGTTCCTGAAAAACGTGATTACAAGTGCTTTACAGTAATAGCAAAATGAGCATTAGTGAAGCCAAAACTACAATAAATCTAATTTTATAAGTTTTGGTTATGTTCCCAGGGGGATATTTTTATGGCCTCTTTTCACATAAATGGTACAGTTCTTCACTTAAAACATAAAAGTTTATTTTAGAAATTTAACCACTTCACAGACTGCCTATTTTAAGTAAACATAAAATTTTGAAAAGTTTGCATTTTTCTCATAGAATGAAAGACCTTAGTTCATGTAGGCTACTTGAGCCACTTATGATATAACTTCATGAGCCATCCACATATTACCACAGTGCATCAGTGACCTGGAGCATGCCTGCTTTTCTTGCTAATTTATTTGCACACTTTGACTATCTCGTAAATCTTCCTTATCAGTATCAATGTCAAAGCATCCAATATTTTCTGGATTTTGTGAGGGGTAAGGTTTTTTTTAAAGTGTCAGGCCGACTGAGCATATGTGACAACACTGCACTGTAAGGTGGAAAATGTTCACCCTCTAGGCTGGTCCCAAACAAGAAACCTGCTTCCACTAACACACTGCAGCAGCCAAGGAAATATGTTCACACTAGCACTTTAAGGATTGAGTATGATTTGCAGAACTATTGTTTTCACTTTTTCTGCCTTTTTTTAATGGTTAGACATGATTATATGGGTGCCTAGACAGCTTGGAAACTCTTGAGCTAAGAGTGGTCACACATTTTAAAATATAAAAAGAGTACAGTACTGTGAGTCAATCAATCAGAGTACTGTACCGGTTTCATATCTGAGGGTTGGCGACCACAGTCCTCCACTCTAAAAATTTTTGGGCTGTTTTTACCAATCCTCCAAGGTTTTTTTATCTCTCTGGGGACCCAGTTTTTAATTTCTTTCATCCATTTCAGTCTCTGATTTCCCCTTGCCCATTAATATTTCAGTAATTATCCCTTCATCCCTAATTATATGACTAAAGTACAGCACAGTAGGGTCGGGATATATATATACCGACTTTATATAACGATTGTTTTATATCGCGGCTACCAAATTATAGACATTTTCCTATACAGTATATATAGTGATATTTTGTGAGGGAAGTCGGGCAGGAAATATTTCGAATTTATCACGACATTTTCCAATATATAGTGATAAATTTATTTACAGTAGATTCGCAACCGTATAAAGTCAGAAACACTCCTAAAAATCCCCTAAATCGACCCAAAAATACAAATTGAGAAACTGTACAATACTTACATGTACAGTGGTCCCTCGATTAAGGAACGATCCAATTAACGAAATTTCAGTTAACGAATTAGCTCCCATAAGGATTTTCAATTCCATTAACGAACAAAACTTTGATTAACGAAAACCTTTCGAAAAAACACACTTTGTTGTGCACATCAGCTGATCGGCTAGTTCGCCAATACAGTGCAGTACAGTGACCCCTCGTTTAACGAACACCTCGGTTAACGTAATTTCGATTAACGAACTGCCTTCCATAAGGATCTTCAATTCGGTTAACGAAAAAAAATTCGCTTAACGAACTTCTTACGAACCGACCTCAACATGTTTTCGCTTGCACTGACCGGGCAACCAGGTTTAGTATCAGTCCGCCAATACATTAATCGGTTCTAGGGCTTAAATTCCTTACTATTTTTGTAAATATCAAGAAGTTTATACTATTCAATAATTTTAAAAGTTTAATATTCAATTTTTTAGTCATTTTAACAATTATTGAACAAAATTGAAGGTAAAGTGACTAGTTTAATGCGCGGCATCCAGCCTCTTAACACAGCAAACAGGCGTCAGTCTCTCTCTGTTTTCACTGGAGGTAACATCTTGCTTGAGACTCTCTTCAACTAAACGCTTTTTTTCTGTGTTTCCAAGCAAATTATTGGTCATTTTGAAATATATTTTATATATTGACAATATATAATGCAGTGCAGCGTTGATTTAAAGAAAATAATCTTGAATTAAACCAGAGAGCTAAAATTTTATGGGTGAAATGGCACCATGGGGTGACTTCTCTTCCACCCCAATGCCTTCTCTTCTTCCTTCTCCTCCACCCCCATTCTAAATCCCATCATCATCATCATCATCCAGGAGCCTTCTACATACACACCTCAAAGTAAGTGAACTTTTCTACCATTTTTGTTGAATTTAGGAAATTTTCGGTGAGCTGGAACCAATTACCCAAAAACCCATTGAAACAATGGTTTCGGTTAACGAACGTTTCGGTTAACGAACGACCTTCTGGAACGGATTGAGTTCGTTAACCGAGGGGCCACTGTAATTGGTTCTATGTTTACATTCGTTTCCAGTGGAGTAAATATCAAGAAAGTTGTGCTCTTGAATTTTTTTGCATTTTTTATATTAAAATTATTGGTCATTCTAATTTAGTTATCATATTGATAATATATACAGTACAGGGAACAGTTTTTTTGTGCCAATCAGCTGATCGAATCACCCACCAACGCTTTCGCAATTTAACTTTGTTTACAGAGGAGTGAACATCCAGTTTGTTGGTCTCTTGAATATTTTTGCATTTTTACATTAAAATTATTGGTCATTCTGAAATTTAGTTAACATTGATAATATACAGTGCAGAAATTATTATGAAACATAAAGAAACATGAAGAAGGCATTAGAACCAATGCACTCTGTAAAGAATATGGCATGTCATCATTGACTGCCTCTACAATCAGCTGTTCGATATGTAAACAAAGCTGCTGGGAATACAACATACACACCTCAAAGTAAGTTAAAATACAGTATTCTATTTTTTTTAATTTATACTCTAACTATCACCCCATTGCCCTAACTTCATCCTTCTCTAAGATTTTTGATGCTATCTTGAACTCCCATTTTCTCCGTCACCTTGAACACCATTCTTTTTTGTTGGATCGCCAGTATGGCTTTCGCCAGGCGAGATCTACTGGTGATCTGCTCTCCTACTGCACCCATCTTTGGTCATCCTCTCTTATGGATTATGGGAAAACTTTCGTCATGGCCCTCGACACCTCCAAAGCATTTGACAGGGTATGGCACATGTCTTTGCTTTCTAAACTTCCCTCTTTTGGTTTCTCTCCTCCACTTTGTTTTCTAGTCTCTAGCTTCCTTGAGAACCGATCCATGGCAGTTGTTGTCGAGGGATCGATCTCTCGCTCTTTCTCTACCAATAGTGGTGTCTCACAGGGTTCTGTTCTTTCACCTACTCTCTTCCTTCTTTTTATCAATGATTTACTTCACACTACAACTAATTCTATCTATTCTTACGCTGATGATTCTACTCTTCACTCTTCTTCACATTTTGCCCTTCCCCCTAACACTCAAACTAGATCTGTTTCTAGAGCTGATATCATTACTTCTATCAATGTGGATCTGTGCAGCATCTCTGAATGGGGAGGTACAAACTTGGTTAAATTCAATGCAGGTGCCCCTCTACTTACAAACGAGTTACGTTCCTGAGACTTGTTTGTAAGTCCAATTGTTTGTAAGTCCAGCTTTACTCTTGTAGATGCCAAACATATTGCAAAAAATGAAAAGATAATGGATATTTAGTACAGCTATACCCTTTAATGCAGCCTTAAAACCTGGCTCACTCTTCTCCTCTCAGGTAATGTTTGTTCTATCTGGAATTTTCTTAAAAATAATCCAGTCTCACCCACATTAAACACCTGTTCTGGCAAGTAACCTCCCTCAGCAATGATGTTTGTATCTCTGAAAGTTTTTAAGTTGAACGTTCTTAAGTATAGATGCCATAGCTACTTCACTCCTGAGCAGTTGCTCCAAGTATACAGTAAAATGGATTCATTCGTCCTAACTTGGAGTACTGCTCTCATATCTGGGGTGGCTCTTCTTTTGTCCAACTGTTAGATAGGGTGGAATCAAAGGCATTTCATCTTATTAACTCTCCTCCTTTAGTCAACAATCTCTACTGTATTTCCTTTCTCTTCGCCGCAATGTTCCTTCACTCTCTCTCTTTTACAGGTACTTTAACGGGCAATGTTCGGTGGATTTGGCATCCTGTCTACCGACGGCAAGGCCATGGGCTCGTAACACACGTCTTGCCCGCTGTGCCCACCGTTTCTCTGTTGATGTCAGTCACACTAGAATAATCCATTATAGTACCTCCTCCTTTCCTCACACAGCCAAACTGTGGAATGCTCTGCCTTCTTCTGTGTTTCCATACAGTACTTATACAATCTGTCTCACTTAAAAAGCTGGTTTTCCGTCATCTACGTGGTGCAGATTAACACAGTATAACCTTTTTCTTTCTGTTCTTATTTTTTCGTCTCCCAGGCCCCGTTGTGGGTCGTTTGACCTGTGCCTGGGTGGGTTAATTCCCGTAAAAAAAAAAAATCTAGAGGAACACCTGTACTTTACATATTATGCTGGTTAGGCTCACTGGTCTATAGTTGTTCGTGGAGTGATGATCGCCCTTCTTGAAGATAGAACTCACATAATAAATGGAACAATAGAAGTAGCTAACCATTAATGGCAAAGAAAAAAGAAGAGATGGATTGGGAACGCCAGCATATACGTGCGCATTTAAGGATACCACGTCATTTATCTCAAGAATACTTATGTACAAAAGATTCATTATTGTTTATTACTGAATATGTATTTGGTTGAATTAATCTTTACATATGCGAAATGAACAATACAATTCATTAATAATACGTAGAATATTAAAACACACAAGAGGATAAGAGACGCCATTGTCAGTGTTTACACCCGAAATGTCAGTTATCCACTTGAAGCTGAAGAAAAAAAGACCCTGGTTGTTGTTGTAGCAAATTTAATGTAAAAAATATGTACCCGTATGTTTTAATTGATGTTATTTAATGTACAGAGGAAGTGCCAGGTAACCACTGATATTAAAGAAAAAGTGAGACTGATAGTGGAATGCCAATGTATACGTGCGCACTCAAGGAAACAGTCATTTATCTTAAGAATATGTACAAAAGATTCATTATTGTTTATTACTGAATATATATTTGATTGAATTAATGTTTATATATGTGAAATGAACAATGTAATTCATTAATAATAAGTAAAATATTATAACACACGAGGAGACAAGACGGCATTGTTTTCGTGAGTGACGATGGTTCTACATAAGAAACAAGAAAATAAGACCCTGGTTGTAGCTGTAGTGAACTTAATTTAAAAAAAAAAATTGATTACCTGTGTAACCGCCCAATGAGTGACTGTGGGATAATGAGACCCTTGCCCATAGGACTCGATTGTTCTTTATTCGGTCAAAACCTACAGAGTACAAATTGCACATGTTACATATGAGATAATTAATTCATTCGTATGTTCCTTCACTATTAACAACTACATATGATATATTTGAGTAGAGTGGGGTGTTAAACCATATAAAACTTACGTGTTTTGGGTCTAATGTAGGACTTATTAGCTCCCTGACTTGTTAGCTCACTGGATGGCTAGAGACTATCTTCTGAACCCCACAGGGAGTGAGTCAGCCCGAGGCGAGGGCCATCTGTTTCACATTTAACACCTCAGCAAAGTTTGTTGTCAACACTCTGTCTCTCTCCTGTCTCCCTTTCTCTTTCTCTTCTAGTTGATCCTACTGTGGCGGTGGCATATCCTACTGTGGCGGTAACACCTGTATGTACGTTTTAAGTAATGTTATCTCATGTTAATAAATGGAACACTAGGAGCAGCTAACCACTAATGGTAAAGAAATAAGGCTAGACGATTGGGAACGCCATCTTATGAACAGTAAGTGCATACATGTGAAAACATATCGTCATTTCACTACATATGAATATGAAAGCAACACTTATTTACTGTTCATTTATGTTTTAAATAATATTTACAAATGTAAAACAAAAATTCTACTCGCCAATGGTGGTAAGGTCTAAAACATAAGGACAGCCAATGAATATTGCGCGAGTTTTACTCAGATGGCGAAGTCATCAGGTTCAACTCTGGCTGAAGCTGTAGTGTTCCATAAAGCTGTTGCTGAAACTGTTACTGAACCTGAAGTTGATGTTGAAGCTGCTTATGATGCTGAATTTGATGGTATAGCTGAAGTTGATGGTTTAGGCCTTCGAATAATAAAGCTCTCAAAAGAACCTTACACAGCTGCTTTCTTTTCTCATTATACATCATTATGTAGAGGTCATTTGCGTTTATTTAAATTTTAATGCTTTGTTCTGTTAATGGATCCACTTCAGAAAATATATGTTCATTGCTTGCTCCATATAATATCCATAGACCTTTCATCTTTTTCATATCGTTTTAACAAGTCTAGTTTCTCAGAAGGCTAAGCTTAGACACTTTCTATTAGCTTTTGAAGCATCACTACCATCACTTGCTTTCTTGCTCGTGTTGAATAGGGATGCAAAAATGCTGTAAAAAACTTGAGAAAGTTTTTCTCCCTGTTCCAGATGCGTG
The DNA here is from genome assembly GCF_018991925.1 of Homarus americanus. Lineage (NCBI taxonomy): Eukaryota > Metazoa > Arthropoda > Malacostraca > Decapoda > Nephropidae > Homarus > Homarus americanus. Next base: position 5,309,281 of record NW_024724368.1, on the reverse strand, counting down.
AAAAAAAAAGGCCAGCCAACCTCCTACTGTTGTTTACCACTCACTAGCCAGGCAGCTTCTTTGCGCAAGGCGCTCTTCATTTTTGTTTACAGTAATTTTTATTTTTTTTTATAATACATGTCGGGATTTAGTTATTATTTATATGAAAATGTAATTTTATTTAATTTTTATTATATTTTGATTGTAAATACGAATGAAATAAAGATGTAAATTGAATTGGGCCCTAAATTTACTAGTCTTAAATATGAAAAGATGTTGGTCGAACCGTTGTTATCGGAGGCTTTATTGTATACAGTATTACCCCGCTTTACGCGGTTTCACTTTACGCGATTTCTCATATACGCGGTGCCTCGCCAGAACCGAACTTTCACTTAACGCGGTGCCCTGTGGGTTCAATTGACCGCGTTAAGCGGGGTACAACTGTATTGTATTTACATGCACAAAATCATGTTTTCCCCTACTAAACCACTTTCAATAATTGTATGACGAAACATACTAAAAACCCCCCACAAAATATCCTTGTAAAATAGGGGTGCATGTTATGCGGTGGTGCATCTTATATGCTGGCAAATACGGTATATAGTCAAGTGACCCACCTTTAATTAACTCCAGTGCTGCCCTGGCTGAATAGGGTAAGTAGATCAACAACTTATGCTATAAATTGGTGATGAGCGGTGTGTTTGTTCTTACAACAAACGTCTCACGAGCCTTGGCTGTCTCTCTACGCTACCAAATACATATTATCTTTATGTCGTGTATTCCATGGTTGAATTAGGTTGGGATTTGAGGGCCTCATAACGGCCATAATTATACTCTATAAATTAATTGTGTTATGAGTCTGTGGAATAATGTGAAAGGAATAACATATAGATAAATTACATTAAGTTATTTTGTGTTCAATATTCTGACTGGAACGCTTAATGTTGTACTTAATTATCTCTCGGCCAAAATATACTGTACATGTTATATCACTTTTCATGTGGGTGATTGGAAGAACTAAATAAGCATTATTTCTAGACACATTAAAGACCTGCTATTTTAGCGATGGGTAATTTTTGGAGTGGCCTGTTCACAGTTTGAGACGAGTAAATATTATTCACCATTATTTCAATTAGTAGCATGAGGCAGCACTGAGATAATAAAACAAGATTCATTAGCTTTTAAATTAGTGACATTAAACTGGTCAGTATTGTTATTTCGCCGATATCTAGATGATGAATGGTGCGTATATAATGGATGAGTTGTCAGTTGAATTTTTTCGTAAGATGGCAAGTCAATGGGTAAAGAAAACTCTTAAATTCACAATGGTAATGATATTTTTAAATAAATTGTGCCAAAAAGTGTAAAAAATAAGGGTTAAAGTAGCTAAAAAGTCATGTGACTGCAAAAAGTTCTGTGATTGGTTGTGACATCACATACTAGCTCGAGCCTCCAAGCGGGATGCCTGGAGGCAGCTAGCTGTGGTGTATGTGTTGTTACCAGCAGAAATACAGGACTTGTGGCCATATACAATGTTCAAGGAAAGGACAAAGAGTCATTGGTGCTTCGTGCCAATGTGCAAGAGTACCGACAAATCCTCACCAGGCAAAATATTTAGGTTAATTTATTACAGCTACTCTTCGACTTACGACCTACTCGACTTACGACCACCCGGACATACGACCGCCTCAGTCGTACCAAAATTTTGTCAAATTACGTATTTTCAAGTCCCGACGTTATTGATTGTGCTTTGTACTGACAAAATTTTCGTTTGTAATTCCCTTTAAAATGGCTGGCAAGCTTAAAAGAGAGTTTTGTGGTGCTGAGAAGAAAAAGAGACTTCCATTTTAGATTTTCAATGTATTATTTAAGCATTTTCGACTGACGACCAATTCGACATACGATCTGGATTTGGGTCCCTAACCCTGTCGTAAGTCAAAGAGCAGCTGTAGTTAGGAAGGGAAATGGAAAGAGATATTTTCCAACCACACAGGCGCAGGCCTGTGTGGTTGGTCCTGTTTATTACTTTGGGGGTTTGCGTGTGAGTGGTGTTGGGGTGTGCAGTGTTGGGATTGTGCAGGTGGGCGGTGTTAGGGGTGTGCGGGTGGGGGATGTGCGGTTGGTGTTGGGGGTGTGTGGGTGGTGTTGGAGAGAGAGAGATTCCTGACACATGTATGGAGGCATCTCAACAATTTCAACTTCAACTTCAACTTCAACTTCAACTTCAACTTCAACTTCAACTTCTACTTCTACTTCTACTTCTACTTCTACTTCTACTACTACTACTTCTTCTTCTTCTTCTTCTTCTTCTTCTTCTTCTTCCTCCTTTTTCTTCGTCATCTTCTTCTTCTTCTTCTTTTTCTTCTTTCTTCTTCCAAAAAGGTGGAAATCCTAGGTGTAGCCTTACTGAATATGGTCACTTGCCATTGAGCATTAAAAGGGATTTCAAGGTCCATTCCAAATTTGGTTTCTGAACAAGGAATGCAAGGTTTTATGCTTCAATGATCATGATATACCATAAGTACCTTTCCTTTAGTCAGAGAATACCCTCTTAATGTTGTGGTCTCTACCTACACCTTATAGTATTTATTTTACATTTTCTCCCCCAGATGCCAGGAATGCAGTATTTGTCATTTAATGACAGTCCAGCCCATAGTAGTGGTACTTCTGCAGCCACGCCAGTAGACTATCCCCCCTCTTCTCAGACCCACACCACAGCCATCACCTCAGAAGATGGCACCGTCACAATTAACATTCGACAGCCAGATCGCAGTACTAAGAGTACACTAGGACATTCAGTTGGCCCATTTACAAGATCAAGCACACTGGCTGCTGTGCATCCTTCCCAAGGGAACAGTATAAGACCATCAAGGACAGTGAGGGAGGTTTTCTACTCTTCTGATCCAAATGAAGAATTTGTTGATTCTGAGACAGTCTCCGTTTTTGTCAACAAGGATGAGCTGCAAAATCAGTATGACCGTGCTGTATATCATGGTAAGTGTTCTTCGTGTTATTGATATTAATAATTTTGTGAACTGAAATTAAATTCTTAGTCATTATCACCAATATACAGCTCCTCCCCGATTTACGACCTACTCGACTTATGACCACCAGCACTTACGACCTGCTTCAGTCGTACCAAAATTCTGTCAAATTATGTATTTTTGAGTCCCAATATCAGTACACCGACAAAATTTTCGTTTGTAATTCACTTTAAAACGGCTGTCAAGCTTAAAAGTGAGAGTTTTGTGGTGCTGAGAAGAAAAAGAGACACCCATTTTAGATTTCATATGTATTATTTAAGTATTTTCGACTTACGACCTGGATTTGGGACCCTAACCCCGTCGTAAGTCAGGGAGGAGCTGTAATTATGTTCAGCTGGTGTCGGCAAATTTTTTACTTTTGGATTATGGCTGAAATGGACTTAAACTATCATATAATGAAGGAAAACCATCATTTAGCAACCCACCGGACCATGGAAGATGTAGTTACGCCCATGGATGAACGTGTCGCGGTGTTCAAAGTTTACGGGTAGAACCTGTAGAGTTTTACGGGTGTTGACGTTTTTCATCGAGTGAGAGTGGAATTATGCTAATTACTGTAAGTTTTCATTGTCTGTAGCTGTTTTTTCTTTATTTATCATCTATCTCGATTTCGGAACATCAATATAGTATATTTATCCCTTTTCGTATTATTTACATTCATTTTCATAACTTTCACCAGTACTTATTTTTTTTGTGTGATTTTATAATTATTTATTTTTTATTTGGTTTCTCTTTTGCGTTATAAGTATAGATGTTACAGTACTTATTTATTTATCTCCAAAGTATATCGGAGTAACTGTTACGCCATTGACGCTGTACGGGTTAACAATTCTGTAACTGTATTTTTCTGGCAAAATAAACTGTTTTACTATCAATATCAGGAAAATTAAATGTATTTAACAACTCAGAAAATTCCAATATTTTACCATTTTTTGTGATGTTCGTTCCTGAGACAGGGAGATATTATAGTAACTTGAATATTTGTAAAATTTCTTGATCTTAAAAACTTCCTATACAGTATAGTCTGCATTTACGCTGTCAATTAAATCCGTGGAGGCCCGCGTAAAACGAGAAACGCGTAAATGAAATAATAGAACATATGGGATTAATTGAAATAGAGACTGGGCCAACCCCCAAACCCCACTTTTTCCGACACAATACGTACGTTGTTGTAAAAATAACATCTTAATTTTATGATGGTATGCACACACAATTAATAATTATGAGAAATATCAATAATATTAGGTTTTTTAACACTTACGTTAGTAGAAAAGCTGGGTCGGCACACGTAGATGGTTGCTGGTTCCGAGGCAGAAGGCAGATTAGTTGCCCTCCCCGGTGAATCACTTTCACTTTCACTACTAGCAGAGGTTTGCAGGGCCTCCCTGACAAACCCCTCAAAGTCCATATCCTCACTGTCACTATCACTGACTTGGGCTGGCTGTGGTTGTGGTGGGTTGCGGGAGAAGAAGTCCTTAATACTATGTTGACGACTAGCATTGATGTTGTCGAGATAGATCTGGATATACGGCTCCATAACTTTCGTCAGATGGTTATTAGACACTTCATACCGATGCTTATCTGGGTCATTGTCAAGGATGAGCTTAATTTTCTCCCCCAACTTGATGATTTCCTTCACATTATCATGGCTTGGGCCAGGTAATTCAATGTTTTTCTCTGGTGGTCCCGCAGAGGCCATTGTGAGGGGAATAGAGGGCACAAGAGAGAACTGTATACGTGGACTGAGAACAATGAGACAGGCCCGGCTAGGTCAGCAACTTCTACCCTCTGGTGGCAGGACACGTCATGTTACATTAGACCAATCACAGCTAGCGGCGGAGGGAATGCGTGGGTGGTAAGGATGCGTGGCCCAATCACAGTCCGATACGTCATATGACGTCAGCGATAACATAAGAGCGGCCTAATGCGCACCCCTCACCGCACCGCTTCCCGCGTATGGTCAAGAATTAACCGCGTGGGTAAAAAATGGCGCAGATGTCTGGACCTCTCCAACTGCGTAAATGACCAAATTTACAGCGTAATTAAAGCATTTTCATTCTGGCAAGGCACCGCGTAAATGACCAAACACGTGAACAAAAACTGCGTAAATCCAGACTATACTGTATAAGTCTTCTAAAAAGTGTAAATTTTGTTTTCATATCTCCTGTAGTACATGAATACTGTACTGGCTAATTTAATTCCAATGATACCCAATACAGGTTAACAACCCTTTATCTGAAATTCCGAAAACCTCTGAAAACCCAAAGTTTTTTGTGGAGCAAATTTTGTTATTTTATTTTTTTATTATTATTATTTTTTTTTAAACAAGGATTATCCCACCCGGGCATAGGTCACTGACCCACATTGGGGCTTGGGGGGCGAAAATGTAATAATAATTATAATAATAATAATAATAATTATTCATAGTAAATAAAATTTATCAAAAAATACACAAAAATAAAATAATAATGATAACAATAATAAAATTAATAATAATAATAACAGTAATACTGTAATAATAAAATAAAAATAATAATAATAATAATAATAAAGAAATACAAGAATGAAAAAAAGATCAAAATTGAGGAACATGACTTAGACCTATGAATTATTATTATTACAGAATTATAATTATTATTAAATTTTAGCCCCTCAGGCCCCAATGTGGGTCAGTGACCTGTGTCCGGGTGGTCTGATCCCTGTAAAAAAAAAATTAATATATAAAAAATAAAAAAATAAAAAAAATAAATAAAAACCTAACCTAACCATTCTGAAATCCTAAAAATTTCGAAATCTGAAATGCATCTGGCCCCAAGGATTTTGGATAAGGGATTGTCAACCAGTACATGCAGTGTTATAGGAATTAACCACATTAAAAAGGGGTTTTAATTTCCACTTCTATTACTTTTTAGGCTTAAATTTGTCTTTCCAATATTTTTTATTTCACCCTGTATCACAAATTTGTAAATTCGATATTAAAGTGACAACCTGTTTAATGTTGAGTAACTCAGTCCCTGTGAATATACCTTCATTTTTTCATTCTAGGCATGGGTGTTCAGTCTGTGATGAAAGAGACCCCCTGGTGAGGCCATAATTAGAATTACAGGAAATTCTTATAAAGGTGTGGATTGAGGGAGTCACAGGATTCACCCCTCGGAAATGAATGGACCTGCACCTATTAAGGATATATTTTTTGCACTTGTATATTCAACTGTGGAACACAAAAGAATACTGTGAACATTCATCTGCCTTCTGATATCACCCACACCTGCTCACCCATCCAGGAGTAGGGTGTCACATTATGAGTACGTACCTCGGGGGAAAACTATAAAATAATTTATTCCACTGTCAAAGGCAACTACATATACTGTATATGTGAACTCTCCTTGTTAATGAAATAACCACTTATCCACTCAAAGACCTGGTATAATTGTCAACCAGCCCTGCTTGAAAAATCCAACCTTCTCATGGAGGCCTTGTCCCATGCTCTGGTAAAATATTCAACCATGTACTGTATTCAGATTAAAGGGTGGCCATGTCACAGGCAAGAAGTTTGTGGTTGGAGAAAGATAAGTGTACAGAGCTAGAACATAATCCTTTCAATTAATTTGAACAGTAGACTAGATTAATAATAGGTGTTGGTGGAATTTTTGCACAGGCCCATCAGCAAATGGTGATTGTAGCCATTACCCATAAAGGTACCTGGGGGTTACAATGGATAGAAGTATGATTTTTCCCAGTGAAGTTGTATACATATACAGTAAGTCCTCGCATAACGTCGGCCCGCTTAATGCTGTTTTGGTACTACATCGCTAATCTTTAGATACCAAAAATTCGTTTAACGTCCCGACGACTTAATATAACGTCGTTTTTGCATCATCACGGACTACTTTTTACAGCACATCACCCTCTCTCGGCGCAAGACTGTACCTCTAACTCGTGGAACATCACGGCGTCCCCAAGCGACTCTAAGCCAGCCTCTGTTAGGCTTCCACACCATTCGTTTGTGCTTAAGTGTTTCTGCTATAAATACTGTACTCTAAGCATTCGCAATGGCTTCCAAGCGCCCATCAAGTGCTACTGATGCTAGTGTTTGAAGAAGCAACATAAAACCATTAGCCTTGCTACGAAAATAGAGGAGAAACGCCAGTCAGAGCGGGAGGAGGAGGCGGCGGCACCCTCCGAGTCTCTGTGATTCACCACCCTCCTCCTCTCCCGCCATCCTCCTCTGCTCCACTACCCACCACACATTCGCTCCATCACCTCCCCCCATCAGTGAGTACAATACAAAATTATATACGGTATACAATAATACCTCGCTTTACACGGTTTCACTTTCCGCGATTTCTCATTTACGCGGTGCCTCGCCAGAACCGAACTTTCACTTTACGCGGTGCATCTACCCATATACGCGCAGAGAATCTGGCACGACGCTATTTTTAGATTCGACCCTCCCGCCTTCTCCCGCTTGGGCAAGCCGCGCGGTAAGGTTGCGCAGTGCATGTCTCTGTTGCATTATCAGTGACGTCATATGACATATCGGACTGTGATTGGGCCATGCATCCTTACTTCCCTCCGCTGCTAGCTGTGATTGGTTTAAAGTAATATGACGTGTCCACCCGCGGGAGGGAGGAAAGACGACGCTTGACCTAGCCGCGTCAGTTTCATCCCTCCAGGCCAAACCGTGTAAATGTGCATCCATTGTTCTGTAAAATGGCTTCCGCCGGACCACCGCCCCCAGAGAGAAACCTTGCCTTACCTGGACCCAGCCGCCCTAAGCCAAAGAAGATACGATGTTCCCTAAGCTACGAAGTGAAATACAAGATCATTCAAGATTTGGAGAAAGGAACACGTCAAGCTGATCTCGCGCCCCAGCATGGAGTCAACGAATCTACGATTCGTACTATTAAGAAGGATGCAGCCAAGATCAAAGAACACATGAGAATCACAAAGTCTGCAGGTGCTTCAATGATCAAGTATTGCCAGAACAAGGTGCTGCTAAAGGTTGAAAATTTGCTGGTGAGTTACTTGATTCGTCAGGCGCAATGCAACATGGCAGTGGACACGCGATTCGTTCAAGAGTACGCCCGTGAACTGTACACAGCAGTGTCACGTAAGATGGGAATTGCAGAGCCCAAACCCTTCAATGCTTCCTCTGGTTGGCTGCATAGGTTTAAGAAGAGGAACAAGATCACCAACATCAAAATTGGTCGTTAAGAAGCGAGTGCTGACCGTGTGGGTGGCGGCCAGAGATATTCCCCCGTTTTTACGTGAGATTATGGAGGAAGGACAGTACACCGACGACCAGGTGTTCAACATGGACGAATCCGGTCTATTTTGGAAAAAGTTGCTTACCAAGACCTTCATTGTCCAGTCTGCCAGCAAGATTCGGGGCCGGAAGTTGCAGAAGGAGCACATCACCGTCCTCTTTACCACCAATGCCTCCGGTACCTGTAAACTCAAGTTATCGATGATCCACACAGCCCGCAAGCCGCATGCCTACAAGAACGTGGACATGAGCAAGATTAATGTCCACTGGCTGACCTCACGTAAGGCGTGGATGTTCTCTGCTCTGTCACTCTCCTGGTTTGATGACTGTTTCGTTCCCGACGTGAAGAAATTCTGCAAGCAACAGAATGTTCCTTTCAACATTCTGTTGCTCCTTGACAACGCACCAGGACACTCACCACTACTTATGGATCGTCACCCCAACGTAAAAGTGGTCTTCCTTCCTCCCAACACTACGACATTAATCCAGCCCATGGACCAGAAGTTGATATGCAGTGTGAAAGCTGCATACTCTGCAAAGAAGTTTAAGCTCCTGAACGACTGTACCAACACCAAGGATGAGTTGCGTAAGCTGGGTGACACCGATAGCGAGAGCAAAAGCGACTAGGAAAAGGAACAAGAGGTGGTGAATCAAGAAGTTCTCGTCAAACAGTTTTGGAAAAAATTAAACGTCAAACAAGCTGTGGACTTCTTGGTGGAGGCATGGGATCAGTTGTCTATAGCTACGGTTCGTCACGCATGGAGGCATGTGTTGCATGGTATACCAGGTGAGAGGCGGAGTCAACCTGTGACTGGTGAGGTTCAGTCTGTTACAGTGACATTGGACCTTGCAAGAGAAGCTGCGCACAGTATTACAGCTGAAGGCTTCTCCGAGACCACCAACGAAGACATCCTGGAGATGATCAGAGATCCTGAAATGACTGCCGACGAGATGTTGGAAGATGGTCACGTCAGAGAAGAGGCAGGTGGTGCGTCAACCCCAGAAGAACACAAGTTAACGCATAGTAATATTAAGGGTGCCATCGAGTGTGCAGAGAAATTGGAGCTCTTCCTTTCCAACGACCATGACGATGACCGCTATGAAGTCTTCCATACCCGGCTGGTGCAGGCTCTGGGGCCGTACATCAAGGTGTATCAAAACAACATCAACACTAGCCGTCAAAAGAGCATTACCGAGTTCTTCGCCTGCAACCCACCACAACCAGCCCGAGCCAGTGATAGTGACAGTGAAGGTGACTTTGAGGGATTTGTCAGGGAGGCCCTGACAACTATGGCAGATAGTGATGGTGATTCACCTAGTGATGGTGATTCACCTGAGGGCCAGTAATCTGCCCTCTGCCTCGGAACCAGCCTCCATCCCCATATGCCGACCCATCTCTTCTACTAACGTAAGTGTTAAACCTAAACTTTATTTTTCCTAACATAACCTTTATTTTTCCTAACCTAACCTCTTCTATATTAATTGTGTGTGCATACCATCATGAAGTTAAGATAATATTTTTACTACAACATAGTTTTGTGTCGTCAAAAAGTGGAGTTTGGGGGTCGGGCCAGTCTCTATTGGAATTAATCCCATATGTTCTGTTGTTCACTTTACGCGGTTTTCACTTTCCGCGGTACCCTGTGAGTTCAATTGACCGCGTAAATCAGGGTACCACTGTGTATACTGTATATATATATATATATATATATATATATATATATATATATATATATATATATATATATATATATATATATATATATATATATATATATATATATATATATATATATATATATATATATATATATATATCCTCGTGTTTCGAAGCCGGATTTGGTAAAACGTTACTCTGACCACCTACGTGATACGGGTAGTCCCCATTTGAGGTTCACGGCGCCATAAGCTCGTTGAACAGGCTTTGTGTGAAATATAACAAAGTCTAGGACTGCTTTTAGTATCCTGGGTCCAGCGGATAGCGTTCCCCGGTCACAGTCAGGCTCGTGGGCCGTGGGTTCGAATCCTGGGGTTGAGGTGTTGATATATATATATATATATATATATATATATATATATATATATATATATATATATATATATATATATATATATATATATATATATATATATATATATATATATATATATATTTATTTATTTATTTATTTATTTCATGTAGATCCACAATGAAAACGAGGATAAGATAAATCTTGATAAAATCACACGGGAAAAGGTAAACAAAGGAGCACCTTAGCTTTCGTCTTTATTCAAGACATCTTCAGAGGCAACTGAATTACAAGGACTGAGAAAGGCTTAAGTACACAGGGTGACTATACTAAATATGAGGTCAGGTCATAAATACATCAGTGCCTCTTCTACTCAAATGACATTGTCCATCAACGAAATACAGGGAGCATCTTCAGGCAAATTTGCAATTCAGCTTGACGAGTTGACAGATGTTGCTGGTTGTTCCCACCTACTCGTGTTTGTGCAATACATCAGCTGTGGAGATTTCAATGAGAATTTCTTGTTCTATTGTGCTCTGGAGTCTACTACAAGAGGCGAAGACATTTTCCTTGAAATCTCCACATTTTTGTGGCTGAAGGACTATCTTGGGACAATGTGTGTGCACAACTGACGGAGCACCAGCAATGCTTGGCCGTCAATAGGGGTTTCAAGGAAGAATGAAGAAGGCGAATCCTGAAACATGGTAAATGCCATCAATACTCGACTCATCCACTGACTGTGCCAAGAGTTTGGTGCTAATGAAGAAGTGTTGCTTTTTTACACCGAGGTTCTCTGGCTGTCGTGGAGAATGTAATATCAAGAGAGGAGTCACTGAAACAGGAGTTTTTTAATTCTGCAAACGTGATAACAAGACAAAACCGCTTGAGTTCGTCAAGAAATTGTCCGATAACCAGTGGACAAACTCAAATAGTTCAACATGAAACTGAGCTATGGGAGGGTAAGGTCAATGACAAAAAACTTATTATGTTTGAACACCTTAGTGAGGCACTGGAAAACTACAAATGGTGCAACTAGTGCAGGCACATCTGTCTTCCGTGCAGATGGAATTGCAGTCTTATTTCCCTGAACTAAGTGAGCTGGATTCAAATTAATCAAAAACCCATTCATCGTTAAAGTGCACCTTCTTCCAGATGACATACAAGAAGAATACATGAACGATCAACATAAACGATCTAGATACTGGAATCAGCAGTGACATAAGTAAGTTTGCGGATGACACCAAAATAGGGCGGCAGATTATTTCAAGGCAGGATGCAAATGCACTACAGGAGGATTTAAATAAACTGCAGGAGTGGTCAGAAAAATGGCAAATGAAATTCAACACCAGCAAGTGCAGCGTACTTAATATTGGAAGAACAAATACTGTCAATGTATACAGCCTTAACAACATCAACCTAGAGAAGTCGACTTGTGAAAGAGACCTAGGGGTATTTATAAGCCCGGACCTACGGCCTAGAAAACAGTGAGTTAATGTTCGAAATAAGGCAAACAGAGTATTAGATTTTATATCTAGAAGTGTAAGCAATAAGAGTGCAGAGGTCTTATTGGAACTATATCTTGCGCTAGTCAGGCCGCACCTTGATTATGCAGTTCTGTTCTGGTGCCCTTATTATAGAATGGATATCAATTCACTGGAGTCGGTGCAGCGAAGAATGACGAATATGATTCCGGGACTTAGAAACCTTCCATATCAAGATATGTTAAAGAAACTAAACTTACATTTCCTAGAAAGACGAAGAGTGCGGGGAGATATGATAGAAGAATTTAAGTGGGTGAAAGGAATCAATAAAGGGGATATAGATAAAGTTCTTATAATATCCGAGCAGGATAGGACTCGTAGCAACGGATTTAAGTTGGATAAGTTTAGGTTTAGGAGGGAGATCGGAAGGAACTGGTTCACAAATAAGGTGGTGGACGAGTGGAACAAGTTTAACAACCTTGTAGTAAGTGCTGGAATGCTGGAAAGTTTTAAAAGGAGGCTAGATAGATTCAAGAATGATAGTGGTAGTAACTCTCGACAGGAGCTGCCATGCACAGGCCAACCGGCCAATTGCAGACTCCTTATTTTCCTATGTTCTTATGCAAGACCTCGAGTTGGTGAATGACTCTTTTGCAAGGGTTACAATTGAAACAATTCCCCTGACCAAGTTATGGTAAGAAAACAAGTGAATAGTGCCCTGCTGTAGTTGCTGTGAAGTCTTTGCTGACGTTTCCTAGTACTTATATATGTGAGCAAGGATTTTTGGTGTTGTTGAACAAGAAAACTAAATATCGGGCCCGGCTGAAAATGGAGTGTGGCCTTCGAGTATCCTTGTCTGACACTGCTCCTCGAATTGAGAAATAAGTTTCCGCAAAACAGGCACATCTTTTACGATGAAACTTAATATTGGTTGTCATAATTGAAATACTGTCTTAACATTAACAGATTGTTCTAACAATGTGTTAATGCAGCCGTACTTGCTTAATAAAGTAATCATCATTTCAAAAATTTTACAATTTCCAGTGTAGTACCATTGTACTGTACATTGAATTAGTTGTTAATGCTTATTGCTTAATAAAGTAATCACCATTTCAAAATTTTTACAATATCCGGTATAGTACCACTCTGTGTTGAATTTAGTGTCGACGGTGTGATAACTCAGGGAGTACCTGCTGAAAAAAAGTTTGAGAACCCCTGATTAATCTCAGAATCCCTGGTACAACCTCTTCTTGTGAATATGACATGATGAATACAGGTTAACTCTTGAGGTTTACTTAACCTTTTGAATACAACTTGACTTCTTGATTAAGACAACCTCGTGGGTAAAACAACGTAAATTCTGGAGTAAGCTTAATCTCTTGTGTACAGCTTAAATACAACTTAAACTCTGAATATAACTTATCATGTGAGTAAGACAACCTCTTACTGAGAAATCTTTATCACATGAATATATCTTGATCACTTGAATCTGTTAAGCTCTTGAATACATATTATACTTCTTAAATGAAACTTAACCTCTGAAATTAGAAAGGTTGCGTACATATTAACATCTTGACTACAACGTAACCGCTTAAATACAACGAAACATTTTTATTATAATTTAACCTCTTGAGAACAAGTAAACCTCTGGAATACAAAACTAGTCTCTTGAATTCAATGGAACCTCTTGAATATGTTGCAACCTATTGAGTATAATTTACATCTTTTGAGCACACTACAACCAGGTGAAAAATGCAAGCTCTTAATTAAGTCCATCTAATCTCTAGGGTAAAACAATGTAATTTTTTGATTAAGACAACTTAGCCTCTAACAATGATATTTTAACCTAGTGAATACAAATCCTCTTGAAAATAACTTAACATCTTGAGCACAACTTCACTTCTTTAGCAACACAACTTTACCTCTTGAGTAAGAAAACTTAAACTTTGGAGCAAGATAACTTAATCTTTTGAGTACAGATTGATCTCTTGAGTATATGAAAACTTAGCCACTTGAATTCAATTAATCACACGCGTAAGAAAACTTTACCTCTTGAGCAGGACAACCTCTTGGATACAATTTAACTACTAGGACTAGAGTGAGATAACTTTACATTTTGATTAAAATATCCTCTTGTGAATAACTTAACATTGCAAGTAAAACTAATTTCACCTGTTGACAAAGCTAACTGTTTGATTACGACTAAACCTGTTTAATACAACTTAACCTAATAAAATTATTGTAAGACAACTTCTCATCTTGATCAAAACCTTTTGAGTACACCTTTTCACATATCCGTTGAGACATTGTTACATAACTATTTGACAAATTTCATAACCGAATTACAGAACACATACCGAATGACAATCTAAAATAACTGTTCGTTCATGCTAACGGAAGTGATTGACATAAGTTATGAAGTTGACAGACGTGAACAATAAACCGACAGTCTACATATAGTTTGAGAATGTAACACTTGGAGAATGACATACCACCAACAATTATTTTAGATTGTCATTCGATATGTGTTCTGTCATTCGGTTATGAAATTTGTCAAATAGTTATGTAACAATGTCTCAACAGATATGTGAAAAGGTGTATTACATAGCTTCATGAGGAAGACAACCTCCTGAGGACAACGTAACATCATGTGCAAGAAAAAATATTTTCTTGAGTTGAACTTAACCTCGCAGAAAAGAAAACATCAACTAAAGAGTAATGTAACTGAATCTCATTAGTGCGAGAATACATCCTTGTAAATACATGTATGCTGACTTAACTCCTTGCGTACAACTTAACCTTGTGAGTTAAACAAATTTTGGAATACTACTTTAGAGCATTAATTTTCCACACAGATAAATAGACGAATAACTATAGGTAATCGGATACAGTGTACATTAAAATGAACAACATTTTAAGTTTTAACCTATACTATTAGAATGGGAAGAACAAACACCTAATTGAAATACTACCTTTTGTTAATAATGACTAAATGAGTAGCAAATGTTGTACTTATAACCTTTGTCAACTGAGTGCACTGGTGAATTATGTACTATTGATGCCGCAGGCGGGAGAAATCCGTCATGCCACGATACCGTTGAAATGTATTTCATTCGCTTCTCTATCTACACTATACAAGAATTCAATTGGTGGTAGAAACATCAACTCATGCACCACCGTATATCGTGGGCACTTTTACTTGAAATAAAATATTTTTTTCTTCATTATACCTACATCAGTTTTTCTGGATCTTTCGGATTTGATGAACTTCATTTTTTTTTCTCAATAAAATCACATTAAGCTGACTTAATTTTACATTCTAATTTCAAAAATATTAATTTTTTTTAGAAACACCAAACAAACCTTTGAAAACCTTCCCTAACCTTTCCTGGTCTACAAAATGGTAAGATTCGCTTTTGCAAACAGCACCACCATCATATACTAAACACCGAAAACATCACAAAGGTTAGCCTGTTACCTCTATTCAGAGCCCTAAATATTTGTTTTTTAATTTTCAGTACTTTCCACTGATTCCTCAAAAAATATAGATATTTTCTAAATTAGAATGTAAAACTACGTCAGATTAATGTGTTTTTATAAAGAAATGCAGTTTATCAAACCGAAAAAACCCGCTTGTCTTATTTCTGTTTTGTTTTGTTTTTTACTTTTTAACCCTTTTTAGAGTATCGTGAAGTATTTTTGTAATGCTTTAAAATTATTTAGGGAAATAGTGGTTACAGTATTGCAGAATTTAGAGTAAAACGCATAGGTAAATGTAGCCTGTTCACTCGAACTTTACAACTGAAGCACAGGGCAGTTCGTTGCAACCCAGCTGATTGGCTGGTGGACAGACACGTGAAGAGTCACTACACTTTAGTATTTAATCTATGGTATTTGTACGCAGATATTTTATGGGATTGTAATTTTTCTGTGTTGATATTTAATCATTTCCGCTCTTGTGGAAGCAAAAATTAGCTTGTGAAACAGAACTCTTTTAAATTGTTCCTCTAACATCACTCATACAAAATTGCAAGCACCTCCGAAAAAACGACCCTGGGTTTGCCACAGAATGCATTGCGGTAAACTAATGATGATATAGTTATGCTTAGACCCTATTGTTCACTTACGGAATGATATCCACAGGATCATAATTGTCAGGTTTGAGGTTGACTAGACATATATATTTAGATTTTATGAAAGATAATTACGATGGCATTTGTCAAAAAAAATTTGGGAGGAGAGTGAGCAAAATATATACAATTAAGAAAGTATACTTTAAATTTGATGCTCATATCACCATGTGAACAACTTTGGTTATCCCACTTCACTATGGCACGAAGAGATTTGTTTCTCCTCTCATTCATGTATTCAACCGTTTTGCACACTTTTACAATCATTTGTCATGTAGCCGAAGAGTGACTCGGTAATCTGATACTGTGGCTGTGAAACTAAACCTGTGTTTTTTGTAGGTGTGACTCTTCATTCTGTATTATCTTGAGGGGTAACGCTAAGCCTGCCTTATCAAATAGATGTAACTCTAATTTGGTGTTTACGTGTGGGTGTGAATTAAAATCCGTGTTACAGCGTTAGTTTCATCATGTAAGGTACTACTTTTAGTTTGTGTTATCATGAAAGTATGACTAAAATCTTAGTTACTGTGTAGGTGTGGTTAGTTGTATGTAATCGTGTAAGTGTGGCTAAGTCTGTGTTTTCATGAAGTGTGGCTGTAAACTGTATTTTCGTGCTAGTGCTACATGAAATACCTGTTGTTATGCTGGCATGATTCCAAGTGTTTGATATGACATGGCTTTGTGTTTTAACACTGTATTTGACCAGAGAAGAATATATATGATAACTAACATATTACTGGGAAGTATGACCAGAATGACTACATTATATGACCAACTTGTCCGAAAAAACTTTGCTGCGTTGAATGATTATGCAATAACCTCCATATTCGAGAGACAGTCATCTATGGATAGGAGCTGACTTTACTTCCAGTTTTCCTCCTTTTCTCATCTCAATAATTATCTCCAACGATATGATTAATTATAACAAGTACAAGACATAAGTCCCGTGAATCATTTATTATTGGGTTCACTTTTTTACTGCGTCGTATGTCACTACTTTTACTTACCTCCGCTCTCTTTTTCTCCTCAGTCATGCAGGTTTTAAAGTGCTCTGGAATTTATTCTGAAAAAAAAAACGACTATTGCAACTGATTACACCGAACAAAGGGTGAAAGCTGATATACAAGAAATGATTATTCGAAATCTAAGGTCTTATAGTTCATAACTCCGAATCTATGATTTCAGCTCGGGTAACAATGAATCCAGGATCATGGAATCAGTAAGATCATGGTTCCAAAATGAACACTCCTGTCATAACAATGCACTGAGGGTCTTAAGTATAACATGTGACGTCAGCAAACAGACCATCCTGAAATCGAAATCTTGCAGCAATTACTCTGAATCAGAGGTATCGTAGAAGGCAAGGTCGAAGGAGAGGTCCAAGCTGTGCATGACGGAGGAGTACCAGTTTCACTTCCAGGCTTCAATGAAGTCTGGAGCTTCCACTGGCGTGATGTCAGTGGTGCCCATCTGTGGTTTACTTTTATCAGCGACATTACCGTTGACAAAGATGTTAGGCAGAACAGCGTTCTTCGAGCCGCCACGGGTCACTTGCACTACAGCCTTGGAGAGTGTAGACCCACGGCGGGACTCTAGAGCTTCAAGGCTGCTCAGCACCTTAACATGGCCTGTAGAGTCAACAAGAGAAAAAAACATGGTAAAAAAATTAGGTGTGTGACCCCACTGGTGTTATGTATACTAATAAAAATCGAATCTAGAACATATACACGTATGTATTCTTATTGGTGATATACTGAGCAAAGGAGAACAGTGATAATGAACTAGTGTTAACTTATCATGGAACTGTTTGTTAACTGATAGAGGAATTGTGTCCTAATTAATTTTGAAACTGTCTTAAATGATCTTGAAATTGTCTTAACTAATCCTGGAACTCTTTATACCTGGTTGTGAATTTGTCTTAACAGATCGTGGAGCTGTGTTTGAACAGATCGTGGAACTGCATATCAACTGATCATGGAACTGTGTCTTAATTGATCATAGAACTGTGATAATTTGTCATGACACTGTATTTAAATGACCACAAAACTGTGGACAAACTTAGTCTTACAGTGAAACTGTGATAACTTATCATGCTGTTAGATAATTGATCAAAATAACTGTTTGTTAATTGAGGATGAAAGCGTATGACACTTGATTGTGACATTATATGATATTTGAGATCCATTGGTCTAGGAGATGTAGAAAGAGAAATCAGATACCAGATGAACATTGATGTTATAGAGAAATCCTACTGTGAAAAAGATTTAGGAGTAATGATAAGTAGGAATCTTAAACCAAGTACACAATGTGTATTTGTTCGAAACAAGGCTAACAAAGTACATGGGTTCATACAAAGGAGTGTTAGTTACAAGACTAGCGAGGTTATCCTAGAGGCCCGTCCACTATCGAGCAGTGCCTGGCGGGTACGCGCTAAATGCCCGTTATCGGGCAAAATTGGTGGGCAAACCAGCGGAGTGCCCGTGCCCGTCGTTGAGCGAAATCATGGTCCACCTGCCTGGTGGTTTGCTGCCAGATATGGAGCGACGACTTTATTATTGGAACCTCACGTGACTGTCAAAAACAGCTGATCACTATGCCACCGCTGACCTCGGGGGTCGGGGTCCTCAAGTCGGTGAGGTATGAACAGAGATACTGACAGAACGTATGCTAGCACTTTACAAAACCTGAGTTAAGTCCTGCAAATGTGATACGTATATGTTCCCCGCTCGGTCCAGATGTCCAGTGTATAACCAAATAAGCTTATGCAATGTACATTATTGGCGTGACAATAAACTGGAGATTGTGTATGAATTATGTAATGAGGACATTCGTGTGTGTGTTCTTCGTTCCTGCCACTCGCCTCACTCTAGTCCCATAGCTTCCTGTCTTTGTATATCATAATTCTAACATTATTCAATGAATTTTTATGTACTACAAATCTCACCTGCAAGCAATCTTCCTTGAGTAGTTCATACATGGCTTGACAAGTTGCAGGTATTATGTGAGACAAACTTTGTTTTGATATCCTCGTTCTATACTGAAGTGACGTGTAGGTGCACCCAGTTGAAAGATAGACGAGCCTCTGCAGATATACTCTCCCTCATATTGGTATCCTGTTTTTTTATATATGGTTTCACTTTCGCTAGAAGTTTGTAAAAGGTGTTGGGGTCCATTCTCATGTAATTGGTGAAGTCTTGCTCATGTCCATCTTGCAGTTCACGTAAAATCGTGGCATGACTTCCTAATACTTTTCTTTGCACCATTCCCTTTTCTGCATTTGGTTCTTCTTTTTGCACATAGCAGCAATTATTACAGTACACAAAGCTATGCTCTTCGCTTTAACTGTCTGGCGATTATTCCAGCGACACACCAGGGTGATCGTACCGCACCCGCCACTGCCAACCACCTACTAGCTACCGGCGCCCGACTATGACTGCCGCCAACCACCCCTGTGTGTACAACAACACACAGGCTTTGCCTGGTAAATGGGCAAAGCCCGCCGGGCACTGCTCGATCGTGTGGACGGGGCTTAAAACTATATCTTGCGCATGTAAGGCCTCACTTGGCTTACGCAGTTCAGTTCTGGTCACCGTACTACAGAATGGATATAGAATCCCTAGAAACAATTCAGAGGAGAATGATAAGACTAATCCCGGGTATTAGGAACCTTGAGTACAGAGACAGGTTAAAGCATCTTAATTTGCACTCCCCCGAGAGACGTAGAGTGAGGGGCGATATGATAGAAGTGTATAAATGGAAGTCAGGGTTAAACAAAAGTGATATAACAAAGGTACTC
This sequence comes from Homarus americanus, assembly GCF_018991925.1. NCBI lineage: Eukaryota > Metazoa > Arthropoda > Malacostraca > Decapoda > Nephropidae > Homarus > Homarus americanus. Next base: position 5,289,573 of record NW_024724368.1, on the reverse strand, counting down.
AAACTATCCAACCAGGAGCGAACTCGTAACAATGGTTTTAAATTAGACAAATTTAGATTTAGGAGTGAGATAGGCAAACATTGGTTTGGAAATTGAGTAGTGTATGAGTGGAACAAGTTACCAAACATCATCATTAACTCGAATACGCTGGATAGCTTCAAACATAGGTTGGATGGATATATGAACGATAGGGGTTGGGTGTAAATGGGACTGCCCAGTATGGGCCAATAGGCCCGCTGCAGTTTCCTCCATTCTTATGTTCTTATGTTACTTGCTCTTGATAACCTAAACTCAGATTGTCACTTCTTGTCTCTGAAGCCAGACACAAGCATATGTGTCTTGTTGACGGAGATATCAAGATCAAACTGCTGTGGCTTCCCTCTCACATAGGCATTAGTGAACATGATAGAGTTGATGCAGGTAGGTATCAAACAGGGAGGTAATACCGGTTGGGAAGATATTGGAAGCATAATGTGTTGTCTAATGGTAGACCCTGCTGCTATATGGCATCACGAAAATTGTGACCAAGTCCCAGGTTGCTGATCTGACTTTCTGCCTCATTTACACACAATTGCAGGGTCTCAATTGTTTCTCTTTCTATTGACAACACAACAAACATATAATGTTTCTCACTATTGATCTTTTTTTTTCTTCAAATTTGTATTTCTTTATTATTATTATTATTTTTATTATTATTATTATCATCATCATCACTGTTGTTGTTGTTATTATTAGTATTGTTGTTACTTTTACGTTTTCGACCCCCGGGCCCCGGTGTGGGTCATTGACCTGTGCCCGGGTGGACTGATCCTTGTATATAAAAAAAAAAAAAATCGCATTTAACAATGACAATGTTGAGTACAATCTGGAACTGTCAAACAGAACCTTAAAAACTGTAAACAGAAAAGAGCTTGCTGATGAATTTGAAGCCAGTAGACAAGTGCAAATAAGCACTAGCCAATCCATTGTTTACCATGAAATGTATCAAATAAAACTTGTATATGGAGCAAGTAATAAGATCACTAGATTACAAAATTCTGTAACTGCTAAAGTTAGGATATAAGTACCTCTGGCAGTATGTCCCTCAGGCAGATGTGAACAAAACTAAATGTGAAGGGTGTGGCCAGAAAATGGCCACACACTCCAACACTATGTATTAGACTGTGAAAAAATAGAACCTTATAGAGATAGAGTCAAACACATGTGCCTGCAATGGCACAGCACTTTATCTCTGAGAACAAGATAGCTGATATACTAAGGCTGTATCCACACTTCGCATCTAGTACCTAATCAAAATTCTATGTACCGACTTATACAAACAATGTACAGGAAATACTCAGTAACATTCATTGTCATAACATCGAAATCACTGGGGTCTGATAAACACCCTCTGTTGCCTGTACTCTGTAATCCCTTTTGCGCTACAGTTCACAGGATGAATATGGGGGTGCACAATAAACTAACTGCTGTCTGTGGCAAAATTCAAATTCTACATAATCCTGTGATAACTTTACACCACTTGTGAGAATATAATACCAAGTGACCTGAAACACAGTACATCTTAAAATAAATTTTTTCACCATACCCATTAACATAGTTGCTGAGTAAGGGAGTGGTGGCAGCAAATCATCTATTGTTTGATAATTAAAAGAATATAACCTCCGATTAAGTTTTTATGAGATTAACTAAATATAAACAAATAATAAAAACCCAACACTCATCAACAGACATAGGAAAGATATGTATTGTCACATACACGGGTTGTCACCCTGGGGAGGGATGTCACTGTAGTCATAACCATGGTGGTGAAAGCCCAGCACTGACACCGCCCTCGACACCCCGACGTTGCGCCGACGGATGGCGTGTTCGGCGAAGTCGGCGCCTACTAGCTCCTCCCACTCTGACATGCGGATGTTTACAATGAACCTGTTGATGATCTGTGCCAGAGGAAGAATTGTTCTTTATTATGACAATGAAAGGCAAGAGCACAAGTATTCTTTTTTAAATAATTTTAAAATCATTGTGATAGTAGCATATTTTTCTCAAACATCTCCCATTTCTGTCCATATATTTAAAAGTTTGAGTTGAAATTTTACCAACTCAATTCTTATAATATTTTATTTGCTCACTGCTGCCTTAAACTGTTTTCTGGAATTAATAACTCGATAAATATTTCCTTGTTGTGTCATATTGCACTCTGCCATCACATATGTCATCTACATACTCCACTTACCTTTCTCTTATTTCTTCTGTTTGTAAAGGGATTTATTTTTTTACTTTTTATAATCCTAACTTTTTACATACAGGTACATATTTTCTATTTTTTGTTCATTTCCCTACAGATATTTTGCTTGTTGTCATTTTCTTATTTCCTAGCATTAATTTATTTGCGGTGTTCTTTGGAATTTTACTTTTAACCATTTTCTTTTCATATCAATTTCTTTTGAAGTTAATTTGTGATAAAATCAGATTTACCCTATCAGTTTTCCCCATTTTCTAATATTTCTTTAAGTTCATTCGATGACTTTTTTTAATGTTTAATGGGTTCCAATTTCCCATTCTATTCCCTTTTCTGTTTTCAGCGTCTGTAGATCCCATTCAATTTAAATATTTCTTTCTTAACTACCAAAGTCTTAGCCTCACTAAATTCATTATATGGACACGGTCTGAGCAATAGTCTGCCCCTGAGTAGATCTTCTTGGGGGTTATTGATTTTATTATTTTTTTAATTGAAATGAAATATTTTTCAGTGATGACACTATCGTTTTAATTACCTTGGGGTCGAAATCGTAAATAAAGATGCCTCAGGTAATGGAGAAAACATGAAGTTGCAGAAATCAACTTGCATGTTTCGTAAAATCAGCTATTGGCCAACTCAAGTGATCTTACTACTGGTGCTTCTTTCCCAGTCTTTACCTTTACAAACATTCATTGAACTTCACAACTTCTTTTGTTTTCTTTAACCCTTCATATAAATTTTCTGCCTTATCCTTACTATTATTTATTGGTACTACATGTCAGGCCAGTGGGTTTTGTGTCAAAGTTGATTAGCAGGACTATTTGACACAGCCTAATATCCCTACAAACAACTAACCTGATTCTTTCTAGAAAAATGATAACCACCTTAATGTGACATTTTTATCCGCAAATGCGGTCTGATCCTGTATCACTTCCCTAATCTCAAAATGTCTCACTTCAACGTTCCCTGCAAATATTTACATACTTCTCATAACGTCCCTACATTAAATATTTCTAATTGATTTTATATCCACTCATCCTTAACCTGATTGAATTGTTGTTTATAATTATGGCATTGTTTTTTACAGGAGGTACTGTACATACTCGCTAGTTTTCCGTAGCAAACTGCCAGCAAGCACAGGAAGCAATGTTATCCAACATGATTTTTTTTCCTTCTAGAATAAGAATTTAAATTCAATGAGGCAAGACACCCAATGTTTTTCCATCAACAGAGGGATATCGGGAAAGAAGAAACATAGGGATAAAATATGGAAAATAGAGGTCGCTCATAACTCACTTCGGGTAAAATGGACTTATCAAATGAGGGACAGGTAATGTGGTTCTTTATTCTAATGGTGAAGGGTTAAATGCAGATTCATAGTTTTGGTTTGAACCAGAGTGAGTGGTTTGTAATCGGAGGGTGGTGGATTTGAACAGAATAATAACACAGATCCAAAGGAAAGTGTCCTTTCCGTCTAAAGATAATGTAAACCGCCGGTCCCAGAGTAAAATCACCAGCAATGGGGTAATGTAAAATTGATATCCAGTATTACTTAATGTTTTTGGTATAATTACATGCCCATTAATTTTTGACAAGAAATAATATGGATATGAAATATCCCAAGGAAAAAGCAAACAAGAAAAAAATACATCACTCAGCTCAGCCTGTCTGTTTTAATTGATTCATGGCCAATATATGAGTGGCATCCAAGGTTCGTCCTAACAGTATAGAAACACATGATGTACAAAGCAGTAATCTGAACATGTGTGTGTGAGAGCGGGATACAGTTCAGCACAGATATTCGTGGTCCACCTAAGGTGGAGGGCATGGGGCTCGGCCTACCCTTATTGGACTGCGAAACAGTGTCTAGACGCCCAGGATTAACGTGCAAACTAGTATCTGTGTTGGGGGTTGTCTAGACAGTGACTCACAGTCCAGTAAGGGTGGGACGCCGGGACGGGGTCCATACTCTCCATCTTGGGTGGACCACAAAATTCTGTGTGCAATTGTACTGTACATCATATTGTTGACGAAACTTTTTTTCGTCAGTACAGTACACCATCACCTTCTTTCAGGGTAAATCAGGAAAAGTCAGGGAATTTCAAGGCAGGTTAGGGAAAATTGTGTTTTGAAAAGGTCAGGGAAAAGTCAGGGAATTTCATATAACTTGAAAAAAAATATGTTCAGTTTGGTCTGCATATTATGGGAAAACGGCTGGCTGTCGTTTTTGCTGATATTATTGGTGTGAAACTGAATATTGTATAGTAAACTGGGAGTTCTTTACGATGACGATTACCCAATCACATGGGGTTTTATCATCAATGAAGATTTAGTTGAAACTCACATTTTGAAATAAACTGTAGTAGCGCAAAGAATTATCTGTGGTAGAGTTTCGATCATTTTAGTTGAAGAAAAGAAAGGTGATATGTCAAAAGTGACGGTCACTAAAGAAATATTGAGATATTGCAGCAGGGCCACTGTCGATTTAAATATTAAACCTACTGAAGTGTGAAAAAAATACCAGCAAGACAATTAGCGTTGGAACTGAAAAATCTAGGTTAAAAATATAGACGCAGAAAAAACATTGAAATATTGAAAAGTTAATTAAGGAGGCTGATGATTTAGCACAAAAAGCAGAAAAAAAACAAGGAGTACATCTGTACTTGTTAACTGAGTGCAATGCATCATGTAAAAAGTCTTTAAAAATTAAAGGGTTTTTGGAAGATACTTTTCAAAAATGGTTAGTTGAAAACATTGTAAAATTTGAAGATCAGTTGAATACATTGTAAAACTTGAACATCAGTTGAAACAAACCTGAATGCTTATTGTGCAGTTGCATCTCACTGAATTCCCATAGTCTATCATGTGTCTTTGCCAGTTAAAGTACTGTTGGTTACGTTTAAAGACAAAATCTGCTTCTTCATTAATGTATTTTCTTTGGATTTTTTTCTTCAGGCTACAATGTTTATTTGAGTCTTTACACTCATTGGGCTGGGCTGAAGAATTTAGTTTTATTCAGATTTGGTAATTTTCTTTGTTACAGGGCAGTGGTCACATTTCATGATAAAGTTGGTAGATGAATTATATGTTAGCGTTGGTTAGTAGTGTTCCATCTGGGTTAACTCTTTGGTTAGAAACTGAAAATTTTATTCTTGACCAAGGTCAAAACATCCTCCGTGTGTGACCACCATTTCCCGCCCCAAATTCTTACTAAACATAAACTCAAACTTATTTTGTCTTCTTTAAATAGTCAGGGAATTTGTAACAATTCAGTTAGGGAAAGTCACGGAATTTATTTTTGAATTTCTGTGATAACCTTGTGAGAAAATTGGTACTTATATACAGAAAGATTACTTGTGTACGAACTAGCGACCCTTGCGAAAGGAGGTGAGTACTTTAAAATGTAAGAAGACAGAGAGTCCACTTGTATCATAAGGCGTCAATGGCTTATACTTACGTAGAGGATGACAAAGGTGGCGCTCATGGACCACACGATGATACACAGGCAGGCGAGCGTCTGAACACCCAGCAGGTAGAACCCTCCTCCTAGGACAAAACATTGTTATTGCCAGTGTTACAACACCCACCCAGTAGAACCTTCTTCCTAGGACAAAACAATATCACAGCTAGTGGTATAAAAACCAATATAAAGAACCTTATTCATAAAAAAAAAAAATGCTTGTGTTGTTGAAATCTCTAGCAAGTAAAATCTCACCCTTGGACAAATGTTATTAAGGCACGTTTTAAGAAATTCACAGGTCCACTCCTCTTTTTGGAATAAAAGCTTTTAATATGAGTGTTAAAAGACCTAGCGATTGTTTTGTTACTAGAACTAGCAAATGGAACCCATCTCCTATGGTAAAATCATAGTGCTAGTGTTATAACAGACAAGCTGAAGAACCTACTCCTATCAAAACAGACAACAGGCAGAACACTCATAGGATATAAAATTAATGGACTCAAACTTACTGTAGCCAGGCTCTCACCTGCTAAGAAAGTATCTCTGTATCATTTTCGCCACTTATCAGCTAACTAGCCGTTCGAGCGGTTGGTTTATCCAGTGTTGGTACAGCAGGAAACCGGGAACCGGGACACCTGTGATGCTTGGTAGGGTCACATTGGATAACACCCTTCTCACGTTTGTCCGAGCCGAGGCTCGAACCGTTGACATATTGGTGAGAGTTATGCACTTTACAGCCTTATGTTTGTTATGTCAAATGAGCTATAGCGGAAACTCGTTGAAAACCTTGTGTAAAGGCCTGACCTTTGGGATATAAATCCCTTGCCAGCCTAATGAGGATCTTATAAAATAGAAAGTCAAGAACCATGGGGTTCCAAGGGGTAACAAACTACCGTTAGAGATTGACATCTCTTTACTACGAAAATAATCACAATAATTTAACTCTGACACCAATCGGCACAAATATTAAATAAACAGCACTGGAGTCAAACAATTACAGTACTTAAAACATTTTTAAACAACCATTGCAACAAAAACAGGTATTTCCTACGGCTGCAGATGAATCTTCCTCCTAACCAGCATAGTGGAATGTTCTGGTAACGCATGATCAGCTCTCGGGGGGGGAAAGTCCAAGGCAACTTCCTCACTTGGCGCCGGCATTGGTGGGCGATGTCTTGTCACACAGGAGAGACGCCAGGGCACGGACGGTGGATAGGGCGTTGAGGAAGTTACAATCACGTGGCAGCCGCGGCAGTAGCTGGAGTAGGCGACCGGAGTTGACAGTCGAATAATGAAGGACCGGGGAATCAGCCCACAAGCCCAGGAACCTCAGATGAGTACACAACCAGAGTAGGAATCAAACCGCTGGGTGAAGTAACAGCTGTGGTGAAGGATGGATCGTGTCTGGCATGTGATGAGGCAGAGAGACCTCACCTCCGTCTCCCCAGTGGGGCCGTGAACAAGCAAACGAGCGGCGGACAACCTACCCGCTCGTTGCAGCCCTTACACCTTGATCCAGTGTATTCCTGTCCCAGCAGCCTTTATTCCTGCCCATTATATGATTTCCATTAAATCATAATGTTTTATGCCTAGTGTTTAATTCTTACATTCTTGAAAGAACCTGCCTGATAATTTCTATGAAAAGAAATGACATTTTCCAATACCCATTATTACCGTTTTCTAGCAAGTAACACCCAAGTAAAACATTTAGGACTTACCCCTAAGGAGACCTGACTTCCCTTTGGTCATACTGAGCAGTGAATCCTTCTTTACTAATAGTCCGATAGCAATCATGGCCCACATCCCACACAAACCTGCAACATAATATATTATAGTGTACGACCCGTAACACGATATATTATTACTCATCTTTCACATAATCCTGCAACATATTATGAGCAACATCCCATACACTCATGTAACATAATACAACATAGTCCACATTCATGCAACATAAAATATAATTGTCCACATTACATACATCCCAAACAATGATACAAATGATATTCTGACTTATTTCTAACACAATTCTGCAATACATTTTTATAGACCATATCTAACACAATCCTGCGGCACAATGTATCATGGCCCACATCTCACACTGCAACACATTATAATGGGCCATATCCCATACAGTTATATATCATAAACTATCTAGGACCCCATAAAAAAAAAAATACAAATTATCGTGGTTTACTTCCCATAATTTTCTGTAACACATTTTATTATGGCTTATTAAATCCCACAACAAAAACAATAAAGACCCGACACAATTCTGCAACATAAACTATTAAAAACCACTGGCCGCACACTGCTCATATCCAAGACATAATTAACATCCCACAAAATCCTACAGCTTTAACTATCCTGTTATATATTCTTCACAATTTTTCAACATTAAATCTTAGTTCCCACATCTCACATAATCCTGCATCATAAATTTCAAGGTATCAGAATATGTGGATTAATGCTCACCAATGGATATGTTGTACAGGTGCCTCAGACATTTCCTTTATCCCTTGTGGTGATGTTTACGTAATTTTTTTTTTTTATTGGGCGCCCCCCTACATCCTTGTGTAAGGTGAAGCGCAGAAGCATTTACAGCGCCCAGCAGGGATGCATGCTAAGTTCATGCTTGCCTTTATGTCTCATGAGTTAAGGGCGTAGAAGCCTGAAGAGTCAAGGGCGTAGAAGCCTGAAGAGTCAATGGTTTATGTCATCAAGTTATTGGAAGTTCCAATAACTTGCCCTGAATACAAATTGGCAACTTTCGATTTACAACAGGTATTTGTACATGGCGCAGTGAGTATGTACATGGTACAATAACTGATATATTTGTTTTATTATTTGTTTGTTAATATAATTTCTGTAATTAAATCTACTTCATGAATTTCAAAATACCCCATAGTAATGAGGTGATGAATTTGGTGGGATCTGTTCCTTGGACCTATAATACGAAGAGAAGTTGAATTTGTGCATTGTTACAACCTAAGAGGCCAAGGTCGTAACAATTTGGCGACCTTGCCAGGATAGATCCCTTTATCACTCATTAACTATTGGGAATATTTATATATAGATATTCTTTATTGATTAATCATGGCTACTTTTGACATTGAAGAGTTTGTTGAGAATCCATCCATGAAAATGTTGAAAGACTGTGTTCTATGAAAGGATGATTGGATGAGACTTGCTGATACATATGAAATTGAGTATCAACATAGTCAAAGGAAGCCTGCGATTCAAAATGCAGTTCTATCTGAAATTGTGAATGAAGAGATGCTACCGAAGGGGGCACTGACTTTGCGTGCATTTGACCCCAGGGAAGCTGTAGAGATAAGAAAGCTAGAAATGGAGCATGAGTTGACTTTGAAGGAAAGAGAAGAAATGGAAAGAAAGCGTGAAAGGCAGCATGAATTAGCGTTAGCACAGGCTAGCAGTAGAAGACGAGACTTATAGGCATTGTCTTTAGAATCTGAGACAAAATTGTTTGATGTGACAAAACATTTGAGACTTATGCCTGCCTTTGACGAGGAGGATCCAGAAGCGTTTTTCATGCAGTTTGAGAAAATTGCAAAGTCTTCTCAGTGGCCTAAAGAGTCGTGGATTGTTATGATTCAAAGTGAGCTCACTGGGTCAGCTATTTCAGCATTTCTGTCTTTGTCAAGTGAAGTTTGTCGTAGTTATGAGTTAGTGAAAGAAGAAATTCTTAAGGCATATGAACTCATTCCTGAAACATATAGAGTGAAATTTAGGACTATCAGAGAGACTGATGTACAGTCATATATAGAATTTGTTTATTCATTGAGTAAAATGTGTGGAAGGTGGATAAAGTCTAGCTAGGTAGAAACTTTTGAGGAACTTGTTCAGTTTGTGATTTTATAACATTTCAAAAGAGCCACTCCGAGAGATATACAATTGTACTTGGGAGAGAGAGATATTAGTAATGTTCATAAAGCTGCTGCATTAGCTGATACCTATACCCTTACTAACAAAATGTATCCTGTTAAATTTCAAAATCATTCAGGTGGAAAGGGTTTTGTAACCAAGGAAAAGGGTGGTAGGCAGGATGGTAGTGCTGCTTCTTCTAGTAGAGTAAATTTTCGTGGAAACTCAGGTGAGCTTTCCAAGACATATGCCAAGACTAAAGCATTTGTCTGTTTTTACTGTAAGAAACCAGGTCATGTGATTGCGAATTGCCCTAAATTGAAAGCAAAGAAGGAAGACCCAGTTCTTTCATTCGGACCTCTGGAGAAGTTTGACAAAACTTTAGTGAGTAATCGCCCAACGGAGGATTCTTTTGAACCTTTCATGTTTGATGGTTCAGTTGCAGTTGAAGAATCAGGTGATCAGTACCCTGCAAAGATTTTGCGTGGCACAGGTGCTTTTCACAGTATTCTGAAGAAAGATCTGTTCCCTGTGTGGAAGATTCCTATACCTGTACTGGAGGGCATTTGGTGCTTAAGAGTGTCGGTGGAGTGATCACTGTTCCTTTGTGTAGGGTGTTTTTGAGAACACAACTTGTGACTGGTTGGGTGACTATTGGTGTTCAAGATTCTCTTCCTGTGACAGGGATTACTTTTTTGCTGGGTAATGATATTGCAGGAGCCAGCGTGGTGCCAGATCTTGTTGTATCTTCGACTCCTACAGAGGAGAATAATACTGGTTTATTTGAAGAAGAATACCCAGATTTATTTCCTTTATGTGCAGTCACAAGGAGCCAGACTCTTTGGAATAAGGTACAGACCGTTCCTTCAGTTGACCGTGAGCTTTGTATTGCTGATAGTAGTGCACTTGGCAATGATGTAAATGATTTAGGTATTGAGAATCTGTTTGGCAGTCAGGAGGATTCATTTGATAGTGACATTGGTGGGAGAGATGCGAGTGAAGCTAAAGATTCAGTTAACATTCATTCCCCCAAATCTGAAGCTGATCTCTCTTCTAGTGACAACATTACCATCCAGAAAGTACCTGTCACTAGGGAAAAACTGATAGATGGTCAGCAGAGTGACTCCGAATTAGCTGAACTGTGTAGGAAGGCTGTGGATATGGAAGAAGCGGCTCGTTTTCCTGTTTGTTACTACATGGATTCAGAGTTACTTATTGAGGAAATTCAGGTCTGTATCTGATCCTGCTGATGAGTGGAATGTTGTGCATCAGGTTGTGATTCCCAGATGTTACAAGGGAGAAGTCTTGATATAAGCACACGACTTTTTGGGGGGACATTTAGGAGTTAGGAAAACATACAAAAAGATTTTGTTGCATTTTTACTGGCCTGGAATGAAAGGTGATGTTGCCAGACACTGTAGAACTTACCATGAATGTCAGATGGCTGGTAAACCGAATCCGGTCATAAAACCTGCTCCCCTAAAACCCATTCCTGTGGTAGATGAGCCATTCAGCAGGGTTATAATTGATTGTGTAGGTCCTCTCCCAAAAAGTCAAAGCAAAGAGTGGGGTAAAGGCTCTGACTAACTTCTTCACTAAATATGGCATCCCTAGAGTAGTACAGTCGGATTAGGGTACTAACTTCACTTCTTTCCTTTTCCAGCAGGTGATGAATGAATTGAGTATTAAGCAATACTTAGCTTCTGCATACCACCCTCAAACCCAAGGTGCCCAAGAGAGGTTCCACCAGACTTTAAATCTATGCTTAGAAAATACTGTATGGAGTCTGATAAGGATTGGAATGGAGTGCCACCTATGATGTTTGCCATAAGAGAGACTACCCCAAATTACCTAGGATTCAGTCCCTTTGAAATGATTTTTGGTCATGTTGTAAGAGGTCCTATGACTGTGTTGAAGAAAAGTTGGATAAGTAATCAGATAACTGTCCCTTTGTCAGTGTATGTAGAGAAGTTTAAAGAGAAACTGAAGAGAGTAGGTGAGATTGCTCGTGAAAATCTGTCAGAATTACAGGAGAAAATGAAAAAGAAAACGATATGATGAGCATTGTCATGTTATGCCCTTCGGCCTCAAAGGAGTACCAGCAACATTTCAGCGAGCGATGCATATAGTGACATCAGGCCTGCATGCCGGGAGTGTACGCCTATCTAGATGATCTGGTCGTCGTTGGTGAGACATGAGTACAACACATTGGCCAACTCCGTGAACTCTTCAATCGTCTAGCAAAGTTCAACTTCACCGTAAACCTTTCCAAGAGAGAATTCGGACATGCCACCTTAATCTTCCTTGGTCATGTCATTGGACAAGGGAAAATTGCTCCAATTGATGCCAAGGTTGCCGATAATCTCAGTCTACCCGCACCTCACAATCGAAAGGCTCTCAGAAGATTTCTCGGGATGGCTGGATTCTACAGGAGGTTTTGTCAAAACTTTGCCAGGGTGGTCAGTCCCCTAACAGATTTGGTCAGCCCCAATAGAAAGTTTGTGTGGACTGATGAATGCCAGACAGCATTCGAAAAGGTTCGTGGACTGATGAATGCCAGATAGCATTCGAAAAGGTTCGTGGACTGATGAATGCCAGACAGCATTCGAAAAGGTTCGTGGGTTGTTGGCGATGGCTCCGTACTGTACTGCAACTCCCAGACTTTAAGAAACAGTTTGTGATACAATCGGATGCGTGTGACACAGGAGTTGGTGCTGTGTTAAAGCAAAAAAGAAAATATGGAATATTGCATCCGATCTGTTATTTCTCGGTCAAACTGAAAAAGCATCAACGTGGATATGCCACAATATAAAAAGAAGCATTGGTCCTTTTGTTAGCTCTGGAAAAGTTTGAAGTGTATGTAGGTGGATCACCTTACCCAGTGATAGTTTATACAGATCATAATCCACTTCAGTTTTTTTCATAAAATGAGAAATGAGAATCAATGACAGTTACAGTGGTCATTAGCTCTTCAACCCTATAATATTGAAATCAACCACATAAAGGGCTGTGATAATATTATTGCCGACACTCTATCTCATGTTGAGTAAAAGTTTATTCAGAGCTTCTTAAACATTAACGTTCAGCCACGAGATCAAACACTCCTGCATAATTGTAAAACATATCACGCCATGCAAACTTCAGATCCATTGCTTACTTCAGGTGTTCGTGTAATAATTGCCTCGACAGGCGCAGGGGAGTCTTTGGCACAGCAGCAATTAGTTTTGGAGTCACTCTCTGAAACTCCAACTAGTAGCTCAGAGGACATTTCTGATGAAAGCCGCCAGAACTGGACTCTAACGCCTGCTGTGTTAACTGGTGTACAACGATTACATAGCCAGGAACTAATTAGAGTCACAGTACATTTGCCAAATGTGAGTGAAGGAACAGATGTTGTGTGTCTGAGTGAAAGTTCACGAGTGAAAGGTTTGTCACTTGAGTCTACCTTAAGCACCGTTAGAATAGGTAGTCTCACAGTTGTCCTCGTTCTCAATAGAACTGTGGGACCCATAACCTCAAGAAAGGGATGCTGTTTAGGTAATTTCCTTGTTTTTGACAAAGCAGTTGTCGAAGAGCCATTAGAATTACCAATAGGTAGTGTAACTCAGAGTAAATCGAACGAAAAATCACATATTGTAAATAAAGTAGCGTATATATATATATATATATATATATATATATATATATATATATATATATATATATATATATATATATATATATATATATATATATATATATATTTCTTTGTGATATCACACACTTCCAACATGAGAGGACATATCTATAAGCTCACCGAGTTATCATGCAGAACGAATATAAGGGAATACTTTTTTCAACAGAGGGTGGTAGAACTTAGGAATGGTCTACCAACCCATGCTGTGGAATCAAGAACAGTACTGACAAAAATATAAAGAACAATGGAGGGATCCTACACAGGCCACTCTGGCCTCCCTAACTCGGCTTATCCACCTCTAGTGGGTGCCCAATAGGTAAATAAGGTAGTTAAGGTAAACGTTTACTAGACGCAGGGCATATCCGGCATAATCTTGCAACATTTCATGCCGTGGCCCACACCACACAGTAATCTCCAACAATCACTATCAATCCTGATATTTCAGACAATCTTGCCTTGCCCACTTCCTAAATAAGCTTGCGATATCATGTGGTCCTGCTTTATCCCTCACCTTACACAAATCCGTAATATTAACTACCATGACCTACATTTCATTACATTTCATACAATCCTGGAACAGTATCAACCGTCACATATCTCACATATCAAAGACCACCTGTGTATGAGGTTTATGTATAAGTTTATTGATTAAACTAACCAGAAACTGGTGCAAAATGGACCCCGACTAACCAACAAATTAATGCTTATTTTATAAATGTCATGATGAGAAAAGACAAATGATATTGCCATTCCACCTACCCCAGAGCACGTATCTCATGACATATTTTCCCAAAATTCAAAATTTGCGTTCAATGTATAATTTTAGTCTCAATGTGATATGATTTTTTGGTTATAATTATAAAATATCAATTAAAGTTTAGTATAAACGTACCATGTACAGAGGTAGCACCTACGGGGTCGTCAATGTGAAGCTTGTCGAAGAGTGGCATCGCCATCACAGAGATTAAGCCCCCGATGATGCCTATGAAGAGAGCCTCCCAGGTGGTGAAGAGCGCACACCCAGCTGGTGAGGGAAAGATGGTGAAAAGATCATCCAGCTGGTGAAAGAGACGATGAGAACAATCAGCTGGTAAAGGAGAAATGGCGAGAATAACAACCATCTGGCAAAAGAGGAGTGGCGAAAAGAAAAACTAGCTGGTGAAGAATGGGTTTCTAGAAGAGCTTCTAGCTGGTAAAGAAGAGGATGTAAGTGGAACATCCAGCTGGGGAAGGAAAGGTGGTGAAACGAAAAGACTGCTGGAGGGAGGAATGTGGTGCGAAGAACAAGTTGACGAAGGACACTTGGTGAGTGGAATATCCAACTTGTGAACGAAATATGAAAATAGAGGTACACATCGGTAGGTGGTGAAGCAAATGTAGTGAGAGCGACTCCATGAAAGTGAAGGAAAAGGAGTGAAACATTCATCTGGTGAACATGAAGACACAGCTGGAGTACGTAAGCTAGCGAAGGAGAGTTCAAACGAAGAACAAGCAGTTGGTGAAAGATACGTCGTTAGATGAGTCCCCAGTTAGTTAAGGAGAGGTTGTAAATGGGACATCCAACTGGTAAAGGAGATCTGGTGAAAGGAACAATAAGCTAGTGAAGGAAAGCTGGTGGGGGGGAACAATAAGCTGATGAAGGAGAGCTGGTGAGAGGAACAATAAGCTGTTAAAAGAGAGCTGGTGAGAGGAACAATAAGCTGGTGAAGGAGAACTGGTGAGAGGAACAATAAGCTGTTAAAAGAGCTGGTGAGAGGAACAATAAGCTGGTGAAGGAGAGCTGGTGAGAGGAACAATAAGCTGTTAAAAGAGAGCTGGTGAGAGGAACAATAAGCTGGTGAAGGAGAGCTGGCGAGAGGAACAATAAGCTGTTAAAAGAGCTGGTGAGAGGAACAATAAGCTGACGAAGGAGAGCTGGTGCGAGGAACAATAAGCTGTTAAAAGAGCTGGTGAGAGGAACAATAAGCTGGTGAAGGAGAGCTGGTGAGAGGAACAATAAGCTGTTAAAAGAGAGCTGGTGAGAGGAACAATAAGCTGAAGAAGAGCTGGTGAGCGGAACAATAAGCTGAAGAAGAGCTGGTGAGCGGAACAATAAGCTGGTGAGAGGAACAATAAGCTGATGAAGGAGAGCTGGTGAGAACAATAAACAGGTGAAGAAGAGCTGGAGAGAGGAACAATAAGCTGTTGAAGGAGAGCTGGTGAGAGGAACAATAATCTGTTGAAGGAGAGCTGGTGAGAGGAACAATAAGCTGTTGAAGGAGAGCTGGTGAGAGGAACAATAAGCTGTTGAAGGAGAGCTGGTGAGAGGAACAATAAGCTGATGAAGGAACATTAAGCTGACGAAAGAGAGCTGGTGAGAGGAACAATAAGCTGATGAAGGAGAGCTGGTGAGAGGAACAATAAGCTGGTGCAGGAGAGCTGGTGAGAGGAATAAGAAGTTTAGCCCACTATCGTAGGAATAAGTGCACAAGATGAGGATCCACTAAGCCAATCTAGGCCCTATTACACCGGTAGGTCAACCTAAAACCCAATACCTCAATCCAGAATCTCGCATACTCAACGTAGGACCCACCTGTGATGCTGACCAGCGCCCCAAGTACACTATTGACCACGTCGGCGACCTCCAGTCTGCGGTTCTTGTACCAGGAGAGACTCATCCCTGCCAGCCCGCCGCCAATACTTGACTGTAGGGTGGCGACGGCTGTACGTGCCGCATACTTCCATCTGTCGCCAGTGATGCCGAAGGTACTGAGGAAAGTCAATATTATAATGAGAAAGGAGAGGAAAGGGTGAGAATAAACATTTATAAATAAGAAATAGTCAGGAAAATAATGAAGGATGCCGAGGAGGAACATATGAAAAAAGAAGGAGCGTGTGTCAATATTATGTGTCTGTTATAATATTACAGATAGCATTTTTTATTACACTAAAGCTGGCAATACCTTGTTTTTGTAATGGATTTTTTATTTGTTTGTTATGAAAAGTCAGGTTATATTATGTTCTATTGACAAACTTTCTATATGTGCTTGTTATAGATATGGACATTACATGTCTTTAAGGATGTGTCGGATACTATTATGTTTGTTATGATAGAAAGATATAATTTAATTTCATGAGGAGAAAAGTAACATTTCACGCTTAATGTAATGAGATAAGGTTAGAGTTAGGGAGGACAAACTGTGTAAATCCACGTTATACAGTAAATATATACCTAACACGGGCGAAGGCGGGCAATTTTACTAGTTTACAATAAAGTGACGGGCAAGACTGTTTGTTGTGAGGGGATAGATATTTATGTGCTTTTGTTACTAAAGGACAGGCAATGTTCGTCTGTTGTTAAGGGGCAGGTACGAATGTTATCTTGTTGCTAAGAAATAGGTACAAATGTTTGTTTGTTACTAAAAGACAGGAAATAATGTTCGTTCGTTACTAAGAGACAAGTAATAATGTTTGTTTGTTACTAAGAGACAAGTAATAATGTTCGTTTATTACTAAGAGACAAGCAATAATGTTTGTTTATTACTAAGAGACAAGTAATAATGTTCGTTTATAACAAAGAGACAAGTAATAATGTTTGTAAATTACTAAGAGACAAGTAATAAGGTTTGTTTGTTACTAAGAGACCAGAATAATGTTTGTTTGTTTCTAAGAAACAGGTAATAATGTTTGTTTGTTTCTAAGAAACAGGTAATAATGTTTGTTTGTTACTAAGAGACAGGAAATATAGTTAGTTTGTTATTAAGGGAGATGTAATTATATTCTTTTGTTGTAAAAGGAAAAGCATTACTGGTAAGAAAATAAAACAGACGAAAGGGATTTTATTAAATAAATGTGATGGTACAAAACAAATTCAAATTATGCGGTGAAAATAAAGAACAAAGTTAAAGATTGTTTTCCTTGTAATCTGCTAAAATAAAAAATAAATATTATGTTTGCGAAAAGATCAGTTAAGTTACCATAATCACCGTTCAATAGTGATAATGGAATGCAATCTGGTGAGAACGTACACTTGACCCACACTAAATGGTTCCCTTACCTGCCACAGTTAAAGCCGAGCCAGCCCCACCACAACATGAACATGCCAAGGATGGCGTTGGTTGGGGAACCCATGGGCAGGGCTCCTTCACCGTCATCGTACCGTCCAATCCTTGGACCCACCATCGCCGACGCTACTAATGCTGAAACCCCATAAGTAACAATTATACTTTTACCCGGCAATTTTTCTTTCTTCGTTGTTATAAGATAACATCTTATTTTAAAATAAGCTATATTACAAAAATGTCACAACCCAAAATTTCAGCTAAACTCTACTAGAAGTAGATGTCACGTCTTAGAAACTTCTAGTCAACAGTTTAAGGTTTACTTAAAACTTCCATGGAATACCTGGGAGAAATATATATGTAAGATGTTAAATGATGTTAAATAGAAAAACCTCTCGTGAACAAATTGCAGTGTGTTTCCAGAGAATTTAAGTATCAGATAAGTAATAAGTATTTGATGCATCAACAGTTTTGAGATATATAGAAAGAGATACAGATATATATATATATATATATATATATATATATATATATATATATATATATATATATATATATATATATATATATATATATATATATATATATATATATATATATATATATATATATATTTATTCAGAAATTTCAGTGTAATTTCAAACGCCGCCCATTGGCGATGCTGAGTTCAAGGTCGTCTGAGGGCCGCGCTCCCCGCATGTAGCAAGAGATTGTGGAACTAGGCCTATACGATATTAAATGTAATTTACCGAGTTAATAGGGACGCGAATCATGAAATTAAATATCAGTTATTAAATTGAAAATAATTATAGATCGTTTCCCAGTCTGAAAATGTTGCGTACGTCTGGTAAATAAGTCACTCCCGGAAAGCACCAGGGAGCAAGGTGGCCGGGGAGCTGTGAGAGAGGTCAAGGACCACCTCTGTGCTGTACCCAGGAGAGACGGATTGCGTGACCTGGTCAGTGGCGGCTCGTGCATAGGGCTGCAGAGCTGCAGTCCCCCCAGACACTCACTGCCAGGCGTATGATTCCTTTAGAGAGACAGCTGAATAATACACTACCAACAAATATATCATTTTATATGTTATTTAATTATTTTCAATACGTTGCTAAGTGAATTTTCATTAAAATCAGACCAAAATTTAAGTTACTTTCATAGTTGCTGTCAATGCTGTACGATTCATGTCTGTTATTAATTGGCGCCGCCGCCACACCACTTCTGGAGACAATGAGCTGCACTTGAAGCAGCTCAGTCTCGTACAACGTGTTTACATTGCGTGTGGACGGTGTGGTTAAATCGTGCAAAGGAGGTCTGTGACGTAATTTTGCTGCAGTGCAGAGAGAGATTCAGCTTTACTAATCATTTGGAAGCAAGCAAGTTACTTTTAGTGAATAATTTTCCAGTGTATGCCAAAAATTTCCCTAGTAATGAACTTGAACAAGCAGTTGCAGCATATCCCATGCTTGAAAAAGACAAATTGAGAACTGAACTTACTGTACTGTACACAAGAGAAGATTTGTGTAAATCAGAAAGTCTCATGGACTTGTTGGAGATGATGAATGACAATAATCTACAGTCAACATTTTCAGACACTGTCAAGTTGCTGAAAATTTTAATAACAACTCCAATGACAACGGCAGAAGCAGAAAGGTGCTTTTCAACTTTGAAGAGAATTAAAACTTTTTTGCGCAGTACCATGGTGAATGACAGACTGTGCTTTAGCAGTGATATCCATTGAAAATAAAATGATAACAGAAATAAAGGATTTTAATGAAATAGTAATAAACAATTTTGCTACATCGAAGAGCAGACGCGCGGACTTTATTTTCAATTGATACTGGTCCATCACCACCAACACTACTACCATGCCCTGGGAATTCGTGGACATCAACTACAACTCATACCTGAGGTAGGTCAAATTTGTGTATCCTACTGTTGTGTGAGGCTTGCAGTCCCTCCATTTTATTTTTCACCAGCCGCCACTGCTCTATACTCAAGGTTCCTAATGCCCGGGATTAGTCTTGTCATTCTCCTCTGAATTCTTTCCAAGGATATCTTGATAAAATCACACGTTTTCATTGTGGATCTACATGAAATATATATATATATATATATATATATATATATATATGCAAGTAAATCACTGTAGGTGCGCGTGATCTAGGTATATGCTGATAACCACAAGGAAAGAAGAAAACACGAAGTTCCCAAGCGCTTTCGTGTAATTCACATCTTCAGGGGTGAGTACTCACCCCTGAGGGAATGGGACAACTGGCCGACGCCATCTGGCCGCAGCCCAACTGGCCGCGGGAAACTCGCCGCGGCCGACTGGCCGCCGCGGACTGGGGGTAAACTGCAAACGCCTATTTTTGCGCTCTCAAAGGTTAGGTTAGGTTAGGTTAGGTTAGGTGCTGCTCGGGCTTTTCTAGCTTGGAAACGGGAAGTTTGCCTTTCCCGGACCCTTTGCAGCCGCTGGGCCATGCCGCATTAAATTAGTTGCCGTGATTGCTGTGGTATCTGGTTTGTGGGGCGATGATGTCGGTTGGAGTCCGTTTGTGTGTCCCTTCTTGCTGTCCGGGGTCGATAAAAACAGGAGAACCTCTGTCCCGAGAGGTACTAGGCTTAACCCTATTATATACCTCTGCCTTGGGATTAGGAGGTTAACTGTGACGTTCGGTGGCTGGGCAGTTACACAACGGCTGAGATCCTGTTCATCCACATGAGTTGGTCTTAGAGGATTAACTTGAAGTATCCTCTGTAGAACTGAGAGGTACGGATGGGCAAATGCCTCTCGCCTTTTCCAGGGTCTCCCACTCCACCGGTTGAATGGATAGTCCCGTGGACTCTGCTTGAAGGGCTAGGTTATCTATACAAAGTCTCTTAAGTCTGCTGGTGGAGTGCAGTCGTGGAGAAATTGTTGCAACCTGTAAAGCCACTGTGTCATCTGCAGCGTTACTGCCTGGGCAGAGAGGAGAGCTGAGGCCGTGAGGCGGCAGCAATAGTTATCTCCTACTTCGGAAACTTAGCAAGCCAGGGGATATTTTCAGGCTAAACTTTGAGAGTACAGCCTATCTACAAACGACCCCAGCAACTCTGGCAGCCGCTGGTGTAGCTCCCGAACCACATTGGTTAGCATCGCTAAGGAGTTTTCTGTCTGCTGTTTCTGCACTGAAACCTGCTGTTGTGGTGCAGTAGTAGGAGTCTGGTGACTATATTCTACAAGCCGTCGTCAATGGTCAAATCCTCCCAGGAGACGGACTGCTGGTTGTCGTGCTCTGGAATGTATTGCTAGCATGACTGGGATCCCGACGACATGAGAGTTTCCTTGACGCCGAGCCCCCCTAACGTGTGCAATGCCGAGGCGTGCTTCCAATTCCGGGTTCTTCTACTGTAGCTTCGTATTAACCTTCTTCATGAATTATATCTGTGTCTAATTCTACCTCTGCCAGTCCACGCCTGTTATTTCCTAATACATAACAAATAGTATGAACATATATTAGTGCATTATATAATTGTGGTCTTACAAAGGACCCAGCTCAAGGTGAAATTCCCCAAATTTCTCAAAAAAATTTAAGGTTACTAGACCACAGGCAAGCTGATGCAGGGTCCACACTTGCCTGAAGCTCCTCCACACAGATGAACGCCACACGAGCCCGCGATATCCACTACGCCTAACTTAAAGAGGAAGCCGTGGGACCCCCAGATCCAGCCAGCAGGTATACAATACACAAGAGTATTCACCCCTGAGAAGATCACATAGGCCACAAAGTTGAACCTGTGGACAGTGAACACAATGCTTCAACATCGGGGTTACATTATTGTTATACAGAGAATTGAAAACAGTGTCATCCAAGTTCATATTCCAAGTGGGCATAATCACAGCAACTACAGTATGTCTTATTGTCTTATGATAATTATTGTTGTCCCTTCAAGAGATCTTCCTGTACAGTATCTATGAATGTGTGCTACGTGAGAATGTTGAAACATATCTCTATGATTCAGTTTCAACCCTCTCTAAATTCACTCCTACCTCTCAGCTATAGCCCCTGACACGATGGTTGTGGCGGTGGTGGCAAAAGAAAGTTGAAAGAAGAAAGTTGTGTAGATGGCACCCATGTTCTCCTCGTCTGGGTTGATGGCAAAGTCGCCCCACCCACAGAAGGGGTTGGTCCACTCCGACTTACCAAAGGAGAGAGCGTAGCCAAAGAGCCAGTATGTGAATCCACCCAGCAACACATCCACAACGTTCTTCACCATGATGTTAGTTTCGTTCTTCATCGACACGCAGCCGGATTCCAGCAGCCCGAAACCTATTCACAAGAAAAAAAAATGAGGAAATGTTTATATCAGACTACGTACTGTTCTTAACTAATTCATCAAGTTTTCAAGGAACAGAAACCCGTAATCATAAAAATAAAATACTAGAAGATTCTATTGAATACATTGTAATGTGACGGTTAGATGATACAGTAGTGGAGGAAAGTGAATGAGCAAAATAAAGGTTGTGTTCATTACAAGATACTGTAATACTCAACTGCATACTGCCCTTATATAACTAAGCTTAAAGTCAACCAGTAACTAGACTTCCAGTCCTAACAAAAAAAGACCTCAGGCAAATTTCTTCCTTCTTGTCCCTGGGACTGACCTGACTGCATGGTGAAGATGATGAAGGTGGCAGTGAGAATCCAGGCGGCGTCGTTGCCGAATTCGTCATCTTCGGATTGGACGCCGCCGCCCCGGGAAGTGATGGTAACATTAACTGTGGCGTTGTGTGTGCCGTTGACACTGAAAGACTCCGTCAGGTTGACCGGGAAGATTTCCAGTATGCTGTTTACCTCTGTAACTACAGCACCCAAGTCCACAGGGGCCACGTCACTGTCGTAAAAAATCTAAAGTTAAGTCAAGATACACAGCACAAGTCAGATGAACATATTATTATATGAGGTAATAGTTGAGTACCACACTCTAAACTTGTCCCATGATAAAGATTTGGGTGAAAACGTCAGTAGTTGTCAGTGCAGGAGTTAATTTTCCTATGGCTTCAATAAATAATTTGTTGTTAAACTGTTATGAAGATATATAATGAAGGAGGGTGTTCAGTGACCAGTGCCTCTTATAATAATGAATTACTGTAAATATACAATTTCACTATGAAATTCATCTTTGTTTGTAGGTACTGAATTTTACTTATCTTTTTCTTATTTACCCACTAGCGGTGGCTATGCTGAGGAAAGGGGGCCAGTGATCTGTATAAGTTCCCTCCATTGTTCTTGATAATTTTGTCAAGGGCTATTTTGAAGCCCAGTACTGTTCGTGATTCTAGAGCTTAGTCTGATAGACCATTCAATAGGCCAGTAATAAGATCTGCCATCCGCTCGAGTTGGCTCCGCGACATCCACCCTGCTTTGGGTGCCTGGGGATATCTGGGACTGTCGCACGGATGACATAGTTTTTTTAATGGAGAGGGCGCCTCCTCCCCATCTCAGAGATATTCGTCGTAAGCGCCTCTCCCAGTACCGGGGGGTCTTTTTGGTAGAGAAAGGAGGGGTGAAAGAAGATTAGAGGTGGGGGGAGGAAGTTATGGTTCGGAAATTGAAGAAATTTAGGAGGAGGTAGGAGAGGGCGGGCTGGCCGCCGAAGCTTAGCTAATAGTGTGTTAGGGTTGTGTCATGTTATGGGTTAGTTATTGTCCGTCGGTACAGGCACTAGACATTCTACCCTATCCCAAAAATGGGTGTTTTGAGGGCCTTATTTCATATTCCGCCGACCCTACCAGCGGATGCTAGTTTAGGGAGGTTGTCTATTGCCTGGCCGTATACATCGGGGGTGGTAATGGACCTTTTGAGATTTGGTAACTTTTTGGGAACCATGTATGGTTTTTGTTATCTGGTGAGAGTCTTTGAAGGAGTTCTTGCTCTGATCGTTCTATCTTTTGCCAGACTCTGCTGGCCAGGGTGTGCAGCTGCTGATTGATGGGTTTTATTCTCAGGTCTCTCTGTATCTCGGCTGTGGTTCTGGTGAAGGGATATCTTTCACCTGTGACTAATCTTAGAGCTTCATTTTGGACCACCTGTAATTTTAATATATATATATATATATATATATATATATATATATATATATATATATATATATATATATATATATATATATATATATATATATATATGTGTGTGTGTGTGTATATATATATATATTTTTTTTTTTTGGTATTAGCCCAAACACAGGTCACTGACCCACATCGGGGCATGGGGGGCGAAAATGTAATAATAATAATAATAATAATAATAATAATAATAATAATAATAATAATAATAATAATAATAATAATAATAATATATTAATAATAATAATAATTCATAGTAAATAAAATTATAATATAAAATACAAAATTGAAAATAAAATAAAATGAAAATTATAATAATAATAATAACAAAGAACCATAAAGAAATACAAAAATGAAAAGCAGATCAAAAGTGAGAAACATTATATGTATGTTGTGTTGTCAATAGTAAGAGAAACAAGTGAGACCCTGCAATTGTGTGTAAATGAAGCAGAAAGTCAGATGAGCAACCTGGGACTTGGTCAATATTTTCGTGTTGCCATCTGGCAGCAGGGTCTACCATTAGACAACACATTAGGCTTCCAATATCTTCCCAGGCGGTAGCACCTCCCTCTTTGGTACCTGCCTACTACCTACTACCTGCTCATAGTATGAAGAGGTACTGCTGGGTAAGTTAATTTCGGTATGATAAATGATGTCACCAGGCGGAGTTTTATTTTCTCAGTAAGCGCGTTAAAGTGGTATAGCTTTTATAGCTCTCTTCTTGCCTTTTCCTTCCTGGTGTGGACATGATGGGAGTAACCTGTCGTTGATATATGCAGATCCAGAAGGGTGCCTCTGCTTTTGTATTCTATCTGGGCATTACTGGTTACTAATGGATGGGCTTTCTTTCTGCATAAGGGTATCACTGAATTTTGGGAGACTGGTTTGGGTTTTCCATTGTTTTTCGTAATTATTTACAATTTCTAATTCCCGCCTGGTGTTGTCTTACAGTCTTTCTTTGGTGCTGGGGGAGGGAGTGGGTAGTGTGAGAGGGGACGTCCTCTCCTTTGTGGAGGAAGCCGTCCTTCTACGCAATTTATGAGTTTTATCTATTCGCGTTTAAAATTTAAATGGTTTTTATGAAGGTTTCATGCTATTTATGGCTTTTACCTTGCATTATTTAATTTTAAGATTCTAAACTTTTATTTAAATTCGATGACATGACCTGAGCTTTTGCCTCGCCAGGGACGTAATTACCACAATCAATCAATCATTTTAATAATAATAATAATAACAAATGACTATGGACACCATCAATATTAATCTACTGTTGTCAAATATAATTCACCAACTTTAGCGATGATCTGTAACCAGTGTTCAATGCATATGTTTATCCTACGAAGGTATTCCCCTATTTCACGATGTCATAATTGTCACATGCCACCCCTTTTTTACTACTTCTTTTGCAGTGACACAAACACCGCCTAGATGACAAACTACAGGCTAAAGCATTCCCAGGCAAACCGTACTGCTATGAAACGTCAGAGTCAACTGGGCAGAGATAAAAATATCCAGGCCGGAGTTGTACTGTAGAATTAAAACATGTACTGTACTCACCTTACGTTAAGCTTGAGGACGTTCTCCGTCATGTTCAACATCCCTGCTGCTATCTTGACTGCCGCTGATCCACTGCAACAACACAAACACTTGATAATGAAAACAAATGATGCATAACATATACTTGTAAATCATTGTGGACCTTA
Source organism: Homarus americanus (assembly GCF_018991925.1). NCBI lineage: Eukaryota > Metazoa > Arthropoda > Malacostraca > Decapoda > Nephropidae > Homarus > Homarus americanus. Next base: position 5,264,464 of record NW_024724368.1, on the reverse strand, counting down.
AGGTTATTTTTTTTATGTAGTATAGGTAGGCGAGTAGTCCAAGATTACCTTAGGAAATTAAGACCCAGCACTGTGTCGTGTGTAGGTGTAGGTGCCCGCGAGGCAAGGCCTATACCCTTGTGGTCACGCTCGGCCATGTGGTGAGGGTTTGTGTGGCGAGTGTGATGATGGTGCTTCACTGTGTGGTGAGTGTGATGATGGTGCTTCTGTATGTGGTGAGTGTGATGATGGTGCTTCTCTTTGATATATCTCATGTCATATGGAGCCTATGTATCACATAGGCTTTTGTATAGACATTATTAACAACTAATTACAAGAATTTATTAACTTTATTAGACAATACTTTTAAAACAGTATAAAAAATGTTCATGTGTTTCTGTGTGAGTCACTTCATGAAACTCTCTAGTTATTTCCTTGCTGGCCATAGAATAATGATGAACCACTGCTGTGTATCACATCATTACCTTGTTCCCTTGGCAAGTTATATTCAAGTGTCAAAAAATTTAAACACGTCATGACAGGATATTTCTACCACACACCACCTTCTCTCCTATTCCCTTCCCCCTGTTCTTGTTTCTCAGCCACCCGTGTGTGTGTGTGTGTGTGTGTGTGTGTGTGTGTGTGTGTGTGTGTGTGTGCGTGCGTGTGTGCGTGTGTGTGTGTGTGTCCGCCAAATAGGGATAATGGGATAATCTTTTTTCATTGTTATGACAATGTAAATTAATTTGCATATGAAAAAAAAATGCTGTTTCATAATAAGACGTCGTTTATAATCATAATGTATTCAAGTTATATATAGCTAAAGCAGGTTACGTTATATTTCGTTACATTTCGTTACATATCATTACGTTACGGACGTTACGTTATGTTACGTTTTGTATGAAGCTATTCATTTATATGTATTATTACAAGTGAAAAATCAGAAATATTATATTGGATTGTCGGCCATTAATTTGGTAAAACTTTTGTATTGACCAATACATGATGCCTTAATGAGCCGTAAGACATTGGTGCTGATAGAACATTCCGTTCTTACTGTAAGGCTGCTTTAATTCTCTGACGCTGTTGTACAGAACCGACTTGGATGTTCCCATGGGTGTAGAGGTGAACCAATAGCCTTCAGGCTGCTGGCACGCCGAACAACATTGATGGTCATTAAAATTTTGATTACATAGGCCGAAAGAGATAATTACGAAATACTACTAGCATGTATTGGCAAGGGCAGCCCAGAACCTTCAGGAACTCCGCCGAGTGGGTCCCATAGGCCACCCTTCTTGGCCAATCTCCTTAGGTGCTGAGGCAGCTGAGGGTCTTCAGGACTCCGCCGAGAGGGCCAGAACAGCCGCCCTCACGCCCCCAAGGAGTGATGCTAGCGAAGGTCCCGCTGGACCCCCATGTAAGGTTGAGACTTTTCCTGTATTTCTCTCTAAGACTGAGAGAGGCAACACTGACTAGTGACGCTAAGAGTATCTACTGTCATATCTTGATATATTTATTACTTATTCTAACGTAGCTTCCACAACACATCGAGACTTTGGTGTTTGTTTCTGCGAGTGAAGGAGATATAGTGAGTCAACCTGAGACGTTAGCCAGCTGGTGCACGAGTTTGGACTTACGACCACAAGTAACCACAACTTATATGAAGTATACAGGTATACAGTCCTCAGTAACTTTTGCCAAATTCTTCACTTTGTGGTATAAACAATACAGTATTAACATTATTTACCACTGCTTAGAGGTGTGATGTTTGAGGTTTCATAGTTTAATATTTATAGACAGGCAGCCTAATGAGGTGATGACCTTCACAGCCAGCAGGAGTTGTACTGACAGCCCAACGATGTGTTCAGTGTATCAGAGAACTGTGTATGTTAACTAAAGCATGAGACTTGGCCTGCTGCTGTACTATGACAACATTATGTCGTGTGGGACATCACCAGAGTACTCCTGTGTTGGCCTAAGCAGACATATTCTAAAACTGCTGCTATATCTTTTTAGCACCGGCCAGTGGACATGTTTGTTGTCCATTAGACATAACATATAACTGATTTACTTCACGTTTGTGGAAGCAGTAAAATAACATTATATTCAAAGTAAAGGGGAGGTATGACCTGAACGACTGGTGACGAGTATTCAAGGGTCTATGATGCTCTGTGTGTTCGTGCGTGCGTTGACACTGTGAGCTGCCGACCAGTAAGGACCCCTGGTCTCACCTACCGCTCGACCTGAGTGGGTCAGTAATTATGGTTTCTGACTGTACCTCATATTTGTAGACTTGACAAGATACGATGTTAAGTAGTAAAGTGGGCAATGAAAAAGCTAGTAGTAAAGGTTGTGGCATATGAAGGCTCAAGAACCTCTGTGTGAGTAAATGATAGGAAATTTGACGTATCAGTAGTATAAGTTCATCAGTATTTATCATGGTACTGGAGGCCTACCCTAGTAGTTGTTGGATGCTGATGAAGTAGTTCTGATAACAGATAGTATTAAAGAAGCAGGGGAGAAATTTAAGAAATGGAAGGATGGAATAGAGGCAAAGGGCATGAGAGTGAATGTGGAGAAAACAAAATTATTGTGCTATCTGGAAAAAAAAAGGAATGGCGCCAACCCAGTAATTTGCACCACTTTTGGAAGGTGGGTAGACAGGAGGGCAGTGGAGTAGATGGCAGACTGCGTGATGTTGATGACTTTATGTGTTCTGTACGTGCAGGTAACTCTATATGGCAGTGAATTATGGGGAATTAAAGTGGATGACCTGAACGAGCTGAAATGAGAATTATGATATAGATAATTAGATATGTTATGTAACATTAAAAGTCAGGTGGCTCTGTTCAGAGCGAAGAGGGCGACTGGGTATTGAGAGTACGGTATTGGTGAAGTTTTGTGTAGAGGCAGGTTGAGATGGTTGAGGTATATAGAGAGAATGGATGAGACCAATTGGGTCAAGAGATGCATAAGACAATGTGGAGGGGGGAGAGCCAGAGGTAGGTACAAAATTATATTGGGAGAGGTTATAAGAAATGACATAAGCGTTCGGAACCTGACAAGAGAAACTACAACAGACCGTGCAACATAGAGCCCTGCCATCGGGTAACTGCGGCTAACCCACACAATCATGGAAATGGCTGTAAAGTGATGATGATGAGACAAAAATCATACGGCACTTGGGTTTATTATTATTATAAAATTATTATTATTTTAATGACATCAATACTATTTCTTCTTTGTATTGTAAATAGGAGAAATTTGTATTACGACCAATAAAAGCCTCTACCAAAAACAAGTATCGACCTAGTTATTGGATGCCATGTTACTTGAAAGCCCCCAACTCATGCGAGCCTGCTCCGAATTCCAAAAACATAATACATGTTTAATAAGAGCATTGGTTCAATACTGACCCTCACCTCCACACATTTGACCAAATGTCATGAAACTGGTCAGGTCACAAGAACAATACTCTTGGATAATGTGTCCTAGAGTTAACAATTAAATAATTAGTACGTATATATTTAGCTCAGGGTAGTGAAAAAATATAGGACTTAAGTTTTTCTGTGATAAATGTAAAAACGGAATATATTTATCGTGAAGTGGGTCATTTTCGATATTATTAATTAATAAATGAGTGGACTGTGTAATATCTTGTGGAAGTATTAGTTTAAGAAAGTGAGCAAGATTTACCTGTCCGTCAGCAGGTGCTTAGAGAGGTTGAAAATTTCTTCCAACAGTGACGACGTAGGCTCGCTGGACGGCACCAGGGGAAAAATTTTTATAGGAATTAAATTGAAACATAAACATACTGGTACAATTTACCTCTGTTCATAATACAGTATATTAAATAAGATAATAGTATGATGGATTTGATAAACATTTATCTTATTGTTACTATATCAAACATGAAATAAAATGATATACATGCAAATACAATTTTGATACAATTAAAAGCTAGAACGATGATTCACCATCGAAAAATGCTATAAATGCATATCACATTTAACTCGTTTAGAGATTATATATATATATATATATATATATATATATATATATATATATATATATATATATATATATATATATATATCATTTATACTCCGAAGATCTTAAATTCCAACCCCTACTGTCATGCGTTCATAACTCCGAAACTATGGGGTATTGACACTATGGTCGTGAAGTAATTTATCCGTATGTCCAGTGTGTTTCAGGAAGACACCTTCCGAATTATGAAAAGTATTCTGAAACACCCTGTGTATAAATACAAGAAGGTATACTGACCTATTTGTGTCGTCACTCTCGATCGTTGGCGGTCCTGTGACGTAGCCATCCACGTTCTCCTCCGCCATTTTCCTTCACTGAAGTAAACGTGATTACCAATTTGGGGATCTGAAAAGGTGAAGTTGAATTACAATTTGACAAAATATAGAAAATTAAAGCTTTCAGCACTGCATTTACAGTAATTCTCTCTTTCTCTATGCATATATTTCTTAGTGCGTTTATTTCCATCTTTCTTTCTTCTCGGCCATACCTCACTTATTCGCAGACATATCCTCTGCCACATTATCTAAAGCACTGTTCCCCTGCAAACTAATATGAATTTTTCTCTATTCTTCCACTCATACTCACTAACATTTGCAACTTTACTTCCGAGTCACCCACCAGAGCCGTATCATCTACGAACACTGGGTGATTCACTTCCTATTTGCACCTTTTATTGCTTACAGCGACGTTACACATCTTTGACACAGTCCTAAGTAATGTGAACCATCTCCCCGCCATCTCGACAGTCTTACACACATTTCACTTTATAAAATACTGGATCACCATATATTTTCAAGACAAAACATACCATGTGACCTTGGCAAAAGCTTTTTTTAGATCTGTGAATGTCATTTGCAAATTCTTCATCTTCCTAAGGTACCTTTCATTCATTTTACTTAAATATAAACACTTAATCCACATATTTTTTCTTTCTCGTTTACCCCAGCCACACTTTCTGTTGGTGCCATAATTCATACATGACGCATTGCCATACTATTATGTTTATTTGCAGCCTACTTTCACCTGTTTTACCTGTTGCATGCAGTTGCTCAAAATATTTCCTCTTTTTAATTCCCTTTTCTTGTTCTTTATTCCTCTCTTCTCGTATCACTCTTACCTGCAGCACTCACATACCACTCTCTTCTCATTTGCTAGTACACTCAACCACTTATGCTACCATTCATTTGTCTTGCTTTGTATTCCTATATTCTCTGGTATCTACACATCTCTACTGTACTTTCAAGAACTTTTCTGTTTTGTTTACCATGATGCACTTAGTTGATGTGTGTGTGCACTGAAATTCAACACAACTGCCAGGTAACCTACACGTCAAGCTAGACTTGCTTAAAACGTAATGAATAAGAAAAGTGGATATGAATAACTTAGCAGTGTAACAAGAGGTGGGTTGAAGCCCTACATTTCGATAGTTGTACAGTATATTGTACGTGGATGGCTTTAAACAACTAATCAATTCATCAACCCGGATAACAACGTCCTGAGCTACCATACTAGATCATGTAATATGTAATAGCTGCCACGTTTCGCCATCACAATTTGGCGGGAAAACCATTGCCAACACACGGGCGCCAGCGATCCTGGTGTTTTCCTCTTCCCCTCTTCATCGCTAGCTCTCAAGGCAGAAGGCGTCACCTATCAGCTAATCATCGTCGCGTGTAACAAACGTGACGTCACAAGCCAGTAAATTTTCCCATAAAGTGGGCCTATATAACGCTTTGTTGGCCCGCCTTGAATTTAAAAACCAAATATTCAAACCTCTCCCTCCCTCATCTTCTACTCAATTTGTCAAAAAAGCTCAAAATCTGTCTCCCGCTTACGCAAAAAACCTCTACGACGATACGCTCATCCTTCTATGCTACGAATACTTCAACATTTCAAGATCAAAGACTCAATACTCTTCTTCTCCAACTCGCTCTGTCCATCTTTGACATAAAAGCTCAAACACTTTACCTTTCTCCAAACAACTCTACAAACTAACATACCTTTCGTTCTTCATTGTGATGGTATGGCCACCGAAACCTGGTGGGGTGCGACCCCTGGCGTTTTTGGGTCAGGGCTGTGCCCGTGGCAGTGTCGGTCTCACAAGAAGACCCTACCCCCTCCTCCGCTGCCGCTGTTGCTGACAATCCTGGAACAATCCTATCACCATCAGGCAAGCTGTGTCAAACTACGGCACCTTTTTCTACTCCTACAACTCCATTCCATCGACCATTTACCCTTCCACTGAACTTTCTTCACCCGTCACTTCACCTTTCAGTCTTGGCTCTAGCCTCCCAATCACTCACTCCCTCAGATTCACCCTCTGCTCTCTTCTCCCTTCAACAGACTTTGTGTTTGGAATCTCGAATTCCCCTGCACCCTTTTAGCCTAATGTGCTGCTTTGATACATACTGTATGTGTGTGGTATTTAAGTGATACTTATGTGCTCGTTATGTGACTTCCGTGCTCTTGCCAGTGAACCTTTATCATTACGACTCATTTATTAGCAATCCAACATTGAATAGTGATTATAGGGCCGAGATACTTGCGTACTTTTATGAGCGCCATTTTGACATTTTGACATTTACTACTTTAAATTCTTGTGCATTTGACTGCCTGATGATGGATGGTGTTATATGTAGTGATGATGAATGGTGTTATATGTAGTGATGATGGTTGATGTTATATGTAGTGATGATAGGTGGTGTTATATGTAGTGATGATTAGACAATAAAATAATAACAGTTTAATGCTAAAAAATATACTTTGCTGTACTGTTGTAGTGAAAAACATGGTGGAACTTACATACACCGTTAATGAACTATTGAACTAATCTCATTCCATCCTTTGTTCACCTTATATTTTTGCATTATTTTATTCATCAGTATTATGATTGAATGTTAAGCGATACTTTTGTGAGCGAAGGAAGGGCAGCATTATACAGGAAGTTTAAGGCAGATAACTTACTAAATTACGCGGGTCAGAGGACCATGCGCCTTTTTTGTCTGTGCTCTTGTATTACTGTAAATGCAGTAAGTGTTATTTGTTAAAGTTGGTATTTCTTTGATATCCTGATCATTTTCAACAATTTAATGAATGGTTCCTTTGGATGTAACTTCACAGAAAGGATTCGTATTAAATGTTATGCATGATAACTGTCCCAATGTCAGGAATAAAGATGTATGCAATATTTTAATGACTTGGAAATGCCCGCCATCCCACTCTTTCTCCGGATCATCCCACGCCATGTACCCTTAACTGATTACATCTCTCACAGTTTCTTAATGGGGATGATGATGTTCGCTTTCTTTTTCCTGACGATCCTACTCGCCTCCCCCATAATTTCCTTGATGTTGGCTTACTATTGAACGGTCATACCTCCTTTCATCCTACCGTCTGCACCGAACCTGCTCTGTATAGTGACCATCTTGCCATTACTACCCATCTCAGGCTCTCCTTCTCTGCCCCGACATCAGCTCCTTATCGATCCTCTCGCCTTCGTCTCACACAAGATGCTGTTCCTTCCTTTATCCAATACCTTTCTACCTGGGCGGATTCCTATGTTGTTCGCCAGTCCCTTGACTCTTACAGCGCTGATTTTGTTGATGCCATGTATGAGTCTGTCAATCGCGCTGCCCCTCCATGCCCTCCCCGTCACCCCAGAAGTGCCACCAACTACTGGTATCGTATCCTTGACATGAGACATCTCCGGCAGGTAACCCGTGATCTCCAGTCTGCTATACGGAGGTCTCGCTCTCCAGAGGACTGGGAAGAGTTCAAAAACTGGTGCTCCTTTGCAACTCGGGAGCGTCGTCGGATTCGTGAGGCGGACTGGCTATCCTTCACGGGGTCTCTATCGTTCCAGTCATCACCCTCTTATGTATGGAATCGGATTAATGCTATACGGGGTACTCGACGGAGGCCTCCTCCCCACCCTGACCCCGCCTCCCTTGCCTGCTCTTTAATGGAGGACTGGGCACGAGCTTCCTCCCCTGAGGCACTTCCAGATCAGATGCAGGAGGCAGTGCAGGCTCGCATCGATGTGTTTGAGCCTGTTATTCGTGCTGCCCTTAATTCCCCTGCCCCCACTGATCATTCCGTCACACAGTTCGAGCTTGACAGTGCTCGTCGCTCTAGAAAAGACCTCTCCTGGGGATGATCAGATAACCTACTCCGTCCTCAACGCCGGTACTAATATTCCTAATGGCCCCTTGCTCGCTCTTTACAATATGTCTTATGAACATGGGGTTCTCCCGTCTAACTGGAAAAATGCCACTATTATCCCCATCCCTAAGCCGGGATATCCTGGGAAATATCGACCCATCAGTCTTACCTCCTGTGTTTGCAAGATGATGGAGAGGATACTCCATCGTCGTCTTCTTCACATGATAGGCGGCTTCCACAACTTCCTCAATGGTTTCATACAACATCGCAGCACAGCACACTCCATTGCTTCCTTTTATTGCAATCAGACTGCCCGTGTCTCCATCTTCCTTGATATCAAGGGAGCCTTTGATACGGCTCAGCCTGCCCTCATTTTAGCTGAACTTGCGCGGTTAGGGGTTAAAGGGAGACGCCTTAGATGGATCGCCTCTTACCTCACTGGACGTCAGGCCCGGGTTCGCGTTGAAGGCTGTATATCTCCTGTTCAAGAAATGAACCTCGGCACCCCTCAAGGTGGAGTCCTGAGTCCCACCATGTTTAACACACCTCTTGCACTCCATTGCATCTCTCCCGTGGCCGACAGAAGTTGTCCACTCAGGATAAGCCGACGATGTCCTCCTCCAAGCCCCTGACTACCTCAGCATGCAGGAAGCCCTTGATCTGGTCTCCAGAGAGTGTGATTCACTTGGTTTCCTTCTTTCAACTGCGAAAACAAAAGCCATGTGGCACGGTCGTGTTGTACTCCCCCCGCCCTCCCTTCTCTTATCAGGAATGCCTTTGGACTGGTTTAATGAGACAAAATACCTGGGTGTGTATGTAACTCGTACACGTTGTCAGATCCCTGAAGTCCGCTATCTTCGAGACATATGCTTTCGGCGTCTCGCTCCCCTCTCTACCATGTGCAGGGGTTCCCTTGGTGCCACCGTCCCTGTACTTCTGATCATGTAAAAGTCTTTTGTCCGTTCCTGTGTCGACTACGCAGCCCCTGCCATCGTCAACATTAGTCGAACTGCTGGCAACCGTCTCGAAGTTATCCAGAGGAAAGCTGCTCGTATCATCCCTGGGGCTCCTCAGTGGACACGCTCTACTTCTCTATATACCGAACTTGGTCTTTCCCCCTTACAGGATCGTGTCCAGGAGTTTTACCTAAAAACTACAGTTTCCATTCTACGGGATCCTCGGGGCAACTATGTCCAAGCCAACTTGACTCCTACTATCAGAGGCCGACCTCCATCTAGAAGACAGTGGCGAGGGTCACTCATCCGAGCCCTTCAGGAACACGACCTCCTGCCTGATATTGTTGTCACCCCTGCTGTTGGATTGTCTCCTTCTCCCTGGTTGGATTTTCAACCTGAAGTGATTGACCTCGGTGGACCGCTCCAGAAATCCCACGAGAACCCTGTTATTCTCTGCAAGTACCACCTCTCCAGGATCGCCCACTGGTCCCCAGGTAGGGTCGTCCTCTACACTGATGGCTCTGTTGACCCCGCTACAGGTAGGGCCGGGGCTGGTGTCTACATCTCCCTTCCTCATGCCCCTGAGCCTATCAAACTTTCTCTCAGAGTTCCTGACGGGGCATCCTCCACTCAGGCTGAACTAATAGCCCTCCTTGCTGCCCTTCTCGCTGAAGAAGAAGCCGATGGTTTCTACCCCTTGCTCGTCTGCTGCGATTCCAGGTCTGCTCTCGACGGGATCGCATTTGGATCACGGGAAAATAAGGACCTCATCCTCCGAATATAAGGGTTAACATCCACACTTCAGGATGCAATCTGCCCTGTAACTTTCCTATGGATACCCATTCATGTCGGTATCTTGGAGAATGAGGCAGCAGATGGCCTTGCCAAGACTGGCTGTAACAAGGCTACACCTGACTACGTTGTTCCTCGAACACTTTTACAGTTTAGGACCCAAATTCGCCGCAAACAGAGAAAAGCTCGGGAAGCAGCCATCCCTCCTCGACTCCTCGCCCACCTGGTACGATGTCCTGCGTAAACTTCCTGACCTCTCTTATGTCTATGGGAAAGGGTCGCGGAAAAGGGACGTGATTGCTGCCCGTATCATCATTGGGTATGACTTTGCTTGGGAGATTGGTATCCCCGCATCCCCTGAGCAACGCTTTTGTGCATTATGCAGAAGACCCGACAGCCGCACCCTTATCCACTACCTCCTAAGATGTCCCCACACACAACGCTTTCGTGACGTCCTGCTGGACCACCACTCCAAGACCCCCTCATGGAGACACGATGATCCTCCCCATAGTGGCCAGATATTATGTAAATAATATTGATGTTGTGTTGAAGGAATATCTTTCCTTCCTTCCTTCCTTGGGCTTTAATAAGCACCTTTGTACTATTTATATATACTTTGACACTTGCCAGATGCTTCTGGTGTTATTGTACAGGGGTGCTTAGTGATAGCACTAGGATCCCGCTTCCTCCTATCAAGGAATAAATATTGAAATTTAGATTGAGTGACTTGGACTAAACGAGCAGCTGAAGAAAATTATCCACTGTTTAAATGGCATGTAAATATATGGATCCTCACCAGAGAGGTTTCATTTATAGGTATATTAATGAAACTCTACCAACAAATCAGAGACTTAAAATGTTAAACATAAAACAAGATGATAGTTGTATAAGATGTGGTGAGGTAGAATATCCATTATATATATTTTACTTCTGCATCCACAACAAAGAGATAACTAAATGGTTAAAAAATCTCCTGAATACAGTCCGTAATGTCAATAGCAAATTATTTTTGCATTTTTTAATGCTTAATATTAACTGTAGTAATAATAAGGATTATATTTACTGTATGTGGTTAAGTAGGATATACGTATTATAATAAATGGAAGATCAAGTGTATTTTAAAAGAAAAGTCATCCAAATATTTCACGGACACATATATTAATATGTAATATTAATGTATATATGTAAAATTTTACATAAAATATCAAATAAAATTCATCCTTTAACTGTCAGCTAGAGGTAGCAATGATTGTCTACAATACTACATGATTCTGGTGTGTTACCGAAGCTGTTATTTCAGAATAAGTCTGATTATTGGGCCTGGGAGTTGAGGCACTGCTGAGAAGAGTTATTAATACCCGTGACAATATACAGTATGCTGATAACCACATAGGAAAGAAAAAACGCCACCCTCGCTCAGTCAACCTGTCATGTAGGTTTGGATGACTCAGCGTATCGCCGTCTCTAAATATCATACGAAATTTCTGAATATTGAATATATATACACTGTGTATATATATATATATATATATATATATATATATATATATATATATATATATATATATATATATATATATATATATATATATATATATATATATATATATATATAGTTACGACCGTGTCGTATTTTTCAATTTTTTTTTATTTAACATGCTTCCATGTTCCATATTATTCCTGTAATGATGTGTTATATTTACTATTATATAATCTAGTCACCTTACCCTGTGCTATTAAGGTTTTAACTGTTATTATTTGTTCAAGTCCATCTTATTTCTTCATTTAGTATTGTAACAAGCATTCTTTCTCTAACAACCATCTGCATCGTTAAACGACCCACAGGCGGGTTTTGGGCAGGAATTGGCCCTATATATAGTGGTCCACCAACTGACGGTGTTTAGTTCAGCCCTCTTGTCATACAGTCCACATCCTTTGAGTGACACTCGTCACTTGTTACTTATACTTAATTTATTTGTGTTGTTCCTGTCGCCACCAATGTGGTATATCTATGTGAGTACCTATTTATGTCTCTATTTATGTCCATCAGTATTTGCTTCGTTACATTTAAGTAATTCAGTGTTGTTTCACGTTAGTTAATTTCAGTGTTAGTTTTTATATGTTTATGTAGTGTTAACGTAATCCAATGCTTTATTTTTATTCTTTTGATGTTTCGATGTTTAGTATCATTTGTGTCTTAAAAGTTTCGATGGTGAATCAATTTGTTGTGACAGCCTACGAGGCTCTTTATTGTGTTAATATTTAATTAATTAAATTCTTAAAGGTTTACTTTATTTATTTTTATTCCCTTTTAATTTACTTCACTTTTTTTTGTTTGGTTACGCCTAGAACCTGGATATTTAAGTAAATTAAGAGACGGCGTAACTATATATATATATATATATATATATATATATATATATATATATATATATATATATATATATATATATATATATATATATATATATATATATATATAACCGGACAGAATTACTGGACATTAATTTCTCACTTGACTTGGGGTTTATTTATTATAAGATGGAAATTGCAGTGGAAGCGCCCCTTTGATAAAAAAAACCCGAACCAGCACAAGAACACTTAAATTTATTAGCAAAATGAATTCTCCGTGACCCGTGAAGGATAGCATCTGTGATTGGGATGAATGAGACACACTGTAAAATTTAGACACTTATATTCCCTCCAACACTACAGACACAATCAATAATGGTACACCAACATATGCGCACCTTTTAACCTGAACTTAAAACACTACTCTGGGGAATGAAAGTTATACATGATATTAAAATTATTAGAAACTCGGACAATGCCTCATTAGACAACAATAAATTCAAAGTATTAAGAAGTGTTGGGGGAGGCAGATTATATACGGTTTTCAAGATACGATAGACTTAGAGCTTGCATCAATGGCAAGTATATATATTGTGTTAATTAAAGGAATTAAAGTCCTCAAAAGAGTTGGAAAATTTGTGAAAACTTTGGAAAGATTAATAGGAAGAAAGTGGGTCATAGATGCATTGGCTTTTCAAGGTTAGGTCACCAGCACAGGGAGTTCTAACGAGATCCGAATTTTAAAATGTGAAAGATATGTGGTGAGAATGAAATTGAATCATCAATATGATATTTAACTGAGTTATTAGTTTGTGAAAATGGCTCCACGATGTACGTGTATTCACGGCTTTGTAGTAGAATATAACATCTTCACATGCAAAATGCTTGTCCAGTCCCTTTTCAAGGGTCAACACCTGCTTCTTCACATGGTCTTCAGAGCTCATGTTTTTTAACCCGATTATTATTATCAGTTTTGTTGTTTTCCTTCACGAGGGCGACGACAAAATCATTAAAAAAAATATCGTTTAAATCTGAAGTAGAGTTGATAAAAAGTGCATTATTTAAGCCTCCTGAAACCAACACAACAAAAGATATTATTTTTTTTACGGGATTAGCCCACCCGGGCACAGACCACTGACCCACAACAGGGCCTGGGAGGCGAAAATATAATAATAATAATAATAATAATAATAACTATTATTATTATTATTGTTGTTATTATTATTATTACAAATTAATAACAGAATAATAAAAATAAAATATTAAAATTAATAATATCCATAAATAAATACAAAAACAAAAAAATAAATCAAGATAGAGAAACGATATACAATATATTATGTTGTGTTGTCAAAGTAAGAGAAACATTGAGACCCTGCAGTAAATGAGGCAGAAAGTCAGAACAGCAACCTGGGACTTAGTCACAATTTTTGTGATGCCATATGGCAGCAGGGTCTACCATTAGACAACACATTATGCTTCCAATATCTTCCCAGGAGATAGTACCTCCCTGTAATGTAATCTCGGCAAATCTGTGCCACGTATCGCCATCACATGTTGGTGAGAAAAAAATTGCCGACACGCGGCCGACAGTCACCGTGGCGTCCTCTCCTTTGCATCACCGGCTCTTCAGGCAGAAGGCGTCACATATCAAGCCAATCAGCATTGTTTATATGACGTGTGAAGTCACAAGTCTCTGATTTTCCTACAATGCAGGCCCATCTCAAGCCCTGTCTACCTGCTTCTCGAGCACTCTTCCCTTCGTCTCTCTTTGAACAACCTGTGTGTGGAGTTTTCGGACTTACTCCAGCGCCCGTCTTTGCCTCTTGTCTGCTATCTTGCAGAAGCGATCTTTGTGTATTTTACCTCTACAGTCTAAGTTACCTGTTAAGCCATGTTTGCTACTTTGATATGTGCAACTTGGGTGATACTTACAGTATGTGCTCATTTGACTTAAGTGCTCTTGCCAATGAACTTTTACCATTACGTCTCGTGTATTAGTGATACCAGGTCCGAGATATTTGCTTTCATGAGCACCATTATACGGGACCACCACAGTGATCTTATTTTGTCTTGTGCCTACTACTTTAAATTTGTGTGCGTTTGACTATATAATAATAATAATGATTGCCCCTCGTGTGACGAGGATGACTGGTGTAGGGCCTAGAGCCACCTAGGCGTGAATTTGGTTAACAAAAATTCCTCTCGTGAACAAACCAGTAGTATCAGAGAAGTAATAGTCGGTAATTCTTAAATACCAGATATAGGGAGGGTAGTTAAACATGCATCAACAGATAATTGCTTATAATTAATCTTAACCACAAATGTTAAATATAGGTTTATAATACGTGGCACTTTTCTTACTTTCCTTTAGCAATGACAATAACTTATTAAACAAATATAATCATAATCTAATTCATCATTACCACAAATATATATTTGAACTTGTACGCTTCTCTCTCATTATCTGGTGCGGTTTCTTATACAGTGTTTTTGTTTTTATCACATCAACACTATTGTACTGTACCTATCGCTATCACTGTTAAAAGAAATTATATAATATAAACTAATGTACTTATTAATGCTGTTACTCTCAAGTACAGTCTCATGTTTTTCTTAGTAAGGGCAAGTTGTACAAGCGGTGTCCTTTACACAGTACACAAACCTGGCAGTCTGGTATTATGTAATCTACAGTGGAATTCCTCAGGCGATATATCCAATATGTATTGGCAGTGGACAAAAACCTATCTGACTCGTACATTTCTGGTAACGCTTAGACACAAATTACTGAAGCGATAACGGTATTGACGGTTTACCACCACTTGTCTTACCACTACCTGGTGTACTGAAGTTTGTCTTACCACCACCTGGTGTACTGAAGTTTGTCTTAGCACCTGGTGTTTTGAAGTTTGTCTTACCACTACCTGGTGTACTGAAGTTTGTCTTACCACCACCTGGTGTACTGAAGTTTGTCTTACCACCACCTGGTGTACTGAAGTTTGTCTTACCACCACCTGGTGTTTTGAAGTTTGTCTTAGCACCTGGTGTACTGACGTTTGTCTTACCACTATGGCTTGTAATCCGAGCCCTAGTCCAGTCTTGACCACCCCATCCGTTCCACTCCCTCACCGTCCCAACTGACCACACAGCTTGACCGACTTTCTACTGCCAGCCTACTCTCCCCACTAGCTCCCATATGTCGAAGTTGACTGCTAGTATCAAAATATTTAAATCTCACGAAACAGCAGCTGGCTTATGTGATAATGGACTCTCGTTTAGGACATCATTCAACATATGAATAAGGAGACCATAGGGAAACTAGAGGAAGCTTTTTTTTTCTTTTTTTTTCCCTGGGATAAGCCCACCCGGGCACAGGTCACTGATCCACATCGGGGCGTGGGTAGCGAAAATGTAATAATGACAATAATAATAGTGATAATAATAATGACAATAATAATAATATTAATAATAATAATAATAATAATAATAACAATAATAATAATAACACTGTAATAATAATAATCATTATAAAGAAATACAAAAATGAAAAAAGATAAAAAATGAGAAACAATATATATATTGTATGTTGTGTTGTCCATAGTAAGAGAAACAGTTGAGACCCTGCAATTGTGTGTAAATGAAGCAAAAAGTCACATCAGCAACCTGGGACTTGGACTTGGTCACAATTTTTGTGATGCCATATGGCAGCAGGGTCTACCATTAGACAACACATTATGTTTCCAATATCTCCCAGGTGGTAGTACCTCCCTGTTTGGTAGCTGCCTACTGTACCTACTACCTACTACCTAGGTACTAAGCTAAATGATGTTAAAATTCTTGCAAGGGGAAATAAGCGACTTAAAAGCAAAGTTGAACGTTGAAGCTAAAGAAAACCGAACACTCAGGACCCGACTTCAACAGCTGAGCTGGGAGAACTCCAAGATCAAGACGGAACTGTCAACAACATCGGATTGGGTGGATTATGTGGACGACATAGGGCAGCAAAACAACCTCAGGTTTGTCGGAGTCCCCAAAGATCTCCACGAGAACTGGGAGTCATCCCAGCACAAAATTTCACGCCTGCTGAATAAGCATTTTAAACTTACTGAAGTAAAGTTTGACCGTGTTCAACGCGTCGGGAAATCAAACGCTTCGCACCCCCGAGACATCATAACAAAGTTCTCTTCCCTTTCTGTCCGTTTCCAAAATTACAAAATGATGAACAAATTTTATCTTAACCTGGAATTCTCGGCTGGGTAGACAGGACGCTACGTAGCATGGATGTAAAATTAGGTTGGGAAAGTCTAGTTTCCTGATATTTGAGAGTTTTTGGAATTGGTTCCTTAGGTTTTTTTTTCTTTTTTGATATAGGTTTAAGCTTGGTAAAAATTTATTCCTACGCAATTTTTGGGATGTTCTTGAGAAAAGGAAAAAAGTTTCTTTTACTAAAAACTTTCCTCATATTGCTTATTATCCCATATACTTACCTCTTTTCAAATTTTTACCGGTAACTTTTTAAAATTTTCGGGAATCATTAGGTTAGAATAACAATTGATTCTTCTAATGTAGAATTTAATTCTGAATTGATGTTCTTTTATGATATTTTGGGTAAAATATATATTACGGAGATATATGCATACCTGGAGCAACGTGCAGGTATGAGGGATCTACAGTAGAATACGAATTACACCGACGGTGTAGTCATTCCTTGCCTTAGTGATTCCCTATAGAGATACCCTTCGATCCACGTTCTTGAATATGGCCGAATATATTACATAAATATTTACCTTATTTATCTAATGGACACCCACTAGAGGTGGACATGCCGAGAGAAGGAGGCCAGTGGCCTGTGTAGGATCCCTGCGTTGTACTTGATAGTTTTGGCAAGGGCTATTTTGAAGCCCAATACTGTTCTTGAGCTAGTAGACTCTCTCATACGTCTACCACCCTCTGTGTGAAATTGTATCTCCTCATATTCGTTCTGCATGATAACTTGGTGAGCTCAAATGTAGTTATATCTTCTCGTGCGTGACATCACAAAGAAATGTCCCGGGTTCACGTTTTTCATCCCTTTCAGGATTTTGAATGTTTCAATGAGATCTGCCCTATTGTGCCTTGTCTGGGTTATTAGGCCTACGGCCTAGGATAAACGAGATGACATAGTTCCTGAATCATCTTAGTCGCTCTGTTTTACACCTTTTCTTGGGATGACTTGACTTGACGCCTGTAGATAAGGATGAAGGGCTATTGCTTGTTGTTGGGTGGGAGGGTGGGGGAAGTTTGGGTTGGAAGTACTTTGAGGTTATTTGGGGAGGATGGGTCTTAGGATAAGGTAAAAGAGGAAGAAATTTGAAGGAAAATAGGAGAGTAATGGTATCCGGGCTCAACCAGATATGTTATATTTTAATATTCTCTGTTGATCTTTTGTACTATAGCTCTCGGGCCTTTGACGTTTCTCTAGATCATGTTTCGACATTGCTGGCTGAGCATCGTATCTTTTGCTTCGATAAAGGTGGGAGAAAACGGCAGAGGGGACTGAGAGGCTAAGGATACTGTCTGTTAGTTACTCTATCTTTGATTTGTTTAGTTTTTATTTAGGAATTGAAGCTTTTGTTTGAAATAGGAAAAGTTTTTGTAAGGAAGTGGTGTAGGATCTAACTTATTACTTTGGTTCGTTAGGAGGTGGTCCTATCTTTTTATTTTAATTGAACAAGTTGACGTTTGTGTTGGCAGTATTTGAATTGGCTATTCATTCTATGAGATTTTTTATTTGTTTGTTATTTTATTGCTTCGAGGTTGTTAGTTGTATCTTGGTATTGGTGCTGGGTTGTTTAGTTTTGTTCTG
Source organism: Homarus americanus (assembly GCF_018991925.1). Classification (NCBI taxonomy): domain Eukaryota; kingdom Metazoa; phylum Arthropoda; class Malacostraca; order Decapoda; family Nephropidae; genus Homarus; species Homarus americanus. Next base: position 5,246,329 of record NW_024724368.1, on the reverse strand, counting down.
CTGGATCTGAACCATGAGTATTCTCTCACTCTCCTTTCCATTTCATTATCGAGTCAGTTGGTTACAGTTTCTAACTCTAACTCTTCTCCTTGTTCCTACGTTCTTTTATCTTTGTTGTATATGTCTACATTTACTGCCTCGATGTTGGCTCTCCTATGCAGTTTTTCTTTTGTTATTCTTTGTTCATATTTCATGTTGTATATAAATCGTAGGCATATTTTTTGAATTGTTTGTAGTTTCTTGTGACACTGAGTGCGTTGATAAAGCCTGGCTAGGATGTACTGCAATTGAGATTTACACAGGTGAAGGAACATTTTCCTAACTTTGTATTCAAAGGCATACTTTATAATTCCAAAATCTCGATTTACTTTCCTTACTGCTGCACTCACTATTTGCTCCGCTTTCAGTGAATCGTCTATCACAACACCAAGATCTTTCTCCTTATCGACAGTGTCCAGTAAGGTGTTATTAACAAAACACTTTTGCTTAAGGTTGTTGTATCCTACGCGTAAGGTCCTGCATGCATTTCGTAATGTTAAAGAGAATGGGGAAAAGCTCAAACTACAGGGCATTTCAACAAGTGACAGTGCAAGAAGTAGTATTTACTGGGAGTGAATACACAGGTTTATTACAAGTTATTGATAATTTTTACAGTGGTTGGAACTGGGCTGTTCTTATAGCGATCAGTTCGTGCACGTATGGGCTGGATGCGGTTGTGGTGTCGAACAGCAATTCTCGGGCTAGGGATCTCAGGTGGTAATAGGAGCCGGTGTCGAGGATGGTGCAGAAGCTTCTTACCAAATTTGCAGATGAGGTCGTGGTGATGGTCACTGAGAGTCGAAAGGGTCAGTGTGTTGAGCGCTTCTTGATATGTGGAGTAGGAAGGGGAGAGAATAATCTTGCATGCCCTCTTTTGCACTTTTTCTAGGTGTTTACGTTGTGTGGCATTTAGGGAGGAGGACCAGGTAGGGGAGGCATAGGTGAGCTTGGGAAGTATGAATGTTGAGTAAACACTGAGGAGCTCGGGTGCAGGAACTCCGAGGGACTTGAGTCGGCGGAGGAGGTGAAGACGGAAACTGGAGGATTTGACAACTTAACTGACGTGTGGTTTCCAATTTAGTTTGTTGTCTATGGTGACGCCGAGGAGCTTCGTGGAGTGTGTTCGGACCTAAAGTAATGGAAGGGGGTGGGACAATGTCGGAGGAGAGGTTGATGTGCATAACCATGGTCTTGGTATGGTTGATGGTGACGTGGTTGTTGGTGGCCCAGTTTTGGAGACTGTTTAATAAATCCCGAAGGGCGGTATAGTCGGGAGCAGAATTGTTGACGCTGATTCCAATTGTGGAGTCGTCGACATATTTCCAGCGAGCGGGGCTTTCTCTTAGGGCATCATTGATAAGCATAAGGAAGCAGAGTGGTCCCATCTTGGTGCCTTGGGGGACGCCACAGGTGAGTAACTGAAAGGTGGAGACAGCCCCTCGGAAGCGTACAGTATATGCTCCGTATCAAAATAATAATCCACTGCTAACTATTTAGTAGCCTGCCCCCACCACCATTAACTCCCTAACCCTCCATTCCCTACAACTCGCATTGCCAAGCGCCATCTGTTGACGGAAAAGGGCGTCTTTGCATGCTGATTCGAATTCATTGGTTCGAAATTCACAGGGTCCACTTGCCTGGACACGACTTTTGAACATGACTGTACCAACAACTTTTCTTATAAGTCATATTTTACCAGCGCCTTCATGGCACACAATATACAGATTATGATCATTTTTACTATAACACAATAATGTTTTACAATTACTTAAACATTTAATTGTAATTACCTTAACAAAGAATTTTGTTTTAAATGTTTTAATTAGGAAAATTAAAATCACTTGAAAAGGTAATCCAATTAAAACTATTGATGCAATCTATGAAACTTACATGAACAAAGAAATATTTTATATGAAGTAGGTAATTTCAATATTACAACTAGAGTACTTTAGTTTCTTTAATCGATTACAATAGATTACAAACACTTATTACAAGCACACCGCTAATTCTGAAGCACAAGACGCTACACCTACGCCATAATAATACGTCATATTAATTTGCCATACCTGTGGTTTAGTGCCACCTCAACACTTCTTGAGCAATAGCCCGATAAGTATTCTCTAAAAGCAGATTAAGAGGAGTCACATGGAAATAAGATAATTTTACTGTAATAAAGGCCTAAGGGAAAACTTTTCAGGGTAAATTCATCCCAAAATCCACTCTCCATTGGCACTTACCCCTGTACTGTATACATAAATACCTAAGTTTTAACCTTTGGCTTTCAACACTGTAATCATTATCTATTTGATAAATGTTATAGAGTAAATCTTACCTTATTTGTTGCCTGGAGAAACTCAGTCTGTCTCGGGGTGAAGAGGAGGAAATCTTGTTAAGACTTGAGGATAAAAGATGAAAACACTGCCAATTGTGTGATTGGTAATAGTTTGACCTTATCTGGTATTTGTTTTGGTGTCTCTCCAGGGGCTCACTCTTCGACGCTAAAGTCAATGCACTAACGAAGGAGAAAAAATGCCTGCCGCTGCTAATTTCTTGGAGGTTTTTATACTTTCCAGAAGCGTCTTCCTATAAATTTATTGTTTTAGTCTCAGATGTTACTAAATTCTGTTCAGTAAAGTGGTAACGTAACCAATAAGGCTCATTTTCCGTTTGTGTGAACGTTTCTGGAGAGAGGAGCCGGATTCACCACTCTTGTTACACTTTATTTTGTCCTCCACTGACGGGTTGCCGTCCCAGCTGCCACAATACCGCGGTATTTCCAGACCCTTTATCGAGGCTACTCTACTACACCCTTAAACGCTCACTGAATAACAGATAATTGCATGAATTCGAAAACAATATTGACAGTGAGTGAAAAAAGGGTGCGTCATGGATTTTCAATATGAAGCCGTTGAGGTCCACGGCTTAATATCTTTGCGGCACGCAAGATACGCGAGACAAAGAAGGAGGAATATATACGAAGCATGTAAACATAGTTATTTCTTGAGGTTTTCGGGAGCACTTTGCTCTTTGTGTGTAAGGTAACTTGATCAGCTAGATTAGAGCTTTGTAGTACTGAGTCGAACAGGCGTTTCAATGTCGCTTTATCTGCAGCGAAAAATTACAGTAAAAATCTTCTATCACACGCAAAATCAAATGATTGTTCACTGGTAGCTTAAAACACCGTGAAATACGATAAGTAGGCAGGTATCCAACCGCTCAATAATCGTCCTTATTCTTCATTTTATTCTAAATCCATAAAACATCTGATCAATATTGAGTATGGAGACAAGTGTGCCGGTGCTGTGTGTATTGCCATACAGGTGTATGTTGGGGATCTTTGTGTATGATTATGTGATGGAAAATATGCTAATCTATAATTAAGATTACGATGTACCTGTATAATGAAGTTTATATGTGTTTGGTGACATCAAAGTTATGCATACATGTCAACGTGTATATATACATATATATCATAGATATAGGCTAAATCTTCATATATATATTATATATATAATATATATATATATATATATATATATATATATATATATATATATATATATATATATATATATATATATATATATATATGCAAGTAAATCACTGTAGGTGCGCGAGATCCAGGTATATGCTGATAACCACAAGGAAAGAAGAAAACACGAAGTTCCCAAGCGCTTTCGTGTAATTCACATCTTCAGGGGTGAGTACAGACTAATGTGATGTACAAAACAACGTGTATATATACAGAGGAGGGCGAGATCATGTCCACAATGGTCAGGTATTCGGTAATGACCCTAGTAATCTTCAAAAAGCACCGCAACGGTCGGTAGTCAGGTCAGAGGGTAAGGTGACTCAACCTTCTCACCTGGTTACAAATCTTCTTAATTACAAAATTGTCCAGTTTTTACATGCCATTACTCAAATTCTTGTTGACTGCTTCGGTATGTTTAATGAGACTAGATTCTACAATGTTCCTACTGTCAATTGAATTACAAGGTAATATTGAGGAGGCATTATCCCAGTCAATGCAATGCTTATTATCCCTCAAATGAACAGAACATTGGATTCCTGGCCTGTCCTAACACTATATTTATGTTGTTTAAGTCTAGTTACAAGATCTTTACCTGTCTGGCCTAAGTAAAACCCATTACATTCCTTGCAAGGAACCTTATAAATGCAGCCACCTGTATTGTTGGAGGAGTTCTTGATTAACATTTGTTTAACAGTGCATGAGTTTTTAATTGTCACATTGACGTTCCAAGTGTTTAGTTGTACAGGAATTTGAGAGATTTTTTTTGTGAAATGGTAATATTAAGAGATTCTTATGGTCATGGATGGGCTTGGGATCAGTTCTATAGAAAGATTTCTTAGTAATGTTAAGGCATTTGTCTATGAAGGATCTAGGGCACTTAAGGTTCAAGCAAATATTATAGATATATTTATATTCCTCATCAATGAAAGCGCTTGGGAACTTCGTGTTTTCTTCTTTCCTTGTGGTTATCAGCATATATATATTTATATATATATATATATATATATATATATATATATATATATATATATATATATATATATATATATATATATATATATATATATATATATATGTATATATTTTGTTATGAAGAATTAAGTAAAATATATCTGTAAATGTTCCTTATACAAAGCGCTAGATAATTAAGTAGCTTAAATACTTACATACCTGTTACCGCCCATGAGAAGAACCAGGAGATATTTAAGTTTCGGCGGTTACTGAGTGGTGAAGGTGGAGTGGAGGTGCCGGGCATGTGTTTACAGAAGGGAGACCCTGGAATTTGCTGATCTGCTGTTAATAAGAACAAGACAGCGCCTGGTGCCTCGGTGGTTTCCTCTGCTGTGAGGGTCAGTAAGCGCTTTGGGGCCGTACAGTGAACACCCCTATCTCTCCCTAAGACCCTAACACGTAAGTCTGTTTACGGAACATTAGTGCATACATGAGATCCCATCATTGTATTAGTGTGATATCAAAATGATGTTTACTTACGTGTTATAATCGTTGTTGGCAGGTTTTGACCGAATTATATTCTTCGTGTCCACGTGCTGGGTCTCCTTATCCTGTGATGGCATGATTGCTTTAAGGGCGATTACATACCTAATTCCTCGGACGAGTTGACAAAAGAAGTGAGTTTAAGCAACCTGCTAGGGTTTAGTAACCCAGACACTTTTTTTTTCGGCGCAATGTGGAAAATCTATCTCCTAAGCTAAGATTTGTTTATTTATCAAAAGTTAATAGAAAATTTCCTCACAGTAAATAAGTAAAATTGCCGGATATAAATAACTTTGACTTTAGTTCAGGAGAGGACCATATAGCTATTATATTTTTCTCGGAATACAAGGAGGCCGTTATATATGAACTATGCAGTGGTTGACAAAGTTAAGAAAAACTCAGAAATTCTAGACTTGGGATAGGACAAATGATAAATGATGAGCAGGGCAGGAGGATGTATGCCAGATCCAGGAACCAAGCAAGGTCATAGTGTAGAACGGCTAAAAAAAGAGTTCCAGAGTCGGATTGCAAACGAGGTAAAATTAAACCCAAAAGCTTTTTACCGAGACGCAAAGTCGAAATTAAAAACGCGTGAAGGAGCATCGAATCTGAGGCTTGAAGATGATAGTTATGCAGATGATGACCAGGACAAGGCAGAGGCGTTGAACAAATTCTTTTACTCGGTGTTCAAAAGAGAATGTGATCAATCTTCCTGCGTTTGAGGATATAAGGTTTGACACAGTGCTGACCCACATTGTGTTTCAGAAGAGGATATAAGATATAAATTGTCAAAGCTAAAGGTTCATAAGAGTTCCGGCCCAGACATGGTGCATCCCGGAGTGCTGAGAAAGTTGTGCAACGAGCTTCCTGAGCCCCTTAAGATCCTGTTCTGTAAATGCCTGGGTGATCAAAAGGTCTCCAGTGACTGGAAAATGGCTTATAGGAGTCTTATATTCAAGAAAGCGATTGTCACTTAGACCGGTGAGCCTGTCCAGCATTGTTTGTAAAGTACTAGAGAGCCTTATAAGAGATGCCATGATGGAACATCTTCGAGTATACTACGAAACAACCTTGTAAAGGAATGCCTACACGGTTTTATGCAGGGACGTTTCTGATTAACACTAGATATTTGGATTCAAATTTGGATTTTGCCAAGGCTTTCGACAGCGTACCCCAAGAAAGGCTGAGAATTAACTTGGAATGGTATGGGATTCGGGGAAGTGTCCTAGCGTGGATCGAAAAGTTTCTTCGTGATCGTTAGCACGAAATCGTCATGTGTACCCGTGACAAGCGGAGTGCCACAGGTCAGTGAACTATGCCCACTGTTGTTTGTTAGGCTATACACTCCCCCATAGAGTTTTCAGGGAAAATAAGACCAAACAGACTGTGAAGAGATACAGAAAGATCTTCGTCAACTTGAAGAGTGGTCAAAGAAATGGTTAAGATTCAATATCACGAAGTATATGTGGATGCACTTAGATCGTACCAAGAGTAAAGAGGCATATCACACGTCCCAACGAGACGAAGAAAATGCATTAATAGAAACCGAATGTGAAATGGACATGGGTGGGTATGTTGACAATGAACTGAAGTTCTCGGGCCATTGTGAGAAGAAGGTGAATCAAGCAACTAAACTAGCAGGTCTTATAACAAGGCCGTAACGATATTCAAGAAGGAGGTGCTTCCCCGCCTGGAGTACTGTCACCCCGTCTGGTCCCCGAGATATGATAGAGACTGTCAGTTGCTTGAAAATGTCCAAAGGAGGGCCACCAGACTGGTGCCTATACTTAAGCACCTCAGCTACCCTGAGAGATTAGAGTGCAAGTCTAGAAAATTGGGAGGGCGAACTTTTCGGAGTGAGAGTGCAATGGATTTGGTAATTTAGGTGTGGATGTTATATAAAGGTTATATTATATTGTGTTTCTTATATTTCTTACCGTAGAGTTCGATACCTTCACACAGGTTACTTACAGGAGATTATGGTGTATCTACGTAGAAATTTACTCCACCACTCGACATTCCATGATTTATACTCGATAAATGTTGATTTACTGAGTTCCATTAATTTCCAACATCCATCTAAGTTATTGGTTATACTTTGTCATAACCAATCAGTCATAATAGTAAGATACGGGCAGATAATTACACTTACATTTATTTGGCAAGCTTCCATACAATGATTTACAATTTGCATGGATATATGAGTCACTCACATTTACACTGTAATAAAATTAATCTTCTAAAGAGGGAATTTTCAACTTGGGGACACATGTGATTACTCTACTATGGGTATGACTTAACAGAGCCTTAATTCTTCAATTGATACATTTACTGCCAGCCTGGATTGCTCTTGTTGCAACCAGGCTTCTGCACAAAAACTTCTTTCCACGGGGAATAACAACAAAAAGGTACCCTTGAGTTACCACACATAGTCTCGCGTCACTGACAGTCACTGTAGACGGTTGTTGCGGCAAGAAGAACTGGTAAGCGTGACTTCATTAATCACTTAGGTTCAATAGGCCAGCCTGGATTGCTTTGTCGCAACCAGGCTTCCACACGTGGTTTTTCCACTGGGATAACAAACCTAGGTTAACACACTCAATCTCGTGTCGATCACGGTCACTGTAGACGGGTGCCACACAGGAGAACTCTGTAAGCGTGACTTGATTAACCATTTACTGTAGGTTTGATAGGCCAGCCTGGATTGCTTTTATCGCAACCAGGCATCCACACGTGATCTTTCCACGGGAATGACAACCTAGGTTAGCACACTTAGTCTCATATCATTCAAGGTCCACAGGACGGGGTGACGGTGGAGGACTCTGTGAGGTGTCCCGTTTCCTTCAGGGGGGAGAGGGTGGGGACGACGTCTTAACTAGGTTTTTGGGTGTGAGGCGATGAACAGTACAACACTGTCTCAATGGCCTCCCCCTATAGACTGGCTAACATACCATTAATGAAAAATATGTCATTTTCATGGCTCGCCTGTCTGTTCCAAGACTTGCACTGTTTCTGAGTAATCCCATGAATTACTCAGTATGTCACGGTAGTCACAACACTTAAACATTGCATCATGGCCGTCCCAAACCTCAAACAGCACTTTATGGTCGTCCCATGACTTAAACAGTAAGATAGTGTTGCCCTAAGACTTAAACAGTACGTTATGGTAGTGCCAAGACTTCAACGGTACACTAGGGTCGTCCCAAATCTTAAAGGCTTAAACAGTGGGTTATGTTCGTCCCAACACTTAAACAGCACTTTATGGTCGTCCCATGACTTAAACAGTAAGATAGTGTTGCCCTAAGACTTAAACAGTACGTTATGATAGTGCCAAGACGTCAACAGTACATTAGGGTCGTCCCAAGACTTAAACGGCACGTTATGGTCGTCCCAAGACTTAAACAGTACCTCATGGTCGTCCTAAGACTTAAACAGTAATTCATAGTCGTCCCAAGAGTTAAACAATGCGTTATGGTCGTCCCAAGACTTCAACAGTACATTATGGTCGTTCAAAGACTTAAACAGTACATTATGGTCGTTCAAAGACTTAAACAGTACATTATGGTCGTCACAAGACTTAAACAGTACATTATGGTCGTCACAAGACTTAAACAGTGCGTTATAGTTATCCCAAGACTTATATGGTACAGTATATCAAAGTAATCCCAGGATCTACAGTAAGAACATGACCCCACATGGTGGTTCTAATATCCGTTCCTATGATTTTTACAACCAGGGCTTAAAGCTAATTTTATTAATGCATCTCACTGGCTGGCGTCATGAGGTTCCGTTGGGTTAATCTTGAGAATTTCCGTATTTATTTTTTATCTATATTCCGAAATTACAAGTAATTTTAGGAATTAAATGCAGATCTAGAATAATATCCGAAGCCGGAGAAGTCAATATTAACATATGGATCACATTAATAACATAGATATCTTAAAGTGAAAGGAAAAGAGTTTTAAAAAAATTAGCAACGCCCAATTTTATAACCACCCCCAAGCATAAATCACCCGGTGTGAATCAACAAATCCTTAATTTACTTTTTTTTTGCCCTCTTGCAAACCGTAAGCTACGGCCTCTAGACACAATATGTGACGTCACAAGATGGTGGGTATTGTGTTTTGAGCGTCGCTGTACAGGGAACTTACAACCTCGAGGGTCGACTTAAAGAGTCAACTGGGAGATACAATATTGTAAATACTTTTGAGTTTTCGGCCCCTGGGTGGTCCCAGGACTTGCACGATATGCTGCAATGGTGACAGGACTTATATAGCGTGTTACAACTGTGCCAGGACTTACACGATCTGTCACAATGGTCTCAGGACTTACATGATGTGTTACAATTGTGTCAGATCTTATATAGTGTGTCACAATGGTGTCAGGTCTTATATAGTGTGTCACAATGGTGTCGGGCCTTACATGATGTGTTACAATAGTGTACCCATAGTAAAGTTGATCAACCTGTGAGGACCATCAACCTTTGGTGGGAGTGAGTGATGTGATCAACCTGCTGTAGTACGACAGACTTCTCAGTGAATAAACTTGTTGTGAGATCAATCTGTGGTGGGATTAATTATTGGCAAGGTGAGCCTTTAGGAATCAGCCTGTGGTAAGATTAAACTATAGTGGGATCAACTGGGATCAACCTGCTATTGGGACATTCTCTGGTAGGATCAACCGGTGATGAAATTAAACCGTGGTATGATCAAGCTGTGTTGGGGTCAATCTCTAGTAGGAGTTCATGAGTAATAAGACACGATTAGCTCACTAGAGTTTACTGTACTGAAGGATTATCAGTATAGAGGCAAGAGCATGGGACAGACGTGTGCTCAGGTAAGACAACTGGGTATTGGGTGAGCAGCCAGACCTGCCCATGTTGCTGTGGTTTACTTCACTGCCGGTAGTTTGGGTGGCACGGTAATTTGCCAGGTGATGGACAATATAACAATACAAAGTAATACGAGCAACACATACGCGTAGAATATACATACATACATGCATATACACCTACCTAACTGGCACAATAAACGTAGGTTATATACAAATACACCTAGCTAATTGAACTCTCCTCAGTGAAGTCATTCTGTGGCAGAATCAACCTTGTAGTGGGATCATTCTTTGGCAGGATCAACCTGTAGTGGGGTCATTCTTTGGCAGGATCAACCTGTAGTGGGGTCATTCTTTGACAGAATCAACCTATAGTGGGGTCATTATTTGGCAGGATCAACCTGTAGTGGGGTCATTCTTTGGCAGGATTAACCTATAGTGGGGTCATTCTCTGGCAGGATCAAACTGTGGTGGGATCCAAAATAGTTAGGAGACAACAAAAGGTGAGATAAGCCTGAACCATTTACTGTACTGAGTCACAGCGGTGTCTAGTGTAGTCAGGATATGATGCTGTCAAATGCAGTACTTGAAGTAATCTCCGTCACATTTCAAACGATGCAGTGGTAGTCGGAAGATAACGATTTTCTGTTAACTTTTTCGGTGATGTTGTCATTGAGCTTCAACTAATTTTTAACAATATGACTCGTTAAGTAGCTGTTATCTAGCCTGAGCATTTGTAAAAGAAGTTAATGATCGGTTATTTACTGTGGACGTCAGATTAATAATAAACAAAACACTCAAAACTATACAGACCGACATAATTCTTTGAATCGTAGATTTCGTCAAATAATTACTATAAAAAAAATAAGAGAAACATTTATTATCAAGCTTTAAACCTTTTGGGCAATGTATTTTGTGTGTAAGTATGTGGGTACGTCTGTTACTGCTAATCTCCAAAACTATTAAACGTACAGAAATTTTTATGTACCTATTTAAAAAGCTTACACCTCTAAACAATCGACTTGTCTATATTTTAAAACAAAATGCATTGAGTGGGGAAGGTGCGACGCACCCGCCTAGCTAACACACCAAAGTCATAACTCAGTGAAAACGTGACAAGAAAAATGGGAAAAGTGTGCATATACACGTACCGTACACAGGGTGGGTCACACTGGCAAGAACCAATTTATGTTATTAGTTCTTGCTGCTGTATTTGACAGTCTAAGATCTTTTACGTCCCCTTCACACATGTTCAAGAAATTTTGCACAACATATATACATACTCCAAATTCATCCTCTTTAATTAACATGCGTGTTCAGTCTAATTTTATACTCTTAGGATGAATCCATATTTGATACACATACACGCGGTGCCATTCTCAACCAAAAGAAAAATCAGACATTTCAGGTTCGACTCACTCTCGCTTTCCACTCCAAGTGTAAACTGTAAATTTTATCTGATTAGGTAAGAATATTTTATATAGAGTAGAAATATGAATTATTAAAAATAGAGCAAAATATTGCTCATACAGCAGAACTATACAGTGAATGCGTCGTATAAAGTGATAACAAATAACCTACAGGTAGGTAATGATAACTTGATAATTATGCACACACTTCTTATCACGTAAATCTTCTTCGGCAAGAAAATACAGTAGCTGCCGCTAAACAACAACACAGCGCTTTCCATGTGTAACAACTGCATATACTATGTGAAGGTTTTCATATTTGAACCATTATTGACAAGTAACAAAACTGTGAATGGTACTTACCAATGTTAATCAAATGGCTGTTGTACCAAGTAACAGAACAGACACAGTCTCTTCAATTCGTCACTGACTTTGCCTTCAGCCACACCACACTCCACCGACCATCAGATAGCCTTCAGAGTAACTCTCACAATATTGTAGAAAGTGACATTATCTGATGGAAGCAAATAGCCGACTTCCGTTGAAAGTCGTTAGTAGCCTATGTCAGGATAATGTCAGTCAACACATGGCCCAAAATCAATGTAGTCTCGGAGAGCGAGTAGAACACACTATACCGTTCACCAATATAATATTCACAATAACCTGGAAACTTAAACTAGTAATGAACCAGTGCCGCACCAACCACGGGTAACGTCAGAAGGCACATCCAGGACCTTCCTCGATCCCTGAAAGGCTGGGACTGAGGCGACATCTCACGCAACAGCGAATCTGGAGCCTACCTGGAACTCTCAACGACAATACTCTATTATTGATGTGGTCAAGAGAGGGGAAGCCCTCAATATGACCTACAACCCTCCTCACACACATGACTTCTCCGCCCCACTGTTCATCCCTCCACCTACCCCACATACTATATAATAATGTAATGGATACCCCTCGAAATAGAGGATGACCGGTGTTACGTTTTAAATGCAAGAAAGTGGTTTTCTTACCGTAGAACTCAGATACCTTCACACTGATTTCTCACCCAGGAGATTATGGTGTATCACTACGTAGAATTTCACTCTACTTTCGGCATTCAATGCGTTGTGTACTTGATAAATGATGATTTAATGAATTCCATTAACTTCCAACATCCATCTAAGTTATTGGTTAACTTTGTCATAACCAATCAGTCATTACCTTTGGTAATAATAATAATAGAGGGGTCACAGGTACGGGCAGATAATTGCACTTACGTTTATTTGGCACAATTCCATACACTGGACTTAAAATTTGCTTGGATAGGTCAGTCACTCACATTCGCGCCACAGTACCGTAAGTTATAAGGGAGTTTGTCAACCTGGAGAATTAATCGTAGATCTATTAGGCCGGCCTGGAGTGCTCTTGTAGCAAACAGGCCCTCACCAGTGATCACTTCCTTTACAGGGTGTGTTAACTTTTCGCTGGACTTAACAACAATCTCGGGAATTTGCACACACAGACTCGTAGCACCGGTCTCAGCAAACCTCTGCCCAGAGCACAGACTTAAAACGCCCATGAATTAACCTGCTTCAAAAGCTTCATTAACAAATGTACACAACCTATTATCCTACCTCCATTCTGTGTACTTTTTTAACTTTGTTTTAACCTTTCGCATTTACAACCCACTAGAGGTGGCCATGCCTCAGAAAGGAGGCCAGTGGTCTCTGTAGGATCCCTCCATTGCCCTTGATAATTTTGTCAAAAGGCTATTTTGAAGCCCGATAATGTTCTTGTTTCCACAGCTTGAGCTGGTAGACCGTTCCATAGGTCTACCACCCTCTGTGTGAAGAAGTATTTTCTAAGTTCGTTCTGCACGATAAGTTGGTGAGCTCGTAGTTATGCCTATCCTGCGCCAGCTTCACGCACAAAAGCTCCCCACACAAGTACGTATCACCCTGTATCACCCTGTCTGCAGTAGATTACTCGTCGACACCTGAACTTTACGCAACCGCGGCAGATAGAATATTCAACGAATACACTGCTGTGTGTCATGCTGCCGCAAACCACTCAGTGGTCACACCTCCACTTAGCCCCGGTTTCGTCAACCTGATCAACGCTCCTCAGAGAAGTAGCATTCCACCAGACAAGCAAGACATCAGGGACCTGTTGCAAACTTTGAACTGCAGGATGGACACCATTGAACAGCTCTGCTCCTCCATGCCTGCTTCTCCTGTTCCTGCCCCACGCACTGTGTCCTATCAACCCCAACACCCCCGTCCTGCCCCAGACCCCGCCGCCAGCCCCCAGCACAATGTACCTACCTTCTGTTGGTACCATCAACGTTTTGGCGCTAAAGCTAGACGCTGTGAGGCTCCCTGCAACTACACGGCGAAGCAACATCGACGGAGACTGGTAGGGGCCATAACCTCCGCCACTATCAAGCAGCACATCACACGCCTTACTTCTGACCTTGACCACTTCACTCCTGCTGCCCGTCACGACCTACTACAAACACTACATCAGGCAGTTTCTGCATTCAAGGCTACTGCCCCACGCCAGCCTTCCCACCGCCCTGAACACATTCATCCCTCACCTCCTCCGCCAGTCTACCCACCATTGCCACGTAGAGCACCACCTCGCCCTCAACATTTCTGCATACCCTCTCTTTATCCTCAGGTACCTACTGCTCCTGACGACCCCGCAGCCGGCCCTAATGACCCAGATACCCCACCCGGCCCCCCTCCACCTGCGGCGATAGAAGCACCACATTCCTCACCAGTACAACCTTCTCCTATCCACAACCCTCCTTCTCCCTCTGTTTCTCCCACAGATCTCGTGCCTCCAGACAGAGTCGTCTCCCGCAGCGGCCGAGTCGTCCACACCCCTGCCCGTTATGTCTCACATGTGAGATACAACCCTGCCAACAAGAAGTCTCCTGCAACGCCCGGAGGGAAGGGGGAGTATTGTAGTGGATCTCTCCCCTACAACTACATCCGCATTTCAATGAGACAGTATCCTAGCAACCAGCCAACTGCTCAGGGGGGGGGGTTCACCAGCTGCTACGTCTACCCTAGCAACGGAGTCAAGAAACCGGCGAGTTCCCACGGATTTACTTCCGGCTGCTGTGTATATAAGCTCAGTCTCTCAATTGAGATTCAAGACAAGAAAAAACCAGCAGAAAAGAAAAACCAAGAAAAGAAAACTCAAGAAAAGACACCCGCCACACAGAATCAAGAACACCACGAGGCCCGTGGAGCTGAAGCCCACGTGGTCAACCTCACCGTCTCCGACTTCTTCCACACCTATGAGGACTTAAGACACGAGGAAGACGAACAACAAGACCCAAACACGAATGAATGGACACTTCAAGAGAGCAAGAAGAGGAGGAGAGTTAGAAGAAAATCTACATCAAGCTAAGAAGAATACCAAGACAGAAGACCAAGACATTTCCTCCACACAAGAAAACAACACACACAATCAAGCCGACCAAGCACTGAGAACCCATGGCCCAACCCAACACGCACCTGACGCTTGACCTGACGCTGGCCTGACTCTGTCCTGTCGCCTCCAGGCCGCGTCCGGGCGAGTTGCTGCTGCCTCCAACTTATACTCCCTCACGCAAACGGTGTTTAGCCACTGCGCCTATTCTCTCCTCCTAAAATTCATTTCAATCCTCCCTTTATTCTTCCCCTGAACCTCCTTCCCCCTGTCACTAGCATTTCATGTCATTGAGATTAATTCTACCCTACGTTCCTGAACACGCAACATCTCCTCTAACGAAGCTCCTGCACAGATACCCCCTCAAGCACGCTACTCACTGAACGTGTCTTCTGAGCAAGCTTCTCGCCACACGGCATCTCCAGCACCAAACTGTCTTTCATATAATATATTTTATATAAGAAAACCACCACCTTAGAGTTTCCATCAATCCCATTACTGAAGCTCAGTAATAACGAAATAACTAGAACAAATGGCTTTAAATTAGATAAATTCCGATTCAGAAAGGATATAGGCAAGCACTGGTTTGGTAATAGAGTTGTGGATATGTGGAATAGGCTACCGAGTGCTATAGTAGGATCGGGGACGCTAGGGAGCTTCAAGACGAAGTTGGATAGGCACATGGAAGTGCTGGGATGGGTGTGAAAGGGATCTGCCCTGTATGGGCCAGTCGGCCTCCTGCAGTATCCCACTTTCTTATGTTCTTATGTTCTTATAATATCACTAAACCCTACACTACATTACGACTGAATAATTCATTGTTATTTGAACTACCTTGTTCAAATATATTCACGCTTAATTTATAATGTTATTATGTATAAAACTTACCAATAATTGGGGCTGTGCAAAGAATACTAGGGAGCACTCAACGTGGATCAAGCTGGGGCTGACGTCATGGTTTGTAGTGGAGTGGCAGCTGTTAACGTCCACAAGCAAGTCGAACGAATCCCATGCTCGCGGCTAACTTAAAACGTCCGGCCGCATTGCCCGAATTTTGAACGCCGTTCAGCTGGCCGCATGTATAGCAATTCCCGGCCACAAACGGCCGGAAAAGGGAAGTTTGCGGACCCTGACAAAGTTCAGACGTCCCCGCGCCTTATACACTATCGCCATCTGTTTATTCCGCGGCTAACTATATGATTGTGCTTACGCGGTTTTCGCCTTGCTTTTCTGGCTTTCAATTACATAGTCTTTGGTACGAATCATGGTGTCATCCAGAGTTGCCAATTTAGCGCTTTGAGCACTAGATTTAGCGCTTTTATGCTTAATCTAACTCCAAATTTTTGCGTTTAGCGGCTTAGCGCTTTTTCTTACATCTAGCGGCAATTTTAGTGCGTTTTCAATTCATGGGAATTTTCAAATTTTATAAAAGTATCCAACCAAGTTGCTAAGTGATCTTGTTGATTCCATTAGTTCAAAGTTCTCATTCCTGGAAATAAATTAAAAGAAAGAGATTCAGTACATAGCTACAGTACTTAGACCAAAATTCGTATCTAGAATACGAGTTTGAATAGCAGATGTCACAGTGCAAGTTTCCGGATGAAAAGGATATTCGTGGAAGATGCTACAGTTTGTAGTGAAGCTGGTGAAACAGCTTAGTCAACGATTGCCAGACAATGTCCAAGTTTTGCAGTCAATGTCATCTGAGTGCAAGTGAATGCTTTAAACCATTAAAGCCTGGAATATTGGAATTAGCAAAGATGTTTGTTGATAGTGATAAAATTATCACACGCATCGAGTTCCAGTGGAAGAAGCTTCATTACGTATTATGGAAACAAAACCCTGACACCCTAGGACTCTGGGCAGAAATATCTTTGCACAGGGATGCAACAGGAGAAAATCCTTTTAGTTACCCCTGAGTTAGCTTTGACAGTGATAACATTGCCTCATTCCAACGCTGATGTGGAACGCATATTTAGTCATGTGAATATTGGCAATTCAAAACCTCGAAATGCAACACTAACTATCAAGTATGGACTAAGAAGCAAGCATTTACTATTTATGCTGCAATGTAATAGGCTGCAAATTTTACATAATTATTATTATTACTTGTTATCGTCGCTGGCTTCAATTACTGTACAGTGCTGGCGTTGCCTTAACCGAACAAACATAGAAAATCTCTCAGCCTGCGACCACGTATCAAACCATTTACACCAGTAATATGTGTATAATTTACCATAAATAATTCCTAGCACTTTTTTGTTAGCTTCTCTTATAAGTTTAGCGCTTTTTGGGGAGTGAATCTAGCGCCACGCGAAATTTTCAGTTGACAACGATAGTGATAAGAGATTACCAAGACGAGTTGGGAACTTGGGACTCGGGAGGTCATATTTTGTGTCAATCATTCGTAACATTGCAGTAGTGGTGATATGCGCGACTAATGCAAAGGTAGGTGAAGCTTAAGAAATTATCAAGCATTTCACCGTAACTTCAAATATTACCGAGAAACCTTATCTATACCCATAAATACTGTTGAGGCATGCTATTGGAACGATCTGGCAGGACAGAATGTAGCTGAATAAGTTAATGTTGTATCGTTGACGCTGTGCTATAATGTAAGTAATCCTCAGTTAGTGACAGGTAAGTCCATGATAACCAAATTGTCTCTTTTTTACTTTTAACAGTACAGTTGCGTCTTCATACCTCAAATTATATTAAGCATCGTGTTAGTGGTCCGAAGTGATCGTGTCTGGTACCTGTGGTGACTTGTTGGGTAATGTATGAGAGCACCGCTACACCAGAAGTTGTTCGATTTCATTATTTTTTTCCATAAATGCACTAAACATAATAGAACCTGGGTATAATTGCAGTTTCGGACAATACACGGCCAACGGTTTTAAACAGCAGCTTTACCAGAACCTGACCTAACCAGCCAAATGAGGTAACATTGCAGTAAACAGCAACCACAGAATTTCAGAAATTCACTACACTCAATCGATAGGAAAATTGTACAAGTGATAATTTTCTTACATTATACTTCTATCGTAAATTGTTAATAAGGAAGTTATTGAATTTAAAAAAAAAAAAAAATCAGAGCCCCTGTTGCCTATTCACTGTTGCTCAAAATGTGTGTTCTAAATCTAGATATTTGATTCACTTTCACTTTTATTCTCTTCAACCAATGAGCGTTAGATATTCTGCGTTGGTGGTAGGATGCGGGAAATTTTGAATCGGTTGCAACGTGGAGCCATTATGTGCTGGGTACGATTTCCCTGACTCGTAGTAAGGTAAGAAATACTGTATTGGCTATTTATATTCTTGTGGAGGCTGACCACGCGTCTCTGGGTTATTACATAGCGTCTGGGGGTCCGCCCCCTGTCTAGGGTGGTAATGTAAGGTTTAGTTTGGTTATATTGTATAAGTTAGCAAGCACAGAGTACCGGGAAATCAGAACACTCAATCGATGGAACTATTATTTCTCTATTTTTTTTTTTGTAAGTAACCGAATTTCTTTTGCGTAATGTGTTCTGAAGTTTTCTTGTTGCGATTTGGACAATTTTGGTATTCGCACCTACCACAAATCACTCATTTTGGCACTCCCGCACCCAAAACCCTGAATTCCCACGCTTCCCCCTATTATTGTTGGATGGGGTGGGGGTCTAAATTTAAAACAGTGGTTTCTGATAAAAATGAATGTCAGATTTGAACCAATCGCATCAAAAACCATCGGAAGAACACTGATTTTTCTTCAGATTCTTTGGTTGCTGTAATCTGCAGTTTTACCCCAAAGAAACTAGAAACTTACCTAACCTTACCTAACTTCCTCTCCTCCACCCCCCAAAAAAAATAAAAGTAAACAGAAAGTGGTAAAGATTCGTTTAAGGTTTCAGGTCTTGTGATTTCTGACATATAAAGGTCCAAATCTTTGAAAAGTCAAAACACATCAAAAACCATCGGAAAAACAGTTTGGATATCTCACCAAACCTTGCCTAACCGAACCTAATTCTTAAAATTCCCTGATTAACCAAAACTAAAATAATAATATAAGTACCTGTATTGGTAATAATTTGGATCGTGACTGTCCTCTATTTTTCATTGAACATGGGATTAAAAATGCCCAGCTTTCATTGATTTTGGTTGTTATTGAAGACTAACCCTCCAACGTGTTATTTGTTTTGATTATATTCTTACTATATTTTCATCAGTGATTTTTGACATAACCTTTTTTTTTTTAGTTCATTCTCAGTGGTGATGTGGCAGTACACAGCCAGTCATATCCGATCGACGCCAGTCGCTGGTGTATGTTTATGAGCCACATGGACTGGGTATCTGCTTCCATGTCCACAAAAAAAAAAATTATACTCTATGAAAGCAAGCGTTTTCTGTTTAATATGCAGGTGTCTGGAGGGTGGAGCCTCACGGCTAGGAAGTTTGGTAAGGTTAGGTAGGTTTCTTTGGTTAGGTTGGTGAGGTCTTCTAACAGTGTTTTTGCTGCTTGTTTTTCTTTACGAACTAAGGTTAGGTTAAATCTAGAAATAACAACTTTTTAACACGTTTGCCAAAGCTACGACAGTGTCCACTATAAAACACAGTGAAATTGCATCTTTTTTAAATTAGGGTCAGTTGTCAATAATTACCCTGATTTTTTTAGAGAATACTGTATTGTTGGGAAAAAATATAAAAATGGCTGTAATCAGGTGTTAACCTAACCTGTTTCTTAACTTGCTTGTATCTGGAAAACTAAGTGTTTACACAAGAAAATGGAACTAAAAGTAATCAGCATACAAAACTGTAAAAACACCCTCATAATTACCGAACTGCTGACAGTCACGAGTCATATATTAGCCTAAATATTTAAAAGTCAACAACTTTCATCTTAATTATAAGTTAAGTATTTTTTTATTTTTTTATTTTTCACTATTTACAATCATAAATCACCAGTAGTGGGCAGGGCATGAAGGATGAGAGAAATTACGGGCACTAAAATGATATCTACATGTTTTGTATGTGAAGAAATGAATTATTTACCATAAATCTCCTCTGAAATGTCTCATCAAGACAGACTCACTGATGACCACTTGACAGATCTCCTAGTGGTCTAGTTGCAGTCAGAATGTGTTAGCAACTTCAGCAGATTTTTAACAACTGGGGCCCGCCTTGTTGATGGCTGCAGCACAGAGGAAGTGTTGGGCGATATCGAAGAATTGGACGAGGAACAGATACAGAAACTTGTTGACCAAATCCAGTGAAGAAGAAAGCCCTCAGCTACTTGCAGTTATTTTACTTTTAATTTTATCCTCTCACCACTGATCGGCTCGTTAGCCGCTTGGGCGATCGGTCGCGTCTCTGTCTTGCTCAGTAGTTTTTTAAGAGGATCTAAAATTTTTAAAAATTTCAGCTAATGATATAAAGGAAACAAGGAAACAGATTATCCATAGTATAAAATGTTGTGCACTTCAGTGTTTGCAATTTGAATATGATTTACCTTTTGCTATTAAGTTAAATAGTGTCAATGTAAACAAGTTTCTATTTTGGGGTATCCAGTATATGTCAAGTATTGAAATTTGATTTTTTTTTTAATGTCTTGTATAATTTTGGAAGGGCTAATAAACTTTGGGAAGGGCTAGTAAATATTCATTCTATTAGCCCTGCTGGCTACCTGAAAAAAGGGCAAAATTCTACCCCTACTTTGCCTTCTTCTTTGTTGCCATCCTCTTACAATGTCTTACTTAAAAAAGCTGGTTTTCCGGCATCTTCGTGATACTGTATATATGGTACAGTGATCCCTCGGTTAACGAGATTTCGGTTAACGAGTTACCTTCCATAAGATTCTTAACTTCGGTTAACGAGCAATCCCTGGATTAACGAGTTTTTTACAAGCCGACCTCAACATGTTTTCGCTTGCATTTGGCGGTCCACCAGCTGTAGTATTAGTCCGCCAATACAGTAATTGGTTTTCGGGCTTAAATTCCTGACTATTTTAGTAAATATCAAGAAGTTTATACTATTCAATAATTTTAAAAGTTTAATATTAATATTTTTTAGTCATTTTAACAATTATTGAACATAATTGAAGGTAAAGAAACTAGTTTCTGGCACGCCATCCAGCCTGTTAACACACAGGCGTTAGTCTCTCTCTCTTTTCAGTGGAGGTAACATATTGCTTGAGACTCTCTTGCACTAAATGCTTTTTTTTCTGTGTTTCCAAGCAAATTATTGGTCATTTTGAAATTTATTTTACATATTGACAATATATAATGCAGTGCAGTGTTGATTTAAAGAAAATAATCTTGAATTACACCAAGAGAACTAAAATTTTATGGGTGAAATGGCGCCTTGGGGTGACTTCTCTTCCACCCCAATGCCTTCTCTTCTCCCTTCTCCTCCATCCCCATTCTAATTCCCATCATCATCATCCAGGAACCTTCTACATACACACCTCAAAGTAAGTGTGCTTTTCTACATTTTTTGTTGAATTTAGGCAATTTTCTGTGAGCTGGAACCAATTACCCAAAAACCCATTGAAACAATGGTTTCGGTTAACGAACTTTTCGGTTAACGAACGACCTTCTGGAACGGATTGAGTTCGTTAACCGAGGGGTCACTGTATATATATATATATATATATATATATATATATATATATATATATATATATATATATATATATATATATATATATATATATATATATATATATATATATATATATATATATATATATATATATATATATATATGACGTTAACAATCAATGCTCCAGAATAGTCGCTTTAAAAAAGTGCAGATACTGCACAGTATATGAAAAAGGGAAGATTCAATTTTATTCCGTACATCATTTCATTTCACTAAAAAATATATCCAAACTGTGATAAAATAGTAGGCTTCCATCATCCTCATCCTGGGACATTAACAGTAGTATCTAGAAATTTTTCTAAAAAATTAAATAGGAAACATAAATATTCGACAGTGAAATACCAATTATAAAGCAAATGTACAGTCCCATTCACTAGTGTGTTTACAGAGACTCGTCAGGTTTTGTGCAGTGTGGCAGTGTTGTGTTTGTTTACATTTGACAGAAGGAAATTTGCAGTAGTAAACATACCCGGTACTATGGAATCAAATTATAACAATATTAAAACAAATATGGAATATTTATATGATGAGCCCCTGTAAACGCACTAGTGAAAGGGACTGTACAGTTGCTGAAATGTGTTTCTATGCCCCCTTTAGTAACCTGTGTCTCCAAATGACAACGTTGCTGAAGTAGTATCCCTGTTTATTAATGAATGGGTATTGGTCATGTAACGGCAGACTTAAATTGTTGGACAGGTTTGCCATAGGTCATATAGGTTGGCTTTTTTGAGACACGGGTTACCACGGGGGGATGGGAACACATTTCTGCAGTTGTACATATACAGGTATTGTTTAATTAATCTTTTAACATTCTTGCAGCTAACCTAAACCATCATTGTTCTTAGTTTTCCACTCGTCACTGCATTATGAAACCCTTGTTGTTCATCAATATTTATTGAAAATATACTGGGGGGTATCAGGACCATTATACTATGTGTGGATTCTACTCTACAGTATATAAAATGGTCATTATTATCTGTTGTTTTATATGTTTGGTGTCATTGTCTTGATATATATAATACAGTACAGTAATTAGCATACAGAGAAGAAATACTGTAGTGGCGAATGTATTCTCTGAAAGCGTGAATTTGTTTGTGATGTCGATGGTAAATATTCTTTATTTCAAAATACTTTTTCCACTCATACCTTGAAAGTTAATATTTTCAATCAGTTATATATTTACAAACATTGAAGTCAGCATAAGTGTGAGTCATAACAGGGTATTCTTAACATTTATATAGTGTGTGGATTTATTTGTGAGGTATCAATATTAATCGTACATTCGTATGAACCATCAAGTAAAAAAAATATACTACACTATACAGGGAGTTCTGCTATAACGCGTGTTTTGATAACGCGAATTTGCTCTAACGCGATTTATGAATTCGGAACAATATTTGTATAACGCGAACGCTTGTTTGCTATAACGCGATTTTTGCTTACTATTTCTCCAATTTTGTGGTATTAACTGTGAATATGGTAAAGAAGAATATCTCCAAAAAGCGCTCTGATGATAGAATTCCCGGTGATTATCGTAAAAGAAAGGATATAACACTTGAAGAGAAGCTCAATGTTATCAACCTCAAAATCACCCTTCTCCCCCATCAAGTTACATTCATATTTTTTCAAGGTAAAGTGTTAAATTTACTGTATGATTTCATTATTAGATATGAATGTAACATTTATTTAGACTGTGCTATCCTTTGTGTTAGGCTAAATACTAAATTTTTTCGATTTCGAGTAATCTGCACCTAACCCTATTTTCTCCATAAGTCCTGTTATTTCTATTACGCGATTTTCTATAACACGATATTTTACAAGAACACAATTATCGCGTTATAGCAGAACTACCTATACTTATAATTACTGTGGATTTATTTACTAGTGGGTCTCACCATGGGTCACCATGATGTGTATCATTATTTCTGATTGCAACTGTACATTGGATAAGAAATGCTTACCACCAAAAATAAGACAAAAGATCAAATGCTCTAATGTAATTACAGTAATATTAGAGAATAGTGCAGTTTAATTTGAAATCCAATCTTATCTTGGGTTCTCTTTCCAGGATATAGACATCATCAGAAGAGCATCACCAGGATGTATCAGCCTTGGCATGAAGTGCATGTGATTTGTCACCTTTTGGTGGCAGTGATGGGAAGCCAATACACTGAGTTACAAGCACAGCATAATAATTCACAAAACATAAGTGCCACTGACTGCCCAACTCTGTCAACTCTGGGGTGTGTAACTCATAACAAAGTGAATATACAATTTAATAGCACATCACCTTGCTTATTCAACTGTACTTATGATCCCAAGGTGAGTTTTTTGTTTCTATTTTTCCCTAGTCTGAGAAGTAGTCTTAGGACAATTGTAGCAGTTAAGTTTCATAACCTTAAAAATAGGAGTCGAATTGCCCAAATCAGTGAAATCACAAATTTCAGAATTTTTCAATCAGAAATTGTTATCTGGCAACTACCAGGCTTGCTTTATGTTTGCTGTTATTTTTTCAAGATGGAATGCAATTTTGTGAAATACGATAGTACTGTGACAGAAATTAATTAATAAATGATAAAACAACTTTTCACAAGAGTATTGTAAGAACAAATCATGTTAAAAAATTTGTATACTGTATTTTCAAATGAAATCATATGACATACCAGATTATCACTCAAGGACATTCAGGAATAATTTGCATAGTTAGAACTGGATGTTAAAGTGAATTAAAAAGTACGTACAGTATTCCCGTGTTTTTCGCCTTTTTTTTATTGCAGTTTTATTGCGTAAAGTGAACAACATAACATATGGGATTAATTGAAATAGAGACCGGGCCGACCCCCAAACTCCACTTTTTCCCGGCACAAAATGTACGTTTTACTAAAAATAACCTCTTAACTTTATGATGGTATTCACCCACACATAATATAGAAGGGAACAGTCAATAAGAGAAGAATAAACTGAAGGTTAGGTTAGAAAAAAACAAGGCTGGGGTTAACACTTACATTAGTAGAAGAGATGGGTCGGCGTAGGGGAATGGAGGCTGGTTCCGAGGCAGAGGGCAGGCTACTGGCCCTCAGGTGAGTCTTCATCGGTGTCATCCACACTTGCTAGTGCCTCCCTGACAAATCTCTCAAAGTCGTCATCACTGTCTCTACCTCTGTCACTATCACTGGCTTGGGCTGGCTGTGGTGGGTTGCGGGCGAAGAACTCTGGTATGCTTTGCTGACGGCTGGTGTTTATGTTGTCGTGATAAACCTTGATGTAGGACTCCATAGTCTGCAACAGCTGGGTAGTGAAGATTTCATACCTGTTTGCGTCAGGGTCGTCGAAAAGGAGGAGCTTGACTTTCTCAATACACTCGATGGCACCCGTAACATTACTATGGGATAAGCGGCGTTCTTCTTGGGATGACGCACCACCTGCCTCTTCACTGACGTCATCATCATCTACCATGTCGTCGGTAGTCACATCAGGATCCCTTATCACCTCCAGGATGTCGTCGTTGGTGGTCTTGGAAAAGCCTGCAGCTGTAACACTCTGCGCAGCTTCTCTGGCAAGGTCCACTGCTACTGCAACAGTCTGAACCTCACCAGTCACAGATTTACTCTGCCTAATGGCCGGAATGCCCTGCAACACATGTCTCTATGCGTGACGAACAGTTGCTACAGACAGCTGATCCCATGCCTCCACCAAGAAGTCCACAGCTTTCTTGACATTGAATGTTCTCCAGAATTGTTTTAAAAGTACTTCTTGCTCTGCCAACTGTTGATCCTCGTCGTCTTCGCTCTTGCTATCGGTGTTGGTGTCACTCAGGTTACGCAACTCTTCCTTGGTGTTGGTGTAGTCGTTCAGGAGCTTGAATTTTTTAGTTGAGAATGCAGCTTTTACATTACAGATTAACTCGTCCATGGGCTGTAATATAGACGTA
This sequence comes from Homarus americanus, assembly GCF_018991925.1. Lineage (NCBI taxonomy): Eukaryota > Metazoa > Arthropoda > Malacostraca > Decapoda > Nephropidae > Homarus > Homarus americanus. The sequence continues at coordinate 5,221,035 of NW_024724368.1, read as the reverse complement.
GTGTTGGGAGGAAGGAAGACCACTTTTACGTTGGGGTGACGATCTAACAGTAGGAGCGAGTGTCCTGGTGCGTTGTCCAGCAGCAACAAAATCTTGAATGGCACATTCTGTTGCTCACAGAATTTCTTCACATCGGGAACGAAACAGTCATCAAACCAGGAGAGGGACAGTGTAGAGAACATCCACGCCTTACGTGCGGTCAGCCAGTGGACATTTAGCTTGGTCATGTCCATGCTCTTGTAGGCGTGCGGCTTGCGTGCTGTGTGGATCACCGATAACTTGAGCTTACAGGTACCGGAGGCATTGGTGGTAAACAGGACGGTGATGCGCTCCTTCTGCAACTTCCGGCCCCGACACTTGCTGGCATTCTTCACAACGAAGGTCTTGGAAGGTAGTTTTTTCCAAAAAAGACCAGATTCGTCCATGTTAAACACCTGGTCGTCGGTGTACTGTCCTTCCTCCATAATCTCACGTAAAAACGGAGGAAATTCCCTAGCCGCAACACGGTCACCACTAGCTTCTTCACCACCAATGTTGATATTGGTGATCTCGTTTCTCTTCTTAAACCTCTGTAATCACCCAGAGGAAGCATTAAAGGGTTTGGGCTCTGTAATTCCCATCTTTCGTGACACTGCAGCATACAGTTCACGTGCGTACTCCTTAACTGAGCGCGTGTCCACCGCCATGTTCCGTCGCGCCTGACGCACCAAATAGCTCACAAGTAATTTTTCTGTCTTGAGAAGCACCTGGTTGTGGCAATACTTGATCATAGAAGCACCTGTAGACTTTGTGATGTTCATGTGCTCTCTTATCTTGGCTGCATCCTTCTTAATTGTCCTGATCGTAGACTCGTTAACACTATGCTGGCGCGTGAGATAAACCTGTCTTGTTCCTTTCTCCAACTCTTGTATGATCTTATACTTAATTTCGTAGCTTAAGGAACGTCGTGTCTTCTTTGGCTTAGGGCGGCTGGGTCCAGGTAAGGAAAGGTTTCTCTCTGGGGGCGGTGGTCTGGCGGAAGCCATTTTACAGAACAGTGGATTCACGTATACACGGTGTGGCCTTGAGGGATGAAACTGCCGCGGCTAGGTCAAGCGTCGTCTTTCCTCCCTCCCTCCCACGGGTGGACACGTCATATTACTTTAAACCAATCACATATGTCATATGACGTCACTGATAACGCAACAAAGAGACACACTGCGCAACCTACTCGCGCCGCTTACACAACATGGCGGATGGCGGGAGAGATGGCGGGAGGTTTGGATCCAAAAATGGCGCGGCTCGCCAGCCGCTCCCCGCGTAAAGGGGTACATGCGCCGCGGAAAGTGAGCATTCTGGTTTCGGCAGGGTACCGTGTAAACGTGGAAACGCGTAAAGTGGGACCGCGTAAAGCGAGGGTTGAGTTTACGTAAAATAAATTTCAAAATGACCAATAATTTGCTTGGAAACACAGAATAAAAGCATTTAGTTGAAGAGAGTCTCAAGCAAGATGTTACCTTCAGTGAAAACAGAGAGACTAATGCCTGTTTGCTGTGTTAAGAGGCTGGATGCTGCACATTAAACTAGTCACTTTACCTTCAATTATGTTCAATAATTGTTAAAATGACTAAAAAATTTAATATTAAACTTTTAAAATTATCGAATAGTATAAACTTCTTGATATTTACTAAAATAGTAAGGAATTTAAGCCCTAGAACCGATTAATGTATTGGCGGACTAATACTACGGCTGGTTGCCCGGTCAGTGCAAGCCAAAACTTGTTGAGGTCGGCTCGTAAGAAACGCTTTAACCGAGGGATTGCTCGTTAACCGAATTTAAGAATCTTTGGGAGGTAACTCGTTAACGGAAATCTCGTTAACTGAGGCGCTCGTAAACCGAGGGACCACTGTACAGTCGGCCCTTAACATACGTGAGGGTTAGGTAACAGAGATACCCGTGATTGTACTTTTGCTTCCCCCCCCCAAAAAAACCCCTGGCCCCCCCCCCATGTCCTTATTTATCGTATATACCTGTGTGTAGTTCGAGTTTTTAAGACCAAATTATTTGGCAAAAAATTGGGGGTCAACCTTTAAACGGGTAATAGTTTCATTAGGTTCAAAAATATTTACCAGTAACTACCAGTAAACAATGGAAATGACGCACCAACACACCACCAGCTGTGAGTGTTGGTACAGTTGCCAGGGCAGATCTCTTGTGTCATCATAGCCAGCCCAAAGTAGCCAAATGCATGGTATGGTAGCACAGGACGATGTAAAACAAAGTATTCATTTTTTAAAGTTTATTTATAGATACTGTACATAAATTTTTGTTCATTACATTTGAAACATCAATCTTTGTTAATTAAATTTGAAACAAAAGAAAACTATGATACCGTATTTTCATTAAAATATTACATCACAAGTATATTTTACCTTAACTGTGACTGAATGAATATATTCTCAGAAATAAATACGGAAATGTAATATTTGGCTGAAATGACGTACATATTACAGTGGAAAGTGGGATAAAATCATGACGAAAACAATGACTTTCGCTTTCTTTCATTGTTCAAAGGATTTTACCGTAATCGCTTTTCGAATGGTTTTCAGTTAAAAAACTGTTGTACTCTTACTGTATTACAATAATATTCTATCCTATCATTAGCCTCATAATCCCACAACTGAAAACCATTCGAAAAGCGATTACGGTAACATCTTTTGAGTGAAAGAAAGCGAAAGTCATTGCTTCTAAATTTGCACTCCCTTGAAAGACGTAGAGTGAGGGGCGATATGATCGAGGTGTATAAATGGAAGTCAGGGCTGAACAAAGGGGACATTACAAAGGTACTCAAACTATCCACCCAGGAACGAACTCGTAACAATGGTTTTAAATTAGACAAATTTAGATTTAGACGCGAAATAGGTAGACATTAGTTTGGAAATAGAGTAGTGGATGAGTGGAACAAGTTACCAAATATCATCATTAACTAGAATATGCTGGATAGCTTCAAACATAGGTTAGATGGATATATGATCATTAGGGGTTGGGTGTAAATGGGACTGCCCAGTATGGGTCAATAGGCGTGCTGCAGTTTCCTCCATTCTTATGTTCTTAGGTTCATTTAAGGGCTCATGTTTAATAAGGTCACCCTGTATATTTAAGCCTCTCTCTGTCCATGTAATCCAGTTGCCTCTGAAGATGTCTTGAATAAAGACGAAAGCTAAGGTGCTCCGTTGTTTCCCATTTCCCGTGTGATTTTATCAAGATTTATCTTATCCACATTTTCATTGTGGATCTACATGAATATATATATATATATATATATATATATATATATATATATATATATATATATATATATATATATATATATATATATATATATATATATATATATATATATATATATATATATATATATATATATATGCAAGAAAATCACTGTAGTAGCATGTGATCCAGGTATATGCTGATAACCACAAGGAAAGAAGAAAACACGAAGTTCCCAAGCGCTTTCGTGTAATTCACATCTTCAGGGGTGAGTACAGACTAAAGAGAAGTACAAAACAAGGTGTATATATATATACAGAGGAGGGTGAGATCAGGTCCACAATGGTCAGGTATTTGGTAATGACCCTACTAATCTTTAAAAAGCACCGCAACGGTCGGTAGTCAAGTCAGAGGGTAAGGTGACCCAACCTTCTCGCCTGGTTACAAATCTTCTTAATTACAAAATTGTCCAGTTTGTATATATCATTACTCAAATTCATGTCGACTGCTTCAGTATGTTTAATAAGACTAGATTCTATAATGTTCCTACTGTCAATGGAATTACAAGGTAATATTGAGGAGGCATTATCCCAGTCAATGCAATGCTTATTATCCCTCAGATGAACAAACAGAGCATTGGATTCCTGGCCTGTCCTAACACTATATTTATGTTGTTTAAGTCCAGTTACAAGATCTTTACCTGTCTGGCCTAAGTAAAACATATTACATTTCTTGCAAGGAACTTTATAAATGCAACCAATTGTGTTCTTGATTAACGTTTGTTTAACAGTGCATGAGTTTTTAAATGCCACATTGACGTTCCAGGTTTTTAGTTGTTAAGGAATTTGAGAGAAATTTTTGTGAAATGGTAATACTAAGAGATTCTTATGGTCATGGGTGGGCTTGGGATCAGTTCTATAAAAAGATTTCTCAGTAATGTTCAGGCATTTGTCTATGAAAGATCTAGGGTATTTAAGGTTCAAGCCAATATTATAGATATATTTATATTCCTCATCAGTGAATTCTGGGCTGCAAATTCTCAAAGCGCGTAAAAACATAGTTGAAAATACCGACTGTTTGACTATTATGGTGGGCAGAATAATAATGAATGTATGAACTTAAAGGTGTTACCTATTCTGTGTATCAGACAGTCTAGGAATGGCAATTTACAGTCATGCTCTAATTCCACAGTGAATTTGATCGAGGGGGCTAAGTTATTAAGTTGTGGCAGGAAAGCTTTTAGGTCCTCATTACTTGGCCAGAGACATAATACATCATCTACATATCTAAACCAGACTGCTGAAGGTGGTAAAATATTACTAAATAGTTTCTTTTCAAAGAATTCCATATATAGGTTGCTTAATACAGGTGAGAGTGGATTACCCATTGCCATACCAAATTTTTGAGCATAATATTCTCCATTGAATTCAAATTTACAATTCTTAATACATAGTTTGATGAGTTCGATGAAGTCGTCTTTCGAGACGGGCAATGAAATATTAGCCAGGGAATCTACGAGGAACTCTAGTAAATCATCAACTGGGATCTTTGTAAAGAGTGATGTTACATCAAAACTGACCAGTTTAAAATCATAATTAATTAATCACATTAATTTTGATTTTAAACTGGTCAGTTTATGATTGCTATGTCTAGTGCGAATTATAGGTTGTTTATATTTAAAAAAATCAAAATCGTACAAGAATGCCAGCAATGTAAGTTATATTCACACAGGTCATTTCACTGGCTTTTTATAGGAGAGAAGCTTAGTCACTTAAGATAAATGAACACTCGTTAGACTTGGGCCTGTGCCATCTGTCAAACCACTTCCCACGCCCCCTCCCTCCCATCCTCTCCCCCCATCTGCCCAGCGTTGCTGGAATCCTTGTAAAACAGTGAATAATTTTAATATAAACGTCATGTATTTTGCACAAGAGATAAAAATTAATCACCTGTATCACATTACAGTAGTGATATAAAAGTAATAGTGTATATGTATGTATATAGTATTCCACATACATGTAAGTATAAATACAAAGTTTATGTGATGATAGGGCAAAGTCCATTTCGGTTAACGTCATGTTTTCAAGAACGTATCTAGGACGTTAACTGGCGCATGACTGTATTGCAAGAATATTCTCCCTCCTATTCTTTAACAATGCAAAGATATTCAGGGACATAATTTTTTCTCAGTACTGTATTGTAAATACTTTTTACTTTGCAGGGTAGATGGTACAGATAAGACACGTGAATGGGCCAAATGGCATACCTTGCTCTGTAACAAGCTGCTGCATACCATATCAGTGTCTCATTAAATATTCTGTATACTTTTCATTGTTTTTTTTTCTATAAAACAATACAGTATATAAATTAATTGATTTCTTGTTCTTTAAATTTTATAAGACTGAACTTTTAATTTCTTAATTATTATTTTCAGCTGGGCCCAATACGCCTGGAACTTGAACTGCACTATAAGAAACCTGATAAATATCACACATTTGTCTCTGTCCAGCAGAAAGAGTATTTGAATGCTTGGACCCTTCCAATTACATTCCCAGTGCATGGAAAAAGGTAAGTAAACTTAAAATTCAGTTTATTTAGCATTTTCTTTGTTGGAATGGGATTGCACACGTAAGCATAAGAGTGAGCTGTCAGTGGTTCAGAATGGAAATGCTTTATTGATACCTAATATAATTGAAATTTTTTTTATTATTGTATAATGATTAGAGGGAGTATGTACAGTAAATTAAAACTTCCATTAAATATATGATTTACAATACAGGTTGTACCTCTCTAGTCTGGCATTCTGTGGTCCGGAACTATTTTAGTTTGCCCATGGAGAAAATTTATTTGAGTCTGGTACTTTCGATGTTTGGCTAAATGTGGCCTTATTTACCCTACTTTTTTGGTGAATTACTTCCTGTAATAAAGCAAGATCCTAATAAACCAACAAAAATAACACAGATAAAGTTAAATAAAAGCTAAAAACAATACAGAAAAGTTATTATGTTCTACAGCTTTAGCTAGAGTTGAACCTGATGACTTGGCAACTTCGTCATCCGAGTAAAAACACACGCAACAACGTTGGCTGTCATTATGCTTTCAACTTTACCACCACTGGTGGGTAGAATTTTTTTTTTAAATTCAGAAACATTAATTAAAATATATATGAACAGCAAATAAGTGTTGTTTTCATATTCTTATGTAGAGTAATGATGATATGTTGACACATGTGTGCACTTACATACATGATCTCACTTTTTTTTTTACCATTAATGGTTAGCTACTTCCATTGTTTCATTTATTAACATTAAATAACATTACTTAAAACAACCATATTAATTTGACTACAGATACAACCAGGATCTTATTTTCTTCAGTTTTATATGTAGAACCAATCAGTCACTGGTTTGTAAACATTAACGAAAACAATACTGTCTCGTCTCCTCGTGTGATTAATATTCCACGTATTATTAATGAATAATATTGTTCATTTTGCACACATAAACATTAATTCAATTAAAGAAAATAAAGAAATATTAATTAAAATATATATGAACAGTGGTTAACTACGTGGTGGTGAATTAAAAGATCAGCTGTTGAGCTTATTGATTGGCAACACTGGTGCATGTTACCACTCCTTTCCACTCCATCTCTCCAATCACCCACACCTTTTTGCTTTCTCACTCTATATTTTTAAATGTTATATAATGTAATGTTGAAGGGATACAATGTGATTAGTGTAAGTGTAAAAAATACTGTATTTTAGCTTTCATGTTTATTCAAGACATCTTCAGGTTCTGAGATCTACTAGTCCTCCACCCAACAGTGGGTGACCTGACATTGTATCAGGTCAGTAATATGAGACCATCAATACCCACACCCTACCTCCACCTGACATTGTGTCACTATGTGTCAAATCAGTTACACGAGATCCACTAATCCCCCACAGCTCCATGGGAGTGAAAAATACCAGTCTTTGCTCTAACACCCAGCTTCATTCACGACCATATCATATAGATTTTTAGTTTAGACTCTTGGAAAATTCCCCAGCACACAGAAACATTATGAGGATGTGGGCTAGTGTTTGTCCGTGCAAGATGCATAGTTTAGACACTCGGAAAGCTTTTCCAGTAATGGGAAATATTTCTAGGAGTGGGGGATTTTTCCGGGTTTGAGAAAGTCGTCTGGTTAGCCGGAAATCTCTTATCCCCGGAAATGCTCTGCAGCAATTGTTTCGGCTAACGGGGATATCACTCTTGTATATCACCTCTACGGACCCTCCATCTGAGGAGTCATCTCCAGGGGTAAACTCTGATTAGGATCCATTGGATGGGTCTACATCTGGGTCGTCTGTGGCCACTAAGCAACAGACACATCTTTCAACCATGGGGTAGGATAGAAAGGCCCAGCCCAACACAAGTTGTCCACCTCTCAACAAGGGGACTGGAAGAGCTGCACTTCATGGTATGCTCCCGGTGCATCCTCAAGAATCCAACACTCAAACTAACCCTACGCCTAAACATCTGTTAGGAACCGCACACTCGCATACCCCAACTTTGTTCCTCAATAATCATGGCTACTATACCAATGGAATAGAATTGTCAAGCCTTACCCCAACTTAGTTCCCCAATAATCATGGCTACTATACCAATGGAATAGAATTGTCAAGGCTTACCCCAACTTAGTTCCCCAATAATCATGGCTACTATACCAATGGAATAGAATTATCAAGGCTTACCCCAACTTAGTTCCCCAATAATCATGGCTACTATACCAATGGAATGGAATTGTCAAGGCTTAAGAACCAACTGGGAAGAGCTCCAGTTGCTGCTGAGCAAATTCTACCCTATATTCATTTGTCTCCAGGAGACTTATATTAGGTGCCTATGATAATCCCTCTCCTTATAATCCAGAACAGTTCATGATGGGGGCACAGCCATCCTTGTCTCTGACAAGTGTGGTGTACCCTATATCCCATTATCCATCATTTCCCTGTTGCATATGCTTCATATGCCTCCCAACCAGTACACCAATTGTCAGGGAGGATTTGGTTTAATTAATTTGTCAACTTCCTTCTCCTTATCTTATCCTCAGTGCTTTTAATGGAAGGCATACCCTCTGGGGTGATACAGCAGTTAATTCAAGGGGTGACTTGATAGCTTTGATAATTGAAGAAATGGTGATATCACCCACTATCATGTCCAGACCAACACGACTACAGCCATAGATCTCTCATTGAGCTCAGCCGACTCTACTGGACTTTGAGTGAAGAGTAACAGACGACCTCAGAAGTGACTTCTACCCTATCCTACTTTCCTCCCCAACAACACCACGAGTTCCCTGTTGGTGGTTAGACAAGGCAGACTGGGACTTGTTCAAGGAGCTACCGGAGGCAGACAGGAGCAGTAAAGAATTTCCCTCTGTAGATTAAGCAGATGAATACTTAATCAGCCTCCTCCAATGGGCTGGTCACTGCTCCATTTCTCGGACCTCTGGTCGTGTAGCTTGCCGACCTGTTCCTTGATTGTCGGAGGAGTGTAGGCAGGCAGTTGATGAGTGACACAGCTTATGGTTGCTACCAGTGTCATAGGACATAATTTTATCATGTGGAATAAAAATGGGCCAGAGCCTAAGCTCATCAAGTTTTAGAGAATGCCCATTGCCAGTCTTTTTCATATGTCACCTCTCTAAATGAAAAACTCCTTTGTCCCAGATATGGAAATGTGTGCAGATAATAGCAGGCAAGTTTTCATCTAATCCTCTCCCAGTCCGCAGGGATAATGATGGCAGCTCAGTTGCCGTCCCTCAAGAAGTTGCTGAGCTTTTTGTCACTGCATTTACAGGGTGTCTTTTATGGCAGCTCAATCCTCAGTGTTTACATGGGTGTGTAGAGTAGAGGAGTCACAGGCCTTGGATTTTGGAGTGGAATTGATTGTAGTAATTACATCCTTGGCGACGCAGCAGCTTTGGTCATATGTAGCCGAATTAGAATAAAGGCTTAAAAGACTAGATCAAATAATGCAAGGTAAAAACTATAAGTAACAAGCAACATAGAACTTTCATAATAAAACATTTAAACATTAAGAAATAAAACTCAAAGCTTGTGTAGAAGGCTGGAGTCCTCCATGAATGAGAGGACGTCTACTCCCACACTTGACCACCGACGGGTCAAGACGGGTCAGACGCACCTGGCGCTGCTCAGCAGCAGCCACGTCAATTGTTATGTTGGCCCATACCAACTCCCTCCCCTGAACCCTCCTCCCCACCGGAATATCAACAAGTTCTCGCCAGAAGTTACTATTTCATTTGGGAAAGGAATGGAACCAGTGTTGAATAGTGGTGAACAGTGCTTAAGTCAGTGAAAAACAACTCGGCAGTTGAGTCTTACCCAAGCTAACCTTCACACAGTGAGGTCCCAGGTACCCAGTGATAATTCCCCTGAGACTCCACGATAGGGAAGCCTGGGACCTCACCTCACCCACTTGAGTGAGTGAAGTCCTGTGACAACTGACCATGTGGTGTCCCCATGATGCTACGACACCACATAGTGAATGAGTTGCTACAGCATCATGTGAAGTTCCTCATAACACCATCTGTGAGGGAATTACTACACCACGTGATGCCCCTCATAACACCATCTGTGAGGGAATTACTACGCCATGTGATGCCCCTCATAATACCATCTGTGAGGGAATTACTACACTACATCAAGCCCCTCATACACCATCTGTGAGGGAATTACTACACCACGTCAAGCCCCTCATAACACCACCTGTGGGGGAGTTACTACACTCCGTGTCTGCTGTTCAACACCTCAGCTCACATGATCTACGTGTGTAAACATTAATCTGTATGTTCACTGTATGTTCCTTCACCTTTCTCTAATGAAGGCTTTTGTTAAACCACCAATGTATGTAATAAATCATTTATGTCCAATGTATATTTTCAGCCTTCGGGCTGCAAACTTTCTCAATAAACCGTTAATTATCATCATTATTATTATTATTATTATCACCCCCCCCCAGCACCAAAGAGAGACGGTATGTCCATCCTACCCCTCGGCATTAGGAGAGCTGCTTACAACGAAGATCTCCGAGACTGTTAGACTGTGGCATTCCATCAGGAGTTGTCGCACATTCAATGGGATCAGACAGTTATTGCAATGGAGAGGGGGCGCCCACTCCGTTAAAAAAACATGAGCCAACCGTGTGTGGATAACATGGAAACTGGTGGTGGTGGTGCAACAGTCCCTGATATCCCCAGGCACCCAATTCAGGATGGATGTTGCGGAGCTTGTTTGCTCCGACAGTATCCCACCTGTATTGCCAACTTGAGCGGATGGCGGCTCTTATTACTGGCTTCCTATCAGAGGCAGTTAGAGGGGAATTGCTTGCCATTGGGTGAGCAGTAGTTGCTTTCACCACAACATCAGCACACTCCTTCCTCTCGTCCCCCAGATGGGCTGGAACCCAGCAAAACCTGACTTTCCCTACCAATGTTGGATGAGAGACAGCCACCGTAAAATATCTTTAACTAAAGGATGAGGCGATGAGACAATAGCTAAAGCTTGGAGAGTACTATGAGAATCACTAAAAATTTTAAAATCGCTATGAGGCTGGGTAAAATTATCTTGATGGCAAGTAAAAAATCTGACAGCTCTGCAGTAAAAATAGATGCCAAAGTGGGGAGACTACCATCCCGACAGAAATCGGGAAAGACCACCCCAAAACCCACCCCTGCATCCGACTTAGAGCCGTCAGTATATACAGGAATAGTCCTCCTATGAGAATGGACAACACAGGGAGAGAGTAAGCCCTTCATTTTGTTAAAATACTGACAAACTGGAACCTCGGGGAGAATCCACTGAGTGGGACATACCTGAACAGGAGGAAAACAAAGAATACTCACAACCTTCTTTACCCGGAAGCCAAAAGGTCGTGGGAGGCCTGGATGCTGAGTGTAGTGTGAGGGACGTAGTCTTGATAACTACACAAGTGTTGGTTACAGACTGCGGAAGGTGGTGGAGGTAAAACCAACACTGGGCCTGGAGATACTGATGTTGAAGATCAAGGGGTGACTCAACAGCATCAACCAGTAGAATTGGGATTGGCATAAACCTGAAGGCACCGGTTGCCAAGCACACCCCAACATGATGAATAGAATTCAGTGCATTGAGTCTACTTTATGTGCCTGAGGAGTACACCTCACACCCATGTTCCAGTTTGGGTTTTGGGTCTAACTAGCATGTGGTAAAGGTGTAGCAGAATTCCTCGCTTTGCACCCCACGGCGTGTGCCCCATCACTCAATAACTTGAGAGCACGCTGGCAAGTCTCTTTGATGTAATGAATATGTGGCTGGCATGTAAGCAGGTTGTTGAAGATATTGCCCAGAAAATAGGTCTCTCCCCATTGAGATAACTACCTGGTCCAATTGACTGTTCAACACCTCTTGGTGGAGTGCCTCAGTCTCAGAGATCTCTTCCAGTGCTGGGAGAGGGGGGGCGTGGTCTTACCGTCTCTCTTTGGTGCTGGGGGAGGAGTTGGTGGCGTGGAATGGGGGGTTCTCTTCTTCGTGGAGGAAGCCAGCCTTCTACACAAGCTTTGAGTTTTACTTCTTAACCTTTAAATGTTTTTTTTTATGAAAGTTCTTTGTTGTTTGTTAATTATGTTTTTTACCTTGTATTAATTGATTTTAGTCTTTTAAGCCTTTATTATAATTCGGTGACACATGACCTAAGCTGTTGCATCGCCAGGGATATAATTACCACAATCAGCAATCAGTCAATTGCTCCCGGCAATTCACAGCTTTTATGATGCTTTATTACACTTGTCAGCTTTCGAAGAGAATTCACAGCTTACCCTCAGGCATGACTGACGCGTTCATCATCATTTGCGATGACATTTTTTTTTGGTTACATCATCACTAGTGACTACCGGGTACATTTTCACTCGCTGGCGCTGCCACATCTATTTTTTTGTTACTTTAGTTTTGTACTTTTCTACACTATTTTGTTACCCCAGTCATCTATTCTAATACTGTATACCGGTATGCATAAATACAATAGTACAGGTACTCAATATAATATAATGTACATATCTCTTATGTTATGAGCAGTTTTGAATGGGAAAATTGTTCAGGTGTAAAAGAGAAAGAAGACGATTTCTTGGATTTACTTGTTCAGGCAGTTATACAGAGTTTGAGATGTGTACTGTACCAAAGACAGTCGGGAACTGATCCTCTGACCAGGGTTGGACATTTTCCTGAATATGGATTTTCATCGGTGGACCCCGCATAGCTTGCAGCTTCACACCCTCGTGGAAGTCCTCAGGTTCTACAAGAATGTCCTTCAACTGCTCCAAGATTTGCTTGTAGTCCATTGTTCTCTGCTCGTCACTTACCATGTCCATACTGCCGCCTGTTGAGCATTGACCATGGAGCTTGGATAATCTTGGGGAATTATGTGGAGTACGATGATAGAAGGGTGTCATCTATCTCCTTGAATACGTCAATAGTGGTGTCTACAGGGATGTCTTCAAGGGTCATGGTTGCTGTGAATGAGCCCAAGGGAATCAACTTGTTACTATTGGTTACAAAAACCTTTTTGTCGTGTGAAGGAGATAGATCAGCTTATGTGAGGCCTAACTGCTGCATCTGGTATGGTCCAATTGCGGTCGCCTCGGCACCGGTGTCAGGTGGTCCTTGCCTGATCTTTGATGTTGACCTTTGGTGCATAACGATTGGGGCGGGTTCTGTGGACATTTCCAACCTTGAGACAGCAAGCAGCTCGTTGAGGTGACTGGGCAGTATTGTTGGATGTCCTCTGTGCGGAACTCTGTAACTTCCTTCTATGTGCAACTTCCTTCTACGACATGCTTTTCCGAAGTGCATTATGATATTACAGTGCTTGCATTTCTTACCCCAGGCTGGGCACTGTTTCTCCCAACCTCCGGATGCTGTGCTGCTCCGCAACCGTCACACTGCTGCCGCTGCGTGTGACCAGTCAATCTGTTGAGAGATTTGCTGCTGCTTGAGAGGTCTGTGTTAGTGTGTATGCAGATTCTTCACTATGACACAAGCATAAGGCCGCAGGTAGTACCGGGAGAGGGTCGATAGCCAGAAATTTCTTCCTAATTTGCGGGTGACGAACCGGGTATCCAGACATTGGTCACACAGTTTTGCATCGTCTACCAATTCCTTTAGGGCGACATAAAAGTCGTTGAAAGATTCTCCCTCACATTGAAGACGCTCCTCAAACCTCTCGCGACATAGAGCCATGTTGTGCTGCTGCTGTAGGTGATCCTTAATGCATGTGAGAACGTCATCAACTGTCACCGCTTGGTCATCCTCAGCGACACCAATAGCATGTGCTAATGTGGCCCTCATTTCAGGCATCAAACAAGACCAGAGATATACTAGCTGCGTGATTAGTGCTTGACTCTTGATTTGGAGTAATTCCACAATCAACCCATGTGCCACACCACAACTTAAATTCATGCAAGGATACATTGGGCGAGAGCGTGTGAGGTGCCAGAGCCTGGGGCTGACCTACCTGGGGACGGGATGCCCCCTCGCTTCTGTAGGTGACGTGCCTGCCGTGATCGAACCGTTGGAATCGCCACTATCCACACCCTGCGAACCAGGGGCAGGGGTGACCCCGCTGGATGTATTTAACGCTTGACAAATCATGTCCTGCATAGTGACACCGTCAGCTCTGGTGGCGTTCGTTACAGCAGCCGGAGTCTGTTGCCGCAAATTTCAGCTTCATGGAACTGCTCCTAATGCTGTAGGAGGTAGTCCTCTGCGGCTTGTAGCTGCTTTGCTTCCATAAGCGCGGCCAACCTGTCCAATGCTGCAGGATTAACTCCTTTGTCTGGTGGGTTTGGTACACCTGGTGGACTGGTTGCTGCATGCTTGGGAGAGCAGGAGGAGCGGCAACTCACTATCCAAGTACTGGTTACCGGGTGGGACAAATGGTCTTAATAAGCAGTCGGTTGCTCGTTACTCCGTCACTTATGTTTTTATCTCTGCTTTAACCTTGTGGTCATCTCTTGTAGATACTATCCTACTCACTGCGCCATGTTCAGGTGTAAAAGAGAAGGCAGAGACGATTTCTTGGATTTACTTGTGCAGGCAGTCGTACAGAGTTTGAGATGTGTACTGTATCAAAGACTGTCGGCCACTGATTATCTGACTAGGGTCTGTCCCTACAGGTGACGGACATCACCGTCTTAGCACACATGCGCAATGATACACAGGGTAGCAAAGTATTACCTGTTGAACGTACATAACATGACATAACAGACAAGCAGACACTTACATGCATGGTATACATAGCAATGCATGAATACATGATGTACAGGAATAAGTATACACACTGTAGCTGTAAGGTCCGAAAATGGTCTGGTAACGTTGAAACTGTGCATCCAGACGTATGATGAAACTCAGCTCTCCCCACCTGTTTATTTCTAAATATTTTCTGTTTTCCCCTTCTTTATTATTCTATTTACTCCTCTTCCTCCTTAACTAATCCAAACATCAGTAAAAAAAAGTAGGGTAAGAGAAAAAGTGAGGGAGGAGGAGGGAGCTGTACGATAACTGCAATCTCATTTGGCAACAAGTTTACTACCATTGGATACAATATATTACTTGTAACATAAACACAAGACACTAATAAAACAGTCACAACAAATGTATTTATATCATATATGTAAGAATAAAGCATAAATTACAGGTCATTTTGTAATTTTGTCTGTTCTGTTCAGGACAGTGTTACTAGATATTTTGTCTCAAACATGAACCGTAGGTGTATACTTATTCTTGTGGCTGACTGTACATACAGGACCGTATATGTAATACATAATGGTTTCTAATGGAGACATAGAATACATAATGCACATATATTATACATGACTATAAGATATCTCCAAATATGATTTTGACTTCCAACTTTGGAGTGCACTTTAGAATAGAAGGCTAAGGCCTTTTGCATGAATTCTATCTAAAACTCGCCCTGTGGATTAAAATTGGGTGTGGCTTATGTTCATCAAAATATGTTGTCTTACATAATGCATCTGTAGTAATATTACTATTATTTCCAGCCAGAAGTATTCAACTATAGAGGAACAACTGTGCCCCCCAGCAATGGAAGAGAATTTGCAATTCAGGATAATAACGACAAACCCCTCGAATGTTACCTTTCAACTCCAGCTTACTAACGACAGCTATTTGCTCCAGTAAGTGAGACATTATACGGTATTGATATTATAAATTGAGTGTATGTTTAGGCAGTATTAAAAGGCTCTTCTTGTAATGTAATGCATTATCTGGGTAAACATCATTCATCTCAGTAATGAATAATGAAGGACAGTGTTTAGTCATATGTTTTTAGTGTTACTTTTTCATTAACTGTAACTGTGAGAAAGCATATGGAAATGTGCTCTTTGAAATCTCCCAACTCGCAAATGTATATCGGGGAACCACCTTGATGGTCGTGGGACACTTTCTTCCTGTTTTCTCGTGGTGTGATGCTAACTGTGATATACACATTGCATTCATTCGTGCTGAAGATTATCTAACCTAGCAAGTAGTGGTAGCTAGATATTTTATTGATTAATTTCTTCTTGATTATTATCTAGCTGAGCACATTACTAGTTATAATATTATCAGTGATGGAAATAGCTTGTAGGATCTGCATTGGCCCCACACGGCTGTCTCATGATTTAATGGAGAGGGCGCCCCCTCCCCATTGTGCTAACTCCCTGGTCCCATTAACTGTTCGACACCGCATGGTGGAATGGCCCAGTCTCCAAGGTCTTCGTTGTAAGCACCTCTCCCGGTGCTGGGGGGAGATGGGTCTTACCGTCTCTCTTTGGTGCTGGGGGGAGGAATGGGTAACATGGAAGGGGATGTCATCTCCTTTGTGGAGGAAACCGGCCTTCTACACAAGCTTTGAGTTTTATTTATTAATGTTTAAATGTTTTGTTTTTTACGAAAGTTCTGTTATTGTTTTTTACCTTGCATTATTTTATTTTAGTCTTTTTAGTTTTCTTTTTAATTTGGCAACATACTGTATGCCATTTGGTGCTTGTATCTCCATTGCATGATTCTCTTGAAAAATTGCCCACCCGGGCACAGGTCACTGACCCACATAGGGGCCTGGGGGGCGATAATGTAATAATATTAATAATGATAATGCTAATAATAATAATAATAGTAATAAAGAACCATAAAGAAATGCAAAAATAAAAAAAAATCAAGAGTGAGAAACAATGTACCTGTACTGTATGTACAGTATGTTGTGTTGTCAATAGTAAGAGAAGCAATTGAGACCCTGCAATTGTGTGTAAATGAGGCAGAAAGTCAGATCAGCAACCTGGGACTTGGTCACAATTTTTGTGATGACATATGTTCTTTGACTTTTCCATTTTTTATTCATGGTTTCTGTGCTGGTTCATATTTATTTACTGAAGTGGTTAATGTTTTAAAGCAAATTCTATTGAAATCTGAATGGCAAATGAACAAAAATGAATAGAGGGACTTAAATGACGTAGGTTAGGGATAGGTACTTTGAAAATGTATGTTTTATTTCCATAGACTTTATGTATTATTAACCGACCTTTTCGATTATCCGTCGGCCCCTTCCCCCCATATGTGGTCGGTTAATCGAGGTTTTACTGTATCATTTTCATACATACAGTATTTAGAAAAAATATTTCAAAGACGTTACAACAAAACAATGTTGAGTAAAGACATTAATGAGGGAATTTGTGTAGTCTCATTACACTCTCTGATCTTCTCTGGATGGTAAATCACAGCAATAGATATGCCTTATTAAAAGTTCTGTATACACTGTAGTATGTGGCACTGATATTAATGGTTATATCCACACATCTTGCTTCCACTCCACTCTAGCAAGAAAATAATTTATCTTCAATGGTGAAAAACAACAAAAGAATTACACCGATTGACACATTCGCTTCACTAGAACGATCTTGATGTTCTCATGAAGTGACTGTCCAATTTCTGTTGCTCAATAAACCAAAGCCCAAGTGTCAACACCCTTTGTCATTGTGTCAATGGTAATGCATGACGTAAGCCAGAGTTGTCTACATACAATTATTTTATCTTGATTTATATTTGCTTATTAGCTTGGTTTAAAATCTAAGTTGGGAAGCTTGGACTTGCAGGAAAGCAGTTATCATGAATTTTTTATTTTTATTCCATTGTCAATTGTCTGACATTTTATTTTCATGTTTCTCCTTTATCATACTTTCAGGAAGGGTTATAATGTGACAGTAATTTCAACTCCAGTGTCACCATGGTATAAACTTTACCAATGGGGCATGGTTGAATCATCGGTTTTGGTCACAGCAGACAGTTTGGAGAAAAGTGATTCTGTGTGTGCCATACTTGCCTTGCAAAATGCTCAGGTAATGAAATTATAATTGTATTGAAAAATATTGTGTTTTGGGATTTGTTTTATTGTTATAAAACAAAAAATAATGAGTTACAAAATACCCTGTATATATTTATTAGTACAGGTGCTCCTCTACTTAAGAATGTTCAACTTACAAACTTTCAGAGATACAAACATCATCACTGAGGGGGGTTACCTGCCAGAACAGGTGTTTAATGTGGATGAGACTGGATTATTTTGAAGAAAATTCCAGATAGAACAAACATTACCTAAGAGGAGAAGAGTGAGCCAGGTTTTAAGGCTGTATTAAAGGATATAGCTGTACTAAATATCCATAATCTTTTCAATTTTTACAATATGTTTGGTATCTACAAGAGTAAAGTTGGACTTATAAACAATTGGACTTACAAACAAGCCTCAGGAACGTAACTCGTTCATAAGTAGAGGAGCACTTCTGCTATTACTAATATAGATAATATAATGTGTCCTTATACTGTCCAATACAGGACAGTGGTCTCTCTGTTAACGAACGGTTCGGTTAACGAAATTTTGATTAACGAATTACCTTCCATAAGAATCCTCAATTCTGTTAACGAACAAAAATTTGATTAACAAAATCCTTACCAAAATCACATTTTGTTGTGAGCACCAGCTGATCAGTTGATGGCCCAGTCTGCCAATTCAGTAATCTGTTCTATGTTTACATTCGTTTCCAATGGAGTAAATGTCAATAAAGTTGTGCTGTTTAATATTTTTGCATGTTTTATATTATAATTATTAGTCATTTTAACATTTATTTAACATATTGATAATATATGCAGTACAGGGAGCTAGTTTGTTGTGCGCCTATCAGATGCGTGAGACGGTCACAAGGCATCAGTTGGCTTTGAAAACAGTGTAGAGAGCATCTGTTTTGTTGGTGTCTTGAATATTTTTGCATTATTCATTGAAATTATTGGACATTCTGAACTTTAGTTAACATATTGATAATATATAGTGCAGTGTAGTGTTGATTAAAAGATAATCTTGAATTACACCTAGTGAACTTAAAATTTTATTGGTGAAATTACTGCATCAAGCATGGGTCCCCTGAAAGGTGATTTCTCCTCCATCCCCACTTCCTTCTCTTCTCCCTACTCCTCCACCCCCATTGAAGCAATGGATTCTGTTTACGAAATTTTCGGTTAATGAACGACCTTCTGGAGCAAATTGTGTTCGTTAACCGAGGGACCACTGTACTGCAAACATTTACTATTTATGCTATTACTATAATTATTATAACAAATATTTGCAAGCTCAAGCTCCCCCCTGGGCCCGGGCTCCTCGGGCACCGTTGTTAATGTGGCCCTGTCTATTTAATTTTGTTGGATTAATAAGTAAAACCCTGTTTGGTATGGCAACTGCCAAAGATGTAGCTAACCTAGGGAACAGAATGAATGCATTTTCATAAGTGGTTAAGAAACAAAATAGGGCCATTGAACAGCCCTACAAGGCAGTACAAACTCTGACCTCTCACATGAATGCTATTGTTGACGAAACTAATCAGCTAACACACGTTGTCCAGGGATTCACATGCACTGGAATGGCTACGCTGCTTTACAGAATATATGCATGCAGCTGAAACCTCTGTGCAAGCTTTAATAGACAATAACGGTAGGCTCATAGCTGATCTAGTGAATGCAGGGTTAGGTCGTGTTGATGCACAGTTGTTGCCAGCGGGTCAACTTATTGCCACTTTACATATAGCTGAAACTAAATATCTTTAACTCCTATCTTTCAGGAGCTTGGAGTGGAATATTATTTCACCTTATTAGAGGCAACCTTAACACATAAGGAAATACTAATACAGTACACGTTCCACTAGATTCACCCCAAAAATTTGATGCGTGGCACTTGGAACCATTTCCATTGAAAGCGAAAGACAATCTTTTAATTCTGAACAAACAAACTGAACTAATAGTAGTATCAGAGGATTTTTCATTAGTTGCTGTGACTAACCATGAAGTCCTAAATCATTGTAAGTTGACATACTTACACTTGCATGTATGTCCTATGTATGCTTTCGCTTTCACACGGGCTGCAGAAGTTACATGTGAATTAGCTGTAGTACAAACTATTTTTTATTTATTTTTTTTTACGGGCATTAACCCACCCGGCACTGGTCATTTTATGATCCATATCAAGGCCTGGGGGAATATAATAAAATAATAATAATAATAAAATTAAAACATTTAAAATTAACTATAATAATAATATTAATAGTAATAATAAAGAGCCATAAATAAATACAAAAATTAAAAAATATATCAATAGTTAGAAATGATATACAGGGTATGTATGTTGTGTTGTCAATGGTAAGGGAAACAATTGAGACCCTGCAATTGTGTGTAAATGAGGCGGAAAGACATCTCAGCAACCTGGGACTTGGTCACAATTTTCGTGATGCCATATGGCAGCAGGGTCTACCATTAGACAACACATTATGCTTCCAATATCTTCCCAGGTGGTAGTGCCTCCCTGTTTGGTAGCTGCCTACTACAGCTGTATAACAATGTGAATACATTCCAATACCACATATGGAAAATGTAATATGAAACTATAAAATATTAAAAATGAAGAACATATGTGAAAGTAAATGTGTTATGAGGCGGTCAGTTACTGGGTTTTAAATGTGTCACAGTATAAACACCCACAATGGTAGCCGCCACACGTCTGTGAGTCGGCTGAGCTGGATGATTGCCTGATCTATGTCGTGAGCTGGATGCATGGGAGTTATGCATGTGGATAAACTTATTTTTTTTTTTTACATAAAATGATATACAGTATAGTATACTGTACCAGTAAATGAGAGGAATAAAAATAAATAAATAAATAATAAAAAGTGCTGTGTTGCCATTTAACAGGAGATGGTGAAAGAACGGAGCAGTGAGTGAGGACACACCAGCTGTAGCTTTCTCCCTTCCACTTAAGTGCTTGATTCTACACACTTAATGATTAATAGCATTTATGTTTTTGACCTTATGATAATTATTGTATAATTTTTTTTGGCACATACTGTGTGTGGTGCACATTTAAACAGAAATAAGCTTAGCCTGCTAAGTCACCAGTTGCACTATTGACAGGTACAGGTATATATAATCATGTACTTTGTGGGTGATTTAAGGGATTTTCACGGGTAATTTTGACTATAAACGTTTTTGCCTTTACGCGCCCACTTTGGAATGTAACCCCACGTAAGATGCGACACGACTGTACCAGGTACTGTGAATTGGGGGTAAACACACTCCAGTCCAAGAAAAACAGGCACACACACTGCCCAGTGGCCAATCAGACAACTGCATAAGTGTTGAATGTACTGTTAATTGGGAGGTTTGTCAGAGTGTACTTTTTCCATAACAGTGCCATTAATTGGGAGTTACCAGTCACTTGAATGCTGAATTTATAAGCCTCAACCTATAATAAAAATACTCATGGTACATTGACTGAACAAAGTGAGTGAAATATGAGATTAGAATTAGCAGACTTAGAGATCTGTAAGTGATGAATATGGGAATGATAGTTACGAGATTGATACTCTAATTATGTTAATGATTAGTACTTCCTGATCATACATTATTTTTGTAAAAAATAATACAAGAAAATAGTTCCTGTTAACCCTTAGGCCCCGGGTGACGTTCCAGAACGTCCGCCTATTTTCCCTCCATTATTAATATTTGTTTTATTTTATTTTTTATTATTATTATTTTTGGAAAACTTGATTTTTTCTTGATTTATCCCTGTGGGTACTGCCAGCAGCACCCTAACCCAGGGCTTAAGGGTTAGTAAAACCTAAAATATCTTATCTGACTGTATTCATCAGACATAGATGTAGAGAAATACTAATTTCATGTTTCAGAAACAAGATACAGGGTAGATGAAAACATCTGTCATCACTGAATTCCCAATATCATTCTACCCAAATAAATGATAATTTAATTAAAAAACATAATTCATTTATATTCTATCGGGATGACTAGGTTATGCTTAGGTTTAAGTTATTGTGCAATACGAGTCAAGGTAATTGTTATTATAATTTGACAAACGAATTTATCTTAATCATTTATTATATTCTTTAGTGCCCAGTGGATACAGATGAGTCTGGACTTCGCTCTGGTCATGGTCGTTACCAGACCTTCACTGCTCGGGCTGGAATGATTGCACGAAAGGAAGAATTCCCTGATGGCGTACATATTATTGTCTTGTCCCTGCCGGATAATGAACCTTGTACACTAAATATTGCAAGTAAGTTCTCATTTCTCTGTTTTCCATTTTAAAGTTACCCAGTTCCAAGTTTTGAATATCAATAGATCACCAGTTTTGAAACCTTTACTGTGAGATCAAATACAGTATTACCCCGCTTTACGCGGTTTCACTTTCCGCGATTTCTCATTTACACGGTGCCTCGCCAGAACCGAACATTCACTTTCCGCGGTGCATCAACTCATATACGCGGGAAGCGGCGCAGGCAGGATGCGCACAAGATCGCCCAGTCATCAAAACATTACCGAGCTCTTCACCCGCCACCCACCACAGACGGCCTAAGTCAGTGATAGTGAGGATATGGACTTATATGGACTTTGAGGGGTTTGACAAAGAGGCCCTGCAAGCCTATGTGGTGGATAGTGATACAATTGATACAAATGATACAGGTGAGGGCCAATAATCTGCCCTCTTCCTCGGAACCAACCCCCCATCCCTGTGTGCCCAGCCATCTTTTCTACTTATGTAAGTGTTAAAAAACTAATATTATTGATATTTCTCTTAATTATTAATTGTGTGTGCATACCATCATAAAGTTAAGATAATATTTTTACTACAACATAGTTGTGTGTCGTCAAAAAGTGGAGTTTGGGGGTCGGGCCAGTCTCTATTGGAATTAATCCCATATGTTCTGTTGTTCACTTTACGCGGTACCTTGTGGGTTCAATTGACCGCGTAAATCGGGGTACTACTGTACTGTTAAAATAAAAATCTGAATTTCTTTTCAATAGTTCTGCATAGCATAAGTTGTGTTACTTAAGATTAAAATAAACATTTTGTTCTGGGACATGCATTAGATACATTCCGTATATACCCGTGTGTAGTTCGAGTTTTTAAGACCAAATTTTTGGGCAAAAAATTGGGGGTCGACCTCTAAACGGGTAATAGTTTCGTTAGGTTGAAAAATATTTACAATTAACTGCCAGTAAACAATGGAAATGATGCACCACCAGCTGTGAGTGTCGGTACAATTGCCAGGGCCGATCTCTTGCGTCATCATAGCAAGCCCAAAGTAGCCAAATGCATGGTATGGTAGCACAGGACGATGTAAAACATAAAGTATTAATTTTTAAAAGTTTATTTATAGATACATAAATTTTTGTTCCTTAAATTTTAACATCAATCTTTGTTAAATAAATTTGAAACAAAAGAAAACTACGATACTGTATTTCTAAATATTTTCATTAAAATATTACATCACAAGTATATTTTACCTTAACTGTGCCTGAATGAATATATTCTCAGAAATAAATATGGAAATGTAATATTTTTTGAACAAGAGATAAAAATTTTAGTACACTAATTTAGTACATTTTAGCAATGTAAAGTTTTTAACTGTTTTTGGGTGGATTTACATAAATTTCTTCATTTATTTTCATTCATTTATTTGCACACACCGTACTAAAAGAAACACAAAAGAAATAAATGACCAAGTGCAAACCTGTACTGTACAGGTACTAAATGATTAGGGAACTAAAATTGTTGTGTAGTGCAAATTATAGCTTGTTTATTTCAAATTAATCATTATCTTACAAGAATCCCAGCAATGTATAATTATATTCTCCCAGGTCATTTCACTGGCATTTTAAAATGAGAGAAGCTTAGTCACTTAAGGACTGATAAATAAACACACATGAGACCTTCGGCTCCAACTGTCAAACATATCACCTCACCTCCTGCTCCTCCTCCTCCCTCCTCCCTCCTCCCTCCTCCCTCCTCCTCCTCCCTCCCTCCCTCCCTCCCTCTCCCCAACCCAGGGTCTTAGGCTTACAGTTTTTATCTTGTATAATATCTCAGACTAAAATTAGGAGAATATAATTTGCATTGCTGGAATCCTTGCAAGACAGCGAATACTGTAATTTGAATATAAACATCATGTTTTGCACAAGAAATAAAAATTAATCACCTGTATCACATTACAGTAGTGATTTAAGAGTAAGGGTGTATATGTATATATATATATACAGTCAACCCTCACTTTACGCGGTCCCACATTCCGCGTTTACGCGGTGCCCTGCCAGAACCCAGGATGCTCACATTCCGCGGTGGGTGTACCCCTTTACACGGTGAAGTATAATTTTTTTTAATTTAGCTCATAAAATTCATACAAATTATCCGGCCAGAATATAATTTACATTGCTGGAATTCTTACAATTTGATGATCATTTTGAATATAAACATCATAGATTTTGCATTAGACATACAAATTTTAGATATAATGTTTACTCTTGAGTAAATATGTTATCTTTTGTGCAAAATATATGATATTTATATTCAAAATATTCCTGGTCCTACAAGGAATCCAGCAATGTCCAGACCAGTACATTGTTGTGTTTACTCCTGCCTTCATTGTGTCTTTTTGTTCATTTTGTGGTGAATTATTTGGTTATTTTTGTAGCCATGAATTCCAAACCCAAACAGGTTTGTTCAGTGTTTAAAAGTAAGTGCACTAGCTATAGCATAGATGTAAAATTTGAAGTGATTAGGTGAAAGAAGAGTGGTAGTGGACAATCCACCTAGTTCTCTCTCTCATCCTCCTACCAATCCTCCTCTCCCAACACCCGCCTCCATCAATCCAATCAAGCCAAACATCTTTACCTTTAAAGTTAGGTAAATAAAAATATTTTTATTTTAAATTATTTATTTTTAAAATGTTATGTATTTTGTCTCAATGAATCAGTGGAGTGAGTGTGCACCGACAACAGTAGGTGAGGACCACCGGGTCGCTGGCACGACCTATGTTGCCTCAACGCATTGACCCCAATGAACTTTTAGGGACATTAAGTAATTTATGAAAATGTGTTATCAGATGTTTAACAAATATTTTGAGTATCATTTTGAGTCCCAGTTTGACCTCTTCATTATTTTTTATGGAATTGATTACCCACTACAGTATAAGCGGATTCGTTGTCAGTGGCGTTTTTCCGGTCCCAATTAACTGCAGATAATGAGGACCCCTTGGGTATACTGTACTTTATCATTAGCCGTAAATATTTTTGATCGCTGCCTGCCACCCCAAAAGTACCTTCATTTGAAGGCTTGTATCATATTGAATTTTTTTTTTTTTATACTGTAAGCCCTTGTTATACTTATACTACCTTAGTGCACAACCGACCAGTTGTGGCAGCACTCATCCCCTATTTTAACGTATCTAATAATTCAACTTTCTTTGTCAAGGTCATCACTAACTTCTACCTTTTACACTTCACTCCACTAGCATCACTAGTACTGACTCTAGGCAGTCTCTTAGGGGCCATTTCACACAGAAACACTGTTTTGAGAGTACAACATGAGATGCTGCATCACAAGCAATATTTAAGCATGAACAGAGGGAGGTGAGATGCTGTGGGTACATGGGGTGACTTGTTCGCTGTGGGAAAAGGCTCGCAAGCTAGCCACCATAGCTACCATCTGCTTATTGAGAATCATCGAAATCACGAATTGCAAACCCTCCGAATGGCAAGGGTCTACTGTATTTATTTAACCAAACTTTTAGATAAACTATTCGGGATTATTTTGGTAAATTTTTTTTTTAATAAAAATGGTATTTCTAACTTAATTAGGAATGATTTTATAAACTCCTTTATCAACATTTCTTATATTTTTCATAAAAGAATTGATGCCCATTCTTTATATCATGTTTTTTGATCTTTTATTGGGACAGTCTTGTACCAATTTTATTCAGGGTCATTACGGAACCATATCCATTTCTCTAACACACTTAGAGCAGATGTTGTGAAGATTATTTTATAAATGTCTTTGCTCGCCTTAAATATATTTGATAGCAGCCTCGTGCCTCAAAAATACATTAGCTTTCATCTTTATTCAAGACATCTTCAGGTCATGAGACCCATTAATACCCCACCTCGAGACTGGGTGATCTGACATTGCATCAGAAGGTCAGTAATATGAGATCACGAAACCCCCATCCCATCTCCACTTGACATTGCATCAGATCAGGTCAGTAACATGAGACACTAAACCCCTACCACATTTCCATCCACTCTTAAGATTTCCCAGAGTCTGTGTGGGACTCAGATTTCTGTCTCCAATCAACTTTAAGAGTCCTCTTAAACTGAAAAGGGACATGTGATAATGATCCGACTTGTTTAATTGTCTTTTATTGTTTTTAAGGATTTATTTATTTTTATTTTTTGGATGATACATGTGGGTGTCTGACTGACCAGGAACTTATTTCATTGATCCCTATGCTATAATACTCCTGGTCTTTGATGTTTTGACCTGCAATGAGTTTTTCATGAACCTAACCCCATTGCAAATTGGGGGATATCTATATGCATTTTGAAATGTGCTTTCACTGGATTTAATTTTTGATGAAGTTTCATCTGAGAAAGAAATAGTAAACGTATCCATTTAACATTTTATTTTTTCCACTGACATCAGATCAAACTATTGAGATGTGAACCACAGTAACATTAGTGTCTTGCTCCTGCTTCACCCAGCGATCCTGTGAGCCATGATAACTAAAGCATTATATGTATTTTATTTTTATCTTAGTTAACCACACTTAATACAGTAGAATACTCTCTATTGGTTTTTTATTGTCTCTTATCACTGAAACATTCAAAATCCTGAAAGGAGTGGAAATCTTGAACCTGGGCCATTTCTTGGTGATTTGTCATGCACCATCAACACGAGGAGACATAATTTCATGCTCACCATGTTATCATGCAGAACGAACATAAGGAAATATTTCTTCACACAGAGGGTGTTTTAAACCTATATAATAATCAACCAGCCCAAGCTGTGTTATCAAGAATAGTACTAGGTTTCAAAATAACCCTCGACAATATTATCAAGAACAATGAAGGGATCTTACACAGGCCACTGGCCTCCATCCCATGGCATGGCCACTGGCCTCCATCCCTTGGCATGGCCATTGGCCTTCATCCCTTGGCATGGCCATTGGCCTCCATTACTTGGCTTGGCCATCTCTAGTGGCTGGCCATTAGGTAAGTAAGGTCCGGTATGGGAAGCCCTGAAGTGCCTTATCATCTTCCGATGCTGTGAAAAGTTACGAGAAAAGTAAAAAAAAAAGTGTACAGCAGTTTGGACTTTATCTATTTAAATAGCATCCTGGGAAAAAATATTTTAACTTGATTTTCGTAAACTGGATCTTCGTAAATTTGGGACTGCCTGTATTTTCATTATTAATTAGGAAGAAATTACAAAAATTGCCCCTTTTTTTTACTTCAGGTTTTTTTTTGATAAATTGAAGACTGCCTGTATTAAGTTTACCCAATGCTGATTTCTCCAGCACTGTATCATTGAAAAATGTATCCCACACTGGACCTGATTATGTGCCAGCACTGGACAAGATTTGAGTTGAACGAGCTTACACTTGATTCTATCACAACATTCTCTGGCATGTGATTCTAAAAGTTCTTAACTCAGACTTTAACATTTTATTCTCTATTTATAAAATCATTGTAATATTCATTCCAGATAAAGATAAAATTGATAGTCGGCATAAGACAGTGGTACTACAAGTATATGGTCATGCTACTGTGTGGTCCACCTGGTATATCTTTGCTGCTACTGCTGCAGTCTTGGCTGGTGTTGTATCACTCGCTACAAAGGTTGCTGTTTGGATGATGAACAGGTATGTGTTGATCTTGTTGGTATATGTTCAGGAAATGTAATAAGTTTAACATTGATGACCACTTAGTGAAATCATTTATTTTGCAATTAGAGTGTCAAGCTCTCTACAGTCGAACAAATTTAAAAAAAAAATTATTTGCACTGTTTAGTCATTTATTCCTGCTGTCATGCCTGTGTGGCTCTCTCCTGTAGTTTTAAACTCCCTTCCATTGACAGGGTCATTGTGTTAACCATAGTTTTACAAACTTGGGTCATGAAAGACACTACACCACAGTGCCAGACAGGAGGTGTGGCATTAAAACAACTAATAATACCTCTACAGTAAATCCCCTTAATCTGGACTCTATTTGTCTGGATTTCTCCTTTATCTTGACTGGCAAACCACTCCGGACTAACTTCCGTTAATCCAGAATGAGTCTGGATCTACCCACGTGATGGCAAAAATAAATAAACACTTATGAGCCACTTGAGTCACCTCAAAGTGACCAACATCTGGGCTGGGACTCTTAAGTGTTCATTATTTCTCTATTATCTTATCATTATTTCTCTATTATCTTATCATCTACTTTCTTTTGTTTGTTACAAATACAGATTTCAGTGTAAGTGTGTGATATAAAAAATAATTAATTTTAATTGATGAATGGGATGCCCCATTAAATGTAATAATTTTGTTTCTATATATGTCTTTATTTATATTATGCTTGTTGGAAAAGTAAAATGCCAATAACTGTATCACACACCAATAATGTTAATTATGAAGAAAATTTGGTTCAAAATATTTACATTTTTTGCCTGTACTGAAGAATAAAAGTTGCTTCTTGTTGCCATTACTGTTTAGTTACAAATATAGTATGTTATTGATGTTAAAGTTAATTTTATTTATCAATAGTCTTCTTACTTTTGTTCTGTATTTTCCTATAAGGGAGAATAAAAACAAAAGTCACATACTAAAATATTACCATGCTACCTCATGTTACTTTTACAAAAGAAATAAATGCATTTGCAGTTATTTACATTATTTCAGTTGATGGTTTGTTAAAAACACAGTATGTTGAAAATATAGAATAAAGTCATGCATTGCTATTTATATGTAACATTTTTACTAAGTAGTGGGGTATGTCATAACGAACTGTTTATATAACGAATATGTACATAACAAACTGTTTTCCCTATAAAATTGAAAATGCTAAAACGTACGAAAATTCTACAGCGAACGCAACGAACGCGGATGAATATTGGTTCGGGAGTTTAAATGCACATTTACCGTATATACTCGTCTATAATTCTACCTTGTTTATAGGTTGACCCTGATTTTTTGACCAAGAAATCATTAATTTATGATATGCCTCGTTTATAGGTCGACCCAAGTTTCTGAGGGTAATGGAACGGCAAAACCTTCACTAAAAACACTACGTCCTATAAACTGAGGGTCGCCGTGCCTGAAACATCGAGTGCCGAAGGCAAATTGTTTACTTGTATTACAACACTTTACACTGAAACGCTGGTTGTTTCAGCAAAAATATTGTATATTTCCTTTCAAGTATTTATTCAAGTCAATTAGGAGGGAATAGTATTGGAATACAACAGTTCTTTAACTGACATCCATTTGAAAAGCGATTACAGTAACATCTTTTGAACGAAAGAAAGCGAAAGTCGATTGTTTTCGTCATGGTTTTATCTCACTTTCCACTCTAATACGTACGTCATTTCAGCAAAAAATATTAGTTCCGTGAATGTATTATATCAAGCACAGTATGAATAGAATATCATTGTAATATAACATTATTTTAACTGAAAACTATTAAAAAAAACGAGTAACATCTCTTGAACATCGGAAGGATAGATAAAGTCTTTTGTTTTCTTCATGTATTTTATCCTATTTTACATTGAAATACATCACGTTTCAGCAAAACTACTATTTATTTCCGAGAATATATTCATTCAGGCACAGTTAAGGTAATATATACATGTGATGTAACAGTTTTTTAACTAAAAAGATTCGAAAAACACGTGTACCGTCTAGCTGATACTCAACAGTTGGTGGTACGTCGTGCATCGTTGTAAACAATATGAGGTTGAGGTGGATTACCGGGTATTATATTAAGTGTGAAATATAGAAAAGGATTTTATTACCGGTATTTTTTGTAGATCAATGAGTACTGTGATACCGTATATGATATGATAAGTTAGCCTGTGCTAAGAACTTCAACATAGACTACTAAAAGCACGTTGTAAGTTAATTTAGCCTATTGTAAGTTGGTGAGCTTCATCTGCTGAAGGCAGATTTGGTCTTAAAAACTCGAACTACACAGGAGTATATACGGTATGCACTTTTTTACAATTTTACATTATATTTTTCATTGTTAAGTATTTGTATATGGGGGCCTGGAACGGATTACCCCTATAACGAACGAACGCTATTGCGAACGAGGTTCAAGAACCAATTAGATTCGTTATAGCATACCCCACTATGATAAAGGCACACCTTACTATTTACATGCAACACTGTTAACAAAGTAAGAAAAAGACTTGCATCACTATTTACATACAACATTGTCTGATAAGAATGAGAATAAAGATTTCACCATTTACACTGTTTACAAATGCATTTTTAATTTTGCCTATAAGATAAAAGTAAACTGCACACGATTGCCAGAAAGTGTACCTACTTTAACTGTGACATATATATCCCACTTCCATTCTTCTGAGATGCAACTTAGCAAATCTCTTCATAACTGCATCCACATCTACCTCTCTGTTATAGTGGACGTGAAGTAGTGCCAGTCCTGTGAGTCTGTTCTCCAACATGGTGCTGCGGGTGTAAGTTTTCAGGCTTTTTAGCGCAGATACGCATCTCTCACATTCTGATGTGGTGACGGGAAGGACGCATAACACTTGCATTGCCTTGTAAATGTTACTATACATAATGGGATCACACTCAGATAAGGTTTCAGCAACTGTTGCTAGGAGAGGTTCACTCTCGGGACCATTTGATTCCATTTCTCGTCCCACAGTCAAAGTTCAGCTTCCAGCGTCTGGTAGTTGGGAAGTACTTCTTCGTATATTTTACAGAATAGCCTGAAAGAAGTTTTCCAGGCAGGAATTTTTTTCACCATCTCAGGCATGGCTGCCCATCTCTGGACAACATCCTGTTG
The DNA here is from genome assembly GCF_018991925.1 of Homarus americanus. Classification (NCBI taxonomy): domain Eukaryota; kingdom Metazoa; phylum Arthropoda; class Malacostraca; order Decapoda; family Nephropidae; genus Homarus; species Homarus americanus. The sequence continues at coordinate 5,190,293 of NW_024724368.1, read as the reverse complement.
GTCATCATCAAAGCGGCTTTCAAGCTCCTGGCTCAAGTGGTCCAAAAATGGCATTGTGCATATTCAAAATATTCCTGGTCTTACAAGGAATCCAGCAATGTCAATTATATTATCCTAACTTTAGTCTGAGGTATTATTTATTACTATACCTTAAAATCTAGTGTTTTCACCCAAACATTTCTCAGAGAGGGAGGAGCCAGCGAGCGTTGGAAGGGGGGGGGGGGTGAATTGATTCCATTATTTGAATGGACATTAACCTGGCGACTGTATTTCTCTTAAATATTAATTGTGTGTGCATACCATCATAAAATTAAGAAGTTTATTTTACTACAATTAAGTATTGTGTCGGAAAAAGTGGAGTTTGGGAGTCGGCCCAGTCTCTATTTCAATTAATCCCATATGTTCTCTTATTCCATTTACGTGTTTTTCGTTTTACGCGTACCTCCGCGTAAATTGCGTAAATCGGGGTATTACTGGATAGGAAAATATTCAGACAATAAGATAATCACACTTAAAGAATATGGTTGCACAACAAAATATTCACACATTGTAAAATGCAACCACATAACAAAAAATCCACCCCCATCAAAATATCTTCACATCACTAAAACTGGTCTGATTTTGAAAAAACCCAGAAACATTATCTGACAAATGCTTCTGTTAAGGTTAAAATCATTCTGTTATATAATATACTGTATATGCCATGCAATCAGGTTGATGTATTCAGTTTAATCAGCCATCTCCTCTCATTGATGTAGTATTTATATTACGGTTATGCTACAACTGAGTAATACAGACCCTTTGGTGCCTCATGTTTTCATATATTTCATTTTTTGAGTTAGATCATCTCTCCTACTAATTTCAGATAAATTTTCTATTTTTTGGTACGAACAGTGTACAGCTCTTGTGAGACTGGGAGAGAAGTGGAGTGTGAAGTATGTTCTCACATATCGATCTGTATATTTTTTCATAGATGTGTCTCTTCTTTAATAAGGTAATTTTAGGGGATATATCATCTCATGATTGTTTTTCAACTCCATGTGTTTTGCTCATCCCACTCTCAAGAACATCATAATAGTAATTTGTATAGGTATTCCCTTTATTCTATAATTTAATGTACCTGTATATGATAATGTATATTGTATATAGTGTTGAGAGAATTGGCCCTGGAATAGATTAATATTTATGTAAATCCAATAAACCATAATTTGTATAAAAGACCAGAAATATGAGTTTCTTATCCTTCTTTACAGAAATTTAACATACAGGTATGAGATCTCTGATGACCAAAGAGCCTTACTCGATGAAAATATGCAGTCTGTTAATGGAAGTATTTATCAAGTAGCAGCAGGTGGCGGAATAGCTTTCACTCCATCTACCATTCAGGTAAGATTCTAATAAGGATTGTTGGTAAACAGTATCCACCAAAGTTGAAGTAACTGTAAGTATCCAGCAAAATGTCAGGTACAGCATCTGACATGGAAGAGCTGTACTTATGTGCATTTATGCTAAGTATCGTGTATTTATCACATGAAGCACATTGCATGTCAACAGATAATACTAAACTTTCCATAATATGCACATTGTCAGCAGAACAAATCCAATAAGCAGCAAAATACTGGGACCAAAAAATTCACTTTATTTTTTTATTTATTCTATTTTTTTATGGGGATTAGCCCACCCAGGCACAGGTCACCGACACACATTGGGGGGGGGGAAAATGTAATAATAATACAGGGCTGCCTAACTTATCGCAAAGGTTACGGGCATGAAACTCATTGCGAATATCGAAATTGCGAATAGCAGAGCAATTTCACCCATAAGAAATAATGTAAATAGGGGGGATACGGGCATCACAGTGGTCACGGCCGTCAGATTTTCACACTTGTTTTACTCAATACATTTAGAACATAAAATAAATAAAGAAACAAGGGCATAATATCAAATAAACATCAATAACAAACACTTTGAGTTTATTAGGCGTACAGTGGTTCCTCGGTTAACGAACGCCTCGGTTAACGAAATTTCTGTTAACGAATTACCTTCCATAAGAATCTTCAATTCGGTTAACAAAAAAAAATTTGAGTAATGAAATCCTTACGAAAATCACGTTTTGTTTTGAACATCAGTTGATAAGCTAAGGAGGTACTCAGCCAATTCAGTGATCTCTTCTATGTTTACATTCAGATTAATTACTCTCTTATAAGAATTCCAGCAATGCAAATTAAATTCACCCCGGTCACTTTTATTAAATTTTATAAGCAAAAAACAAAAACTCAATCTATAGGACATAAATGAACAATTATATGCTTCACACCACAGGCGCCAACTGTCAAACATGTCACTGTCACCCCTCCCTCTCACCTTCCCGAGAAACGTTTGGGGAAAAGCACTAGGCTTACAGGTTTAATCATAAATAACATCTTCTTTCAGGACGCTCATTCGTGTCAGTATCCAGAAGGGCCCTGACATTCCATGCAGCGATCATAATAGGTTGTATAGTTTGTTTTTGTTTTGATCTGAGACTATAATTATGTTTTCGACTGCATAAGGATGACCTTACTGGGTGTGGTTTCCCAGTCAGGTTGGTTTCTTAGGCAGGCTATTCTTAGGGCACCTTTCCTAGCCCCCTCCCCACGTGGGGTTAGCAGAATGGCTCCTCAAAAGGGCTGCTCAGCCGCACAGACAGGACCGTATTGCACTGCTGCCTAGATCCCAGTGTATAAACGACCGTGTTATCTGTGCTGCCGATGTGCAGAGTTGTAACTAAGAGACTCCCAGTGGTCATCTTTGCCTGTCTCCATCGCCACAGGACTTTTGGGGTATAAGGGTTTGATGATGATGAGAGGTATGATGAGCTGGTTGATGGCTACACGTGAGTTGATTTATGTGGTGAGGCAGAAGCACAGACTGCAACCACACCTCTTGGCTCTCCCTTTTCCTGATTCAGTGGTGCAAGTGTTGCAATGACTGGGGAGAGGGAGAGTTGCAGTGGACTGCCGAGAGCCCAGTTTGATGGGTTTCACCTTAGTAGCCTGTCCATCATGGATTGCCTTCTTCCACTGGTGTAGTCTTTGGGTTCCCATGTTGGTCACCTCTTCTGCTTATACTGCCGTTGGGGTCTCATTGGAGCTCTGTAAGCATGTCTGCCTGATGTGGGCTCCACTGCAGATTTCTCATTTGGGGTTTACTCCCTTAGCCTTATACCTACCAAGGTTAATCCGAAAGGCAGTGGGGCAATGGTTGGTAGGCGCCAGGATGTGTTCACATGCCAGTGGGCTTCTCCGAGGTCCCCTGTTGGTTTAGCTTGGGCCTATAAGGCACCCAGTTGTCATGTGTTACCACAAGGAGGCACAACAGGTGTCTGGATGGTGAAGAGGCTGTGTACTGGCAGGGGATGACTTATGCAAGTTGCTTCCCTGTTCGCCACAGGGGCTAACCAGCGGAGGTAGCTGAAAATGATAGGAAATAAGCAGTGCTTGCACTTTAACACTAACATAATGCTGCCACACTAGATGCATCGCACCACCTTGTGCAAACACCCACTCACACACAACATGGGAGTTAGGACAGTAAGTATAAGGAGTGACGGTCTTATTGTATGACAAATATGCGTGTGTGTGTGTGACTGCGTGGTAGTGGGTTAATTATCAGCAGTTCATGAGCGCTTGGCAACACTCCCTTCTACTACATTTCTCCAATTACCCACACCTTTCTGCTTTCTCACTACATATTTTAAAATGTTATGTAACGTAATGTTGAAGGAATGCAAGTTTGCTCATTTCTACTTATACTTATCATAATCTCCCTAAAAATAATTTAGTATTTGTGTTTACTCAAGACATCTTCAGGGTCTCTGAGATCCATTAAGCTCCCACCCAAGAAAGGGTGACCTGACATTCCATCAGAAGGTCAGTAATATGAGACCACTAATCCCCCACCCTACCTTCACCTGACATTACCTCAGGTCAGGTCAGTTATGTGAGAGACACTGATCCACTACAGCTCCATGGGAGTGGAAAATACAAGTCTTTGTTGTAACACACAGCTTCATTCATACCCGTATCATATAGGTTTTTAATTTTTTAATATATTTATGTAACCAAACTTTTAGATAAACTATTCTGGATTATTATAGTAAAGAAATGGAGTTTCTAACTTAACTAGAACTGCATACGGACTCAGGTAATTTAAACTTGAGGAAAACATCCCCACACCCTGAAAAGTTCTGGGGAAGTGGACTAGTGTCTGTCTGTGCAAGATATCTAGTCTAGACACTCGGTAAACTATTTGCAGTAACAGGAAAAGGTTCTGGGCATAACGAATTTTTCGGGTTTGAGAAAGTTGTTTGGTTAGCCGGAAATTTCTCAATCCCAGAAGTGCTCTGCACCAATTGTTCTGGCTAACAGGGATATCACTTTATACTGTATGGACTTTTGGGAATGGAATCCATGTGATTACTGAGGAGCTACTTTATAAATAAATGTCTGTTGTAACTTTTTTAAATTCATGTTTCACTTATCACTGCAATAATGCCACATATACAGATTGTCCACCAAAGGGTGGGATATAACTCTTGTAGGCCATAATCCATGCTGTCACACCTTAGTAATATATTATTGAATGTTCTTTTAAGCATGTGATTCACACTGTATGTAAGTTCATAAAATTTAAATTTAAGAATAAAAACACTAAATCACCTGATAATGAATGATGGAAATCTACAGTATGAGATAGCTTCTGTTCACCTAGTATTATATTTTTATTTCTTATTATTGCAGGGTTTCTCTAATAGCAGATATGATCCTGAAGAAGGAACAGATATATTTGGTGCAACAGGAGGACATGGTGCTGGAGAAGGAACAGAAATATTCAGTGCAACAGGAGGACATGGTGCTGGAGAAGGAACAGAAATATTTGTTGCATCAGGAGAACATGATGCTGGAGAAGGAACAGAAATATTCAGTGCAACAGGTGGTACTGGAATAGTCGGGGTCCCAATTTCACATGCATTGAATAGTTCTGAAGGTAATGAACTTATATTCTCTACTTCTGTATTCAGAAGCTTATACAGTACAGTAAAGCCTCGAATAACGACTGTAATGTGTCCTCCAATATTGCAGTGTAAGGCGAATCATCGTATCACGAATCATTAATTACCATTAAAATAAAGCAATAATAATGAGATGCATTCCCAAGTGTGACCTTTTCATATCTTTTGTGTGGCTTTTTACCATCTTTTCCCCCGAAAACGATACAATTAATGAAAATTGCAAACTCTATTCTTTTAATAATGTTTTTGAATGCACCTTATACAATATAAATGAATAATAATATGGTCACAAGTGGAGATGGGACGCCATTGTTTTCGTTTGTGTTTACAGCCGGAAGTCCGGGATGATAGTTCTTCATGAGAAAATGAAGAAAATAAGACCCTGGTTGTAGCTGTAGTAAAATTAATGTAAAAAATGAATATACAGCTCCTCCCCGACTTACGGCGGGGTTAGGGACCCAAATCCAGGTCGTAAGTCGAAAATGCTTAAATAATACATAGAAAATCTAAAATGGGTGTCTCTTTTTCTTCTCAGCACCACAAAACTCTCACTTTTAAGCTTGCCATCCATTTTAAAGTAAATTTCAAACGAAAATTTTGTCTGTGTACTGACGTTGGGACTCGAAAATACGTAATTTGGCAAAATTTAGGTACGACAATGAGGCAGGTCGTAAGTCGGGGAGGAGCTGTATATGTTTTAAGTAATGTTATTTAATGTTAATAAATGGAACAATAGAAGTAGCTAACCACTAATGGCAAAGAAAAAAGAAAGAGATGGATTGGGAACGGCAACATATACGTGCTCATTTAAGGATACCTCGTCATTTATCTTTTTTTTAAGAATATGTACAAAAGATTCAAAATAGTCTATTACTGAATTATGTACAAAAGATTCTTAATTGTTTATTACTGAATATGTATTGGATTGAATTAATCTTTATATATGCGAAATGAACAATACAATTCATTAATAATACGTAGAATATTAAAACACACAAGAGGATAAGAGATGGCATTGTTGTCAGTGTTTACACCCATTATGTCAGTTATCCACCTGAAACTGAAGAAAATAAGACCTTGGTTGTTATTGTAGTTAAATTAATGTAAAAAATATGTTCAGTGAACCCTCACTTTACGCGGTTAATTCAACCCACAGGGTACCGCGGAAAGTGAGAAACGCGTAAAGTGAACAACATAACATATGGGATTAATTGAAATAGAGACCGGGCCGACCCCCAAACTCCACTTTTTCAGACACAATACCTACGTTGTAGTAAAAATAACTTCTTAATTTTATGATGGTATGCACACACAATTTATGATTAAGAGAAATATCAATAATATTAGGTTTTTTAACACTTACATTAGTAGAAAAGATGGCTGGGCACACGGGGATGGGGGGTTGGTTCAGAGGCAGAGGGCAGATTATTGGCCCTCACCTGTATCACTTGTATCAATTGTATCACTATCCACCACAGAGGCTTGCAGGGCCTCTTTGTCAAACCCCTCAAAGTCCATATAAGTCCATATCCTCACTATAATTATCACTATCACTGACTTGGGCCAGCTGTGGTGGGTGGCGGGTGAAGAACTCGGTAATGTTTTGATGACTGGGCGACCTTGTGCGCACCCTGCTCGCGCCGCTTACACAACATGGCGGATGGCGGGAGGTGTGGATCCAAAAATGGCGCGGCTCGCCAGCCGCTCTCCGCGTAAAGGGGTACACGCACCGGGGAATGTGAGCATTCCTGTTTCAGCAGGGTACCTCGTAAACGTGGAAACGCGGAATGTGGGACCGCGTAAAGCGAGGGTTGACTGTATGTTTTAATTAATGTTATTTAATGTACAGTAGAAGTAACCACTAACATTAAAGAAAAAGTGAGAATTATAATGGAACACCAATGTGTACGTGCGCATTCAAGGAAACATAGTAATTTATCTTAAGAATATGTACAAAAGATTCATTATTGTTTATTACTGAATATGTTTTTGATTGAATTAATGTTTATATATGTGAAATGAACAATGCAATTCATTAATAATACGTAGAATATTAAAACACACATGAGGAGACAAGACGGCATTGTTTTCGTGAGTGATGATGGTTTTACATGAGAAACTGTAGAAAATAAGACCCTGGTGTAGCTGTAGTGAACCTAATTTAAAAAAATTTAATACCTGTATGTATGTTTTAAGTAATGTTATTTAATATTAGTAAATGGAACACTAGGAGTAGCTAACCACTAATGGTAAAGAAATAAAGCAAGACGATTGGGAACGCCAACGTATGAACAGTAAGTGCGTACATGTGAAAACATATCATCATTTCTCTACATATGAGTATGAAAGCAACACTTATTTACTGTTCATATATGTTTTAAATAATATTTACGAATGTAAAACAAAAATTAAACTCACCAATGGTGTAAAGGCTAAAACATAAGGACAGCCAATGAATATTGTGCGAGTTTTTACTTAGATGACGAAGTCATCAGGTTCAACTCTGGCTGAAGCTGTAGGCTCAACTCTGGCTGATGCTGTAGCTTTCCATAAAGCTGTTGCTGAAATTATTACTGAACCTGAAGTTGATGCTGAATCTGATGATGTATCTGAAGTTGATGGTTTAGGCCTTCGAATAATAAAGCTGTCGAAAGAACCTTGCACAGCAGTATTCTTTTCTCATTATACATCTTTATGTAGGTCATTTGCATTTATTTAAATTTTAATGCTTTGTTCTGTTAATGGATCAACTTTAGAAAATATGTTCATTGCTTGCTCCATATAATATCCACAGACTTCGCATCTTTTTCATATCGTTTTAACATATCTAGTTTCTTGGCTAAGCTTATACACTTTTTATTAGGTTTTTAAACAACACTACCATCACTTGCTCGCTTGATCATGTTGAATAGGGATGCAAAAATGCTGTAAGAAACCTGAGAAACCTTTTCTCCTGTTCCTGTTCCAGATGCATGAAAACAAAGGGACCACCAAGCTTCTTCTGTTGTTTACCACTCTTTAGCCAGGCAGCTTCTTTGCACCAGGTGCTCTTCATTTTAATACAGTAATTTTTTTTTTTATAATACATATCAGGATTTAATTATTATTTATATGAAAATGTAATTTTATTTTATTTGTATTATATTTTGGTCGTAAATACGAATGAAATAAGGACGTACGTACATTGAATTGGGTCCTAAATTAACTGGGGTCTTAAATATGAAAAGTTGTTGGTCGAACCGTTGTTATCGGAGGCTTTACTGTACTTAGCTTCCACTAGATGTTTTTTTTACTCATTTTACACATTTCTTTTTGCTGTTCTACCCATTCACTATGCCAGAGGGGTTGTATTTAAGAAAATGGTATAATCATTTCAAAAAGTCTGTGTCGTCGGCAGTCAAAATGAACTGCTTGAGTGAACCCTGTGAGTCCTCGGGTTCAGTTTTAATTTTCAGCCCAAAGATGCTGCTGCACGAGTTAAATAACATGGCACTTAATGCAGTTGTCGGGAATTTCCCTATGGGTGAAGCTGTTCATGCCTGGCGACTTTATACACAAATCAATGTGAGTGCAAGCTTTAATTATACTAAAAACATATTATGAGACAATACTGTAGAAAATATTGTTTGTCTAGAGAAATATTACCAAACTCATCACAACCAATGAAGTTTTTGCATACATTAAACCCTCAAAGATTCGGACCCGGTAAATCCGGATTTCGGAAGATTTAGACAACAAATTTGGGGGTTCTGGGCTAAGAAGCCTCTCTAAGAAGCATTCCCAAAACAGAGTGAAGGTAGTTTTAGGCTTAAAGTGTTTATCTTATAAAATGTCACAAACTAAAATTAGCAGAATATAACTTGCATTACTGGAATCCTTGCAGGACAGCAAAAAATTTGAATATAGACATTACATATTTTGCAAAAAAAATAATAATTTTTAGTCCTTTAGTGTAGTATACCTGAGTACAAATGAATACAGTAATAGTATGTTGCTCAAAATTATGGCTTTTTCACAGGAAAAAATCTGTGTAACTAACCCCAATAGTCAGGATAATATGTACTGTAGTTTTGGTGTTTTTATATCATTATTTATCGTTTTTATGCATTTAGTACATTAGTCGGAAGATTCGGACAATCAGCTTTTCCGGACAGGTGTTCCCCCCCCTTTTAGTCCGGGTCTTCGAGGGTGAACTGTACCAGGAAAGCTCGGATACCCGGATGTGTCTACAAGAGCATGCAATAATTAATGCTGTATAAATATTTGGTTTATAGGCTTGACTCACAGGGAAGGGGAAAAAACTGTGGATGAGGTGGCCTGTGAGATGGCATATTGTCATTTTTACATGTAATGAAAGTAAAATTTTTGGAAAATCATTACATTACTGTACTCTTATGTGATGCAGAAAGAAAGAAAATATAATATAAAACTATAAAATAAAAAACTGAAGAGCATGGGTGTGTATGTGTGTCAAGTGAATGTATGAGGAGGCAGTGGGAATAACTGCATCTTCAACTCGCAATCCAGCCGTGCTCTCCCTCCCCCGATGTGACATCATGTGATACACATATCTCTGAGTCAGCCTGGCCTCAGTGTGGAAGAAGCTAATTTTTGTAAATAAAATAGATACTATTGTATTTTATGATATGATATGTATCAATTTTATTGTTCATCATAGCAATTTTTTTTTTTTTTTACATTCTAAAAGGTATACCAGTACCTCTGAGTTATTATGGTAGTTGGTTCATCTACCTGTAGATGGTATTGGTTTATCAAAACAAGCAGTAACCAAGTGGTAAGCAGGATTGTGTAATTATGTTTTTAATTAATTTAAAATAAAAGTACAGTAATGAGATTAAGTAAGCCATGTGTACTCAGCAGGGGAGGTGGTATGGGTTGTGTGCCATTGCCGACTGACACTTCACAACAGTTGCTAAGGGTCTGTCGGTAAAGGCAGCGCATCCCAGCTGAGCTGTGATGCAGTGTGTGCACTACTGTATATTGTACAGTATAATTTTAGCTTTTTTTGCTTCTAATATTTTTCCTAAATACTCTATGCTGAAATCAACTTTACAATCAGTGACAAAGAGGATAAAGTAAACTTACAGCAGAGGGGGTTGTGTGGTACCATTTAAGCTGAAATAGGTCTAACCAGCCAAGTTGCCAGATGCACTATTGACAAACAACCCACTGCTTCCACACTTACGATCACCTCCCACACAGAATACACACGTCTGTGAGTCTACTGAGCTGGATGATTGCCTGATCTATGTCGTGAGCTGGATGCATGGGAGTTATGCATGTGGATAAACTTATACAGTATACTGTACCAATAAATGTGAAGAATAAAACAAAATAATAAAAGAAAAATACTGTACTGTGTTGCCATCTAGCAGGAGACTGTGAAAAAGCAAAGCAGAGCAGTGAGTGAGGAAATGCCACCTTTAGCTCTATCCCTCCCACACTCAGCACCTGCTTCTACACACACATAATGATTAATTCCCTTTACATTTTCACCTATGATAATTATTTTAGATTTTTTGGGGGGCACATACTGTGTGTGGAGCACATTTTAAAATGAAAAAGGCCTAAAACCAGCCAAGTCGCCAAATGCGCTGTTTATAGGTATATTTGGGTAAACCCCGCATAAGGTGCAACACGACTGTGCATCACTTTATACCTTCATTATTTCTTGTGATTCTAATATGAACTTTAGAACATTGTTTTGATTAATCTTTTATTATTTAGGACCTTGTCCTGAGCACTGAACAGGAAATTACTGTACTGTATTGTGAAAAAAAAATTGGATTTATTTTATATGGAACTGGTTGCTCACTAATTATTTTGGTATAGAGAGGTAATAGTGTATGGTATATAGAAAAATGGTCCCTGATTTATCTATTTCATGATTGTGAAATTTGTGATAGAGTAGTGGCTGTACTGTAAGTGATTCTTTGAGCATTTGTTTATTTCTTGAAATTTTTACAGAGAGTTTCGAACCAGCACCCAACACTGACCCTCCAGCTATTGCTTCACCCACAACTTATGCTCCTCAGTCAGCTGTAATGAATTTTACACCAAGCTTTAATCCAAGGTAAGTTGGCCAAATGATCAAAGAATTTATGTATAGTACAATAAAATCCTTTATTGAGATGATATTAAAAGGTGCCGCATTTATTAAATAATACAATACCAATTCCTCCATTAACGTCGTTTCAGACACCACTGTTTCGCTATAACTTTGTTGAAAAAAAAGAATTAAAATGGTAAATGTACAATTTTTTTTTTTACAAATTCAGTACAAAGTTGCTCAGTGTTTGGGTCAGCTGTGATAACAGCTGGCTGTGTAAGTGACCAGCGTCAGTCACGGTGTGGGTGGTATACAGTATTTGTTAGGTGGTTGGTTGATGCTCTCCCAACATTTACTTAGAAACCAATTATAATTTGATTTGAACCCTGGAACATTGAGTGATAAATGTACATTATGAACCACTCCAACTTGTGGTCCCATAAAGAAGAGAAAAAGTGTTTCATTAGAAGTTAAATTAGATGTGGTAAAGAGATTTGAAGAAAGAAAACGAGCTATAGACATAGGAAGAGTTCTCAGTCTGCAGCCTACAACTGTATGAGCAATTCTTGGGAATGCAGAAAAAATCAAATCATGTGCTAAAAGTGTTACTCTACTATCTGCTTTGAAGTTAACTTGTAACAGAAGTGGCATTATGGAAAATATGGGAAGAATGCTGAACATGCGGATTGAGGGTCAGCATCAATGAAACTTTCAATGTCCGTTGCTCTCCATACAGGTAAAAGTTTTAAGTTTATTTGAAACTTTAAAACAAGAAAAATGTGATAGTGCTGAAAGTGAAACATTTGTGGCAAGTCGTGGGTGGTATGAACGATTTAAGAAGCATTTAAACTTACACAGCATACAGTCATTTCTGCTACAATGTGTGTTTTGTCAACACGAATTGGTTGGAACGCGATTGATGAATAGGGGAACACTGTTTGTATACGAATGTTGGCGAGAGCGCGATTCCATCCTCAACATTTTAAGTGTAGCGTGATGCGGTGGGTGTAACAGCACCATTTGTATTATACTGTATAAATATTCACCCAAATGTATAATATTTAAATGTATAATACCAAATTATTCACTTAAGTTATTCAACCAGACTCTGTAATTGTTCATGTCACACATGCTGATGTCTGTAACTTCATCAGAGGTTGAGAGAGGTCAAGCTGATTTTGCAAATATCTCGCCTGCTCATCCTTGAGCCTCACGCCTGAGCAGGAGAGAGCGAGCAGACTCATATCACTTGTTATCCAGTGAACACCTCACTTGAATGTTCTATAACAAGTGCACTAAGACACTTCCCTTTGCAGAGAAGGTACAATCTACTCTCAACTGAACTCAGTACCTGTGTAACTATAACTTTCTTCAATAAAGAAAAATCAGCAAAGTGTTTACTTCAGCCCAGCCACTTATTAGTTGCAGAACTAATATACAGCATAAGCTTAGCCGAGAAACTAAATGTGTTAAAACGATATGAAAAAGGTGAGAAGTCTGTGGATATTATATGGAGCAAGCAATGAACATATTATTTTCTGAAGTGGATCCATTAATAGAACGAAGCATTAAAATTAACAGGGACGTGAAAAACACATATTACCTCTACATAAAGATGCATAATGAGAAAAGAAAGCAGCTGTGCAAGGTTCTTTCGCGAGCTTAATTATTTGAACAGGCCTAAACCATCAACTTCAACTACACCATCAAATTCTACATCAGCAGCAGTATTGTAGGACAAAGTTGGGGCAACTGTCACACCCTAACTTACATACGATGTCTTTCCCAATCTATTTCGTTTTTTCATTACCATTAATGGTTAGCTACTTCTTTTGCTCCATTTATTAACATTAAATAATATTACAGTACTTTATACATACATATTATTTTTTTGCATTAATTTTACTACAGCAACAACCAGGGACTTGTTTCTTCAGTTTCTTATGTAGAAGTGGAACCATCGTCATTCATCACTGGTGTTGTAAACATGAACGAAAACAATGACGTCTCATCTCCTCTTGTGTGTGTTAATATTCTACGTATTATTAATTAAATGCATTGTTCATTTCGCATATACTGTACAGTAAGTCCTCGCTTAACGTTGTTTCGGTACTATGTTGCTGAACTTAAAAGACCAAATATTCGTTTATCGTCCCGGTGATCCGATACTACGTCATTTTGCGTCGTCACGGCCTACTTTCTACGGCTCATCACCCGCTCTTTCTGGCCGCTCTCTCGGCTTGGTGCGCTGCCCTCACTCTCGGAACGTTGCAGCATCCCCAAGCAACGCGAAGCCAGTCTCTGTTACGACTTCACATCATTCGTGTGTACTTAAGTGCTTTTGCTCTAAAACTGTACTCTAACCATTCGAAATGGCTTCCAAGCACCCATCAAGTGCTACTGATGCTAGTGTAGTGAAGAGGCAACGTAAAACCATTACCCTTGCTACGAAAATGGATGTATTAACCTGATTTGAAAAGGGTGAATGTGCTGTGGACATAGGGGCTGTGCTTGGTCTAACCTTCACAACAGTGCGTACTATCCGGACCAACGCTGACAAGATTAAGTTAAGTGCTGGAAGTGATTCTTCTCTGAGTGCTACTAAGACGACTCGTACTAGAAGCACTGTGATAGAAAAGGTGAAAAAGATGCTGGCAATGTGGATGGGGGACTGGAATCAATGCAATGCACCTGTGACCCTTATGGTTATCTAGCATAAGGCCAGATCCTTGTTTTATGACTTAAAGGAAGAAGAGGGTGAAGGATTGAAGGAAGAGACCTTCGGCCAGCTGAGGTTGGTTTTAACGATTTAAGCGTTGGTATAGCTTCCACAACATAAAGATGACTGGTGAAGCTGCTAGTTCAGATACGGTTGCTGCCGAGACATTCCCGCCAACAACCGAGGAGGAGCAAACAGCAGCGGAGGAACCCCAGTCAGAGGAGAAGGCAGCCGCAGAGTCTCAGTGACTCACCACCCTCCTTCGCTCCACTACCCACCACACACTCGCTCTACCACCTCCGCCCATCAGTGAGAACCAATACAAACTTAGTACTGTACAGTAGTTCTATATACAAACTTGGTACTGTAGTTCTATATACTATTTTCTATAGAAATGACAATGATTTTCTGTATATGTAACTTTTTCATGGGGCAAAGGGAGGCTCAGGAACGTAATTCCCGTATTTTATCTATTTCTTATGAGGAAAATTGATCCGCTTAACATTGTTACGCATAACATTGCGTTTTCAGGAACGTAACTCCAACGTTAAGCGAGGACGCCCTGTATAAACATTAATTCAATCAAATACATATTCAGTAATAAACAATAATGAATCTTTTGTACATATTCTTAAGATAAATGACACAGTTTCCTTGAGGGCTCAAATAAACATTGCCGTTCCACTATCACTCTCTTTTTCTTTAACATCAATGTTTACTTTTACTGTACATTAGATAACATTAATTTAAACATACATATTTTTTACATTAATTTTACAACAGCAACACCAGGGTCTTATTTTCTTGTTTCAGGTGGGTAACTGACATTATGGGTGTAAACACGACAACAACAGTACCGTCTTAACTCCTCTTGTGTGAGATTATTATTCATTTATATTGTATAAGGTGCATTCATGAACATTATTTAAAGAATATTGTTTTTATTTTTCATTAATTGTATTGTTTGGGGGGGAAAAGAGGGTAAAAATCCACACAAAAGTTAAGAAATGGTGATTAATGTTTCACGATATGATGATTCACCTTACAGTACACTGCAATATTGGAGGACACATTACCGTCGTTATTTTAGGCTTTACTGTCTTCACAGTGGCCTTTAGGAATGCATCCCTTGCAATAACTGGGGTGTTCCTGTAATTATGTCATTCACATAAATAGTATGACCTGTAGCTGAACTATCATGGAGTATCTTATTACCACAGCTAGTTCTGCCAGTGGTTTTCCATGTGTTATGAAATCTTAAGAGACGCTGCACTTGACATAAAATGAGATTTTATGTTTAATCCTTTTAACATTGTTAGGACACATTAAAATGGCCTTTCATTATAAAATGAGGTGCCTCTTTATATGTAAACATTTCTTGGAAAATTCTTGGGTGTACTGTGACACCATTTTACTTTATATTTGTAGATTTGTATGGTGGTGGAAGCAGGTTGCAGTTTATGAAGCTAAAAAACCTGAAGCTAAGGTGGCAGAAATTGGCTTCCAGAACAACCTGGTTATCATGGCATTGTTTTCTGCTCTACCAGTAATGGAGCTCATTCGGTTCTACTTAGGGGTAAGTATAGAAACTTGTGGTTAATATCCCACAATATTTTGCTCGATAATTTTAATAATTTATTGGGAAGATGATTCCTGTACTGAAAGGGCTTTTATTTTTTTCCTTGTGTATACAGTAGGTACTGTATTTTTCGGCTTGAAAGACGCACTTTTTATTACAAAAATATACCTTGAAAATTACCATGCGTCTTCAAGGACGCACCATAACTTTATGATGGTATGCACACACACATAATATAGAAGGGAACAATTAATAAGAGAATAATATACTGTAGGTTAGGTTAGAAAAAACAAGGTTAGGTTTAACACTTACGTTAGTAGAAGAGATGGGGCGGTGTACGGGAATGGAGGCTGGTTCCAAGGCAGAGGGCAGGCTACTGGCCCTCAGGTGAGTCATCATCACTGTCATCCACACTTATTGGTGCCTCCCTGACAAATCTCTCAAAGTCACCATCACTGTCTGTGTCACTATCACTGGCTTGGGCTGGCTGTGGTGGGTTGAGGGCGAAGAACTCGGTAATGCTTTGCTGACAGCTGGTGTTGATGTTGTCATGATACACCTTGATATAGGGCTCCATAGTCTGCAACAGCTGGGTAGTGAAGACTTCATACTGGTTATCGTCAGGGTCGTCGGAAAGGAGGAACTTGAGTTTCTCAACACACTCGATGGCACCCCTTACATTACTATGCGATAACCCGCTTTCTTCTTGGGATGACGCACCACCTGCCTCTTCACTGACGTCATCATCTTCTAACATCTCGTCGGCAGTCACATCAGGATCCCTTATCACCTCCAGGATGTCGTCGTTGGTGGTCTCGGAGAAGCCAGCAGCTGTAACACTCTGCGCAGCTTCTCTGGCAAGGTCCACTGCTACTGCTACTGCAACAGTCTGAACCTCACCAGTCACAGATTGACTCTGCCTCCCACCTGGAATACCTTGCAACACATGTCTCCATGCGTGATGAACCGTTGCTACACACAGCTGATCCCATGCCTCCACCAAGAAGTCCACAGCTTTCTTGACGTTGAATTTTCTCCAAAAATGTTTCGCAAGTACTTCTTGCTCTGCCAACTGTTGTTCCTCGTCGTCTTCGCTCTTGCTATCGGTGTCACCCAGGTTACGCAACTCATCCTTGGTGTTGGTGTAGTCGTTCAGGAGCTTAAACTTCTTTGCGGAGAATGCAGCTTTCACATTACAGATCAATTCTTGGTCCATGGGCTGTATTAATGACGTAATGTTGGGAGGAAGGAAGACCACTTTTATGTTGGGGTGACGATCCACCAGTAGGGATGAGTGTCCTGGTGCGTTGTCAAGCAGCAACAAAATCTTGAATGGAACATTCTGTTGCTCACAGAATTTCTTCATGTCGGGAACGAAACAGTCACCAACCAGGAGAGGGACAGAGTAGAGAACGTCCATGCCTTACGTGCAGTAATCCAGTGGATATTTAGCTTGGTCATGTCCATGCTCTTGTAGGCGTGCGGATTGCGTGCTGTGTGGATCACCGATAACTTGAGCTTACAGGTACCGGAGGCATTGGTGGTAAACAGGACGGTGATGCGCTCCTTTTGCAACTTCTGACCCCGACACTTGCTGGCATTCTTCACAACTAAGGTCTTGGAAGGTAGCTTTTTCCAAAAAAGACCAGATTCGTCCATGTTAAACACCTGGTCGTCGGTGTACTGTCCTTCCTCCATAATCTCACGTCAAAACGGAGGAAAATCCCTAGCTGCAATACGGTCAGCACTAGCTTCTTCACCACCAATGTTAATGTTGGTGATCTTGTTCCTCTTCTTAAACCTCTGCAACCACCCAGAGGAAGCATTGAAGGGTTTGGGCTCTGCAATTCCCATCTTACGTGACACTGCAGCATACAGTTCACGTGTGTACTCCTTAACTGAGAGCGTGTCAACCACCATGTTCCGTCACGCCTGACGAATCAAGTAGCTCACAAGTAATTTCTCCGTCTTGAGAAGCACCTGGTTGTGGCAGTACTTGATCATAGAAGCACCTGTAGACTTTGTGATGTTCATGTGCTCTCTTATCTTGGCTGCATCCTTCTTAATTGTCCGGATCGTAGGTTCGTTAACACCATGCTGCCGCGCGAGATCAACCTGTCTTGTTCCTTTCTCCAACTCTTGGATGATCTTGTATTTAATTTCGTAGCTTAGGGAACGTCGTATCTTCCTTGGCTTAGGGTAGCTGGGTCCAGGTAATGCAAGGTTTCTTTGTGGTGGTCCGGTGGAAGCCATTCTTATGGAACAATAAATACCGATGTATACGGTGTAGCCTGAAGGGGTGTAACTGATGTGGGTAGGTCAAGGGGT